>NC_133769.1:225317669-225524569 GCF_003597395.2 Chelonoidis abingdonii
TACCACTCGCTTGTGACTGCAGGGTACTTCTCTTGGTATTCTTCACTTCAGGTCAGGGGAAAGCAAGTCACAAAGTTTTCATGAAAGTTCTCTACTCATCAAAAGTTCGCAGCCACAGGATCGTTCCCAGATCCTGCAACATTTTGTGGTCCCACCAGTCTGTGCTTGTTTCCCAGGGCCCAGAATCGGCATTCCGTGGCATCAGCTGCCCTATCGTCAACCAGCATGACAAATTGCCATGGCCCGTGCTTTTGAGAACATCTGTGTCCATTGTCCTCATACTCTCATGACCGCCCTGTATCACTGCATCGCTTCCTCGCCTTCCTTTGCAGTTCTGGTTGCGCATATACTGCAGGAAATGCGTGTGCTGTTTACAAGTGCTCATAACTGCTGCGGCGATCTGAGTGGGCTCTGTGCTTGCCGATTGCTATGGCGTCTGCATGGAAAAAGGCGCAAAACAATTCCAGCTGTTGCTCTCAATGAGGGAGGGGTGACAGACAACTGTAGCTATCCACAGTTCCCACAGTCTCCACCAACATTGATTCGGTTGAGCTCCAATGCGATGGTCAAAAACATTGTCGCAGTGGTTCTGGGTAAGTCTATCAGGCTCCCCCTGCCCCCGTGAAAGCAACAGGAAAAAATGTTCTCACTTTTTTCACTGTCAGCATATGTCTCCTGGGTGCTGCTGGTAGACTGGTATTGCGTGCTACACAGCAGCATTGCCTTGCCTTGCCTTGCCTTGCGGACGGCAGACTGGTAGCCGTCATCGTCATCCGTGGGTGCTCCTGACTGGCCTCAGTTAGGTTGGTCGGCTGGCACCTGGGCAGACATAGGTGCTCCTGGACAGCCTCGTAAGGTTGGTCAGGGGCGCCCGGACAAAAATGGGAATGACTTCAGGTCATTCTCCTTAGTTTTGTGTAATGGAGATCAGTCCTGCCTGGAATTCATGCCAGCTGGAGGCTTCTGCCTCAGCTGCTCCCTAGTTGGCAGCACCACACAGTCAAACCTCCCAGTCTACCCTTGCTCCCATGGCTCATGAGCCTGGACAGTAGTAAGGAGCTGTAAATCAGTGTTGTTTCAAATTACATGCATCTTTATTAATTTGTCAACAAATAGGGGGATAACTGCCCAGGTAGCCTGGGAGGGGTTTGGGAGGAGGGAAGCAACAGGTGCTGTTGTAGGGCACCCCCTAGAATGGCATGCAGCTCTCATTTCTGCGGGCTGTCTGGGGCTTTAACTCGGATGGCCATTTGCCTCTCTATTCTGTAGGCTTGCCTGATATTCGAGGCAGAACTGAATCTCATTAGACAAACATTAAAGAGAGAATGACCTGGGGAGTCATTCCCATTTTTGTCCAGGCGCCCCCCACCAACCTCACCAAGGCCGGCCAGGAGCACCCATGTCTGCCCAAACGCCCCCGACCGACCTCACCAAGGCCGGCCAGGAGCACCCATGACAGCAGCAGATGGTACAGTATGACTGGTAACCGTCTTTGCCAACTCGTAAAGGCAAGGAGCTGCTGCTGTGTAGCACTGCAGTACCGCGTCTGTCAGCAGCACCCAGGAGACGTACGGTGACAGTGAGCTGAGAGAGCTCCATGCTTGCCGTGGTATGTTGTCTGCACAGGTAACCCAGGAAAAAAGGTGAGAAACGATTTTTTGCCGTTGCTTTTACGGGGCGGGAGGGGAGGACTGACAACATGTACCCAGAACCACCCGCAACAATGTTTTTGCCCCATCAGGCATTGGGAGTGCAACCCAGAATTCCAGTGGGGGACAGACACTACGGGAACTGTGGGATAGCTGCCACAGCACAATGCTCTGAAAGTCGATGCTAGCCTCAGTACTGTGGACGCACACCGCCAACATAATGCGCTTAGTGGGGACATAAACAAACAACTGTATCAAATTGATTTCTAAAAAATCGACTTTTATTAAATCAAACTAATTTCATAGTGAAGACATACCCTAAGAAAGCTCAGAAGGGAATCTCTGAGCATGGCAAATGCATATATATGCTGTGGGGAAATAAATTCCTTTTTGGTTCTTTCACAGGACAGGGGTTGTGCTAGACAGACAACATTTAGGATCTCTGTTAGAGGCTTTGAAAAGTCAAACAGATGAGTCATGCTTTGCCTGTAATGGGAAATAGGATGTTGCCCACAGCCTGTTCAGAAACTATCCTATGTCAATCTGCTCCAATTAACAAACGTTCTTCTAACTAAGAACGAGTCAATACAGAAGTTTTCAAAGCTGGAATAGCAAGCCATGTATTTTGTTGATCTGCATGCATTTTCTATTAGTTCTGGGAACCACAGTGTGTGCGCCAATAACCATATAGGCCTGACAATTCCCAGAAATCAACAGCAAAGCTCCTGACTTTGATGGCTGAACCTGCTGACCATTAGCAAGTTTGTAAGTATTGTCCTATCTACATATTGTAGGTCCCAGAAGCCCCAGTAAAATTGGGTCCCATTGTGCTAGGTACTGTACAAACACACACACACATATATATAACTCCCCAGCCTGAAGGCCTTACAATATAAAAAGACAAGTGATATATGATGGGTGCTGATGAGAGGGGTACAATCATATATATTCATTATATACACGTATTTGATTTTTTTTTTTTTGGTTGGGTGGGATTTTCAAAAGAGGCTTAGGACTAAATCCACAAGATACTTAGGTGTTGCAATGGTGAGCATTAGAACACTTAATCCTAGGTTCCCGTCTGTCCATTGAAATGCAGGCACCCAGGCTCTCCCTACAAAGTATGGGAAGAGTTAGGTGCCCAAGATAAGGATTTTCAGAAACCAGCAGGCTGAATGAGGAGCTGCCTGAGCTAGCTGAGTGAGAAATGCAGAGGAAAGAGCCTTAGGAGTCACAAAGGTACTTATTAATTATTTGCATTACAGACTGAAGAGAGGCTCCTAGCTCTGCTCAGGATTCTCAGCCCTGAACCCTCTTCTGGAGCTAGATGCCCAAATCCGGTCAGCCCTTTCTAAAGAAATACACATACCCAGATCCAATAACCCCGGGGTTAAGGCACTCCCATGATTACAATCTCTGTTCTGCCTGATATGGAGTACGTCCTTGAACCAGGTCTGCTTTCTCAGTGCCCTATTCCCCAGGCTATTTGCTATTCTAGGGTGGAGCTTTCTCAGTCACTTCTGTTGGACCTGTTACACTTTGTATTAAATAATTAAATATACTTTAGGCCAGAGAGAGAAAGGAAAAGCAAGAGAATGGTTCTATAACCTGGTGGCTAAGGCAATCACTGGGGATGTGAGCAAGCCAGGTTTATCAAGTCTCTAACTCCAATAAATATGTTACCAGTTATACAAAGCAGAACAGCTTCAATGCAAGAGACAGAGAGCCCCACCCCAGGTTACTAAACAGCTTGTTGATTAGTGAAGTCACTTGGGATGTGAGATATCTGGGTTGAAGTCCCTGCTGCAAAGCAGGGATTTGAACTTGGGTCTCCCAGGTGAGTGCCTTAACCACAGGGCTATTGAGTGTGCTGGGATACAGCCAGCAAGGCACTCCAACAATTCCTCACATGCTCACCCATGCTGTCCTTTGTGCAGGTCAGGCATGCTGCTCAGAGCATGCCTAGTAAATCAGGCCCCACAGGTAAGCTAGGCCAGAAATTCCATCAGGGCTTAGGCATGAGCAAGGGTGCCAAGCAGCTTGTTAGTTGGGAGCAGTGGCAGGAACTAGATGGCTTTGCATACACCTGCTGGTGAAAACTTAGGTCTTGCTTGCACCTAAAAATTAGGTGATCCTAGCTGTGTCACTCAGGAGTGTGACAAATTCATGCTCCAGAGAGAAGTAGTTAAATTGACCTAAGATCCAGTAGAGACACCATTAAGTCAATGGAAGACTACTTCCATGTACCTAGCTAATGTCTCTCAAGGGGATGGTTTTATTACAGTGGTGGAAAAATCCCTTCTGTCATTGTTGCAAATGGCTACACTATAGCACTGTTGCGTGGGTATACCCAAAGGCACCTAGAAGACTGTAGGCACCTATACCATCAGGTGGCTGCTGAGCAGTGGTTTTGAAAATATCAGCGGTGCCCAAACACTGAACTTAGGGGCTTAAAGAGACAGTGAGGCAGCTAAATATTATTGTGAGGCTGACCCTCAGATGCTACAGTGATAAGCACCCTAGAAAACCCCATGAGTAAATTAATAATTCTGTCCTCAGAGCAAGGTTTGAACAGTGTACAATAAATAAGGCCTGGGACACATTGCACAATGAGGAGAAAAAACAATATTGACTAGCTGCTCCTTAACTGAGCACCATCTGTCCTGTGCACGGAATGTCCCGAGGGGTCCTGTGGAAAAACTAGCATGTGATTATGTAGTTAAAGACAATATCATAATGAATACGCACAAGGGGGCCAATTTAAGGTTGCACAGACAACCTGAATTCTGGTACTTCCCAACTTCTGAATGCTTGATTTTGCAACTGTCATGTTCTTCGAAAGTAGGGTTTGTGTATGTGATCATATTGATACATAAAATATTGGCAAGAATGTCCTCCAGTTTTAAATTATCTATTTCTTTAAAATCTAACAGAAAAATTCAGAAAAAAAATTGTTCCGTTGATTTGGGTTTGATCTCCCCTACCGTGTTTGCCTGCTTGTCAGCAGTAACTCAAACATGGTACTCTCAAAGTTTGGTCATGGTGAGTATGCACATCTAAAGCTGAAAGCATGAATGCTCATTTAATCAAGTGAATTGCTTCAAGACAATATTGTCTTTCACAAACAGACACCAGGTATTCAGAAAGAAAACCCAGAGAAAATTCCAGCAGTTAAATGTATTTTTCTTTTCTATACTTGGCTGAGAAAGTAACAAATGGCCCTAAGGGCTATCTGCTTGGATGGCTGCATAAAGGTTGTATTATGAAATATAGTTGTGCTAGTCCCTCCCTGTTTAATTAATAAATGATTTAGCAAGACAGCTAGACATTACAAAACAAACATTACATTAATGGACAGATCCCGTTTCCAGTGGGATTTTAATGGGAATAGAATTTGACCATAAAATAGCATTAGGTATGACTTAAGCTGACAACTGTAACTTAATTTTTTTAAACTCTTCATTATTGCAATACCCTGTTATAATTTATCTCTCATAGATATTTTCTCCAATAACATCAACCTGACACTATTGGTATTAGGTGCAGTAATGCTTTGAGATCCTCAGATGAAAGGTGCTATGAAAGCAAACAGTGTCAGTTTCTCTAGTGTTAACACTGATGCCCTTTCCCTACAACCTTTCAAATGCTGTTGAAGTCAGGGACAGAGCTTAGCAAGCATAAAGGAAGACAATACTTTGGGTAAGCTATTGAGTAAACACAGCATGTTGGCTTGATAACCTCCAGTATAATAAGTTCAGAAGTCTTGCAGGAACTCTGAATCTTATCTGGGTCTGGAGGACCAGAAGGCACGGCCAAAGCAAAGAGCACAATCAATCCAAAAGAGTTTTTCAAGTATAAAACCATAGCAGTATAGGACTCTTAGAGGAAACCAGCTTGTTTCACCCTTCCCCCACTAGCCTAGGCGAGATCTGAAAGTTTTTAAAGTCACTTAAGGGCCAGATTTTCAAAGTGAAATCAATGGGAGTTAGTTACACAACCAGAGACAACCCCTGTTTGCTGATGGGGAGTGAGGCGGGAGGAGCAGAGTGAAGCCAGCTGACTTCAGCAATGTTGCATGCTTAGAACAAACCAAGCAGCAAATGTGGGTGGGGGGCATCCACATCCCCTCCCACACACACACACGTTGCCCAAGGCACTTAACCTCTTAGGATACATCTCCACTGTGATAAAAAGATCTGTGGTATGGCCACAGCTGGCACGGGTTCTGTGAAGGGCTCAGGGTGTGAAGCTATAATATTACAGTGAAGACATTGGGGCTTGGGCTGGAGCCCAAGCTCTTGAGTCCCCAGGATGCGGGAGGGAGCCTGGGCTCCAGCCCGAGCCTGAACATCTACACTGCAATATTACACCACCACAGCCCAAGCTCTACAAGCCCAAGTGATCTGACCCAGGCTCTGAGACTTGGTGCCATAGGCTTTTTAGCACATAGACAGACATACCCTCAGGCACTTTTGAAAATCCCACTAGGTGACTATCGGCATATTTAGGCACCTCAATACCTTTTGTAAAGCTGACCTTAAGTGGTCAAACAAATAGCCTTCACCAAAAATAAAATCTTCTTTAGAAGACAAACTTGAAGCTTTAGCTACAAAAATAAATCCTCTAGATAAAAATGTAAACTAGATAGAGTAGAAATGACATCAAGTAGGAAGCAATGTGAAGAACAGTCAAGCTTTGAAGTTAGTGAAAAGAATTTAGGATCCCAATTTGTGAAGCACTTAAGCGCATGCTTAACTTTAAGCACGTGTAGTCCCATTGACAGCAGTGGGACCACTCATGCTTAAAGTTAAGTATATGCTTACATGCTTTGCTGCATCAGCACCTAAATCAGCATGTGCGAAACACCATGCTCTATCAGACGGAAATAATGAGAAACCAAGACTATGCTAAAAATATCCGAATCTTTGGGTTCCTAGAGAGGGGGTAATTATACTGCCATAATTACTCTAGTGAAAATAATTATTCCATATTAGATTTTGATATTATTTACAATGGGTTCAATATTATAAGATTCCTATAAAACAAAATAGAAAAGATATTTACTGCCAAAATTTCAGCTCAGTCAGGGAATTTTAGCAGCAACCAGAACCACTATTTGAAGGAAACAAAAGTTCAACTTTCCCAGATCCAATTCTAGCCAAACAGCCCCACAGGATGTGAGAAGATCTCAAGATAACTCTGAAGCTCCAATATTCTGTGCCTGAAAAGTTCATGAATATGTTGGGGATTCATAATTATTTAATAGACTATTAACTAAAACCAGAGAGGAAAATGAATCAGAACCTTCTGAGGGAAATTTGCAGGAGTAAGCCTTATTTCAATACGAATTAAATTGGTTGAAACAATAATTTAAAAAAGAATTATAAAATGTTTAGATGCACATGCTATGACAGGAATAAAACAGCAGTTTCTTTAAAGGAATTCATGCCTCTCTAATCTGTTAAAATTCTTTAAACATAACAAAATGGTGGATAAAGAAACTGGTTGCCAAAATTTATCTGAACTTTTTAAAGCCTTTGGTAAAGCCTCTCATAAGACAACAGACAGAAAACTTAAAGGTGGAGTTAAGGTTGCAACCATATAACACTGCTTGGTGCCCATAGTACCTTTCCTCTGTGTGAACACTGAAATATGAGACTCAGACTTAGAGGTGGGGAAAACCCTCCCCTCCAGCAAGGTTTTAACATGTATGATATTTAGGACTAGAGAATATGAGTCTTTGGAAGACAGTTTAGTCTCAAGTTGTATCTGAGTATTTTGGTGCTGCACATATATTGAAATAGAATTTAAAAAAAAATCAAAAAGCTGTCTCTTGAATTTAAAAAGTGATCTTTTGTTTTATATATTTGCATGTTCCTTTGTAAAGCGTGTATCAACATTTACTCTAAAGAAATTTGTATTATGTGTATTTTTGTTTCCAATTCAACACTTCAGCTTGAGTGCAATCCTGACTACCAAGAATTCAGTGCACACTGTATTACGCTTTAAATAACATAGAATTAAACAAATGGTATAAATTCATGTTTGTAACAAGCTCTCTGACCCCAGGCACTAAAATTCTTCCATGACGCTCCCATCCCTGTGTCATGTTGCTGACCATGTTAGGAGTTCTGTTTTATTTGAATTTCCTTCTTTCTGAGAAAGTGTACTTTGGTGTCTTACTTGGATTTGAGTGTTGTGACTGACATCTATTATATATGAAAGTGATTTATAAACTTTTTATTACACAGAGCTTCTGTATGAGAGGCTGATATGAAACAAGCATTAATATATTGTGCTAGTATAATGGAGCTGGAGAGTCTATGTGAAACCTATTGCACATGTACAGATCTCTCAGTAATGGGAGGGGTGATGTGAAACCAGTATAAGTTTGTAACTCCTGCATTCAGTAAGAGAACATCAGATATTAAACCAGCTGTGCCAGTTTAATTATAGTAATGGAAGAACTCATGTAAGACTTGTTGCACACATACAGACTGCGGATTTCATAAGGAGACAGCTGATAGGAATGTAATCACAGATGCATACACCCCATGTAACGCTAAGGAGAGAGCTGATGTGACCTATGGTAGACAGAGTCTAACCCTTATAGTAAGGAAGAGAAGCTGATATTAAACCCAGTCTGTATTTAGTCCTAGCACTGCAGTACAGAAAACTGATCTAGAACTCACTGAGTAGGTATAGGTTAGGCAATGGGAGAACCGATGTGAAACCAGCATGCAAAAAACAGATTGAATAAAGTTCACTCTCACCTAGCCACTAATGGAGATATTATCAAGATGCATAAAAGTGTGAAAAGTTTACATTTCCATTTGTGTTAATACTAAACCACACGAACATGAAAAAATACAAAACTAGTGCAATTTTTTAAAAATATGATATTTTAAAATGCTTTTAACTTTGAATATATATTTAACAGAATTGCTTAAAACTTCTATTAAAAATCCAATCTGGACTCTGTCAGTACATGGTGTGAGTTTTGGTTGGAAATATTTTGTTCCCCATATAAATCAAAACTCTAAATATTGGAGTTTTAGAGAAATGCTGACTGATGGACCCTGACCATATATCAGTGCAAAAGATATGTGCAAATCCATTGTAATGAAAGCCTCTGTTACATCATGTTATCTTGTGATACATCTGTAAGTAATGCAGACTGGCACAACATTTCCAGTCAGCATTGTTTCCATTAACAATGCTCTGTTTAATATGGGCCAGCAGTAAATACTGCACAACATCTCAAACCCTACCACCAGTCTCCACTTGTAATGACCCAATGTATACCACTCTAGCAAGTTTGGTGACCCTAAGCCAAGAAAAATGGGGTTAGAGACAAGGCAATAGTAACTATTTGTAGAGTAAGTCACTCAGAAGTGCTGTTCATCCATAACTTTCAGATTACTTTCAAATGTATTCCACTCTGACTAGTTTAACTAGGGAGGCTCCCATAAAAGAAGGGAAGCATGTAGGTCCATCCTTTTAAGGAAGTAATTGAATTTCATCTTGCTCGAACAGCTGCTTGTTTCACCCATGCATAGTTAACCCTTTTGACCCAAGCAACAAGCCAAAACTTCAGGGACTTAGAAGGAGAAATTGGTGACAGGTACTTTTTAAGTGTAATTTTATTCCTTTATAAGGAATATACAAAGTCCTGTGTCTCTTAACACAGACAGAATCAAATATCAGGAAATATTTCCTATGACAGTGAATCTCATACTTTGACTATAGAGGTATTTGTTTTAAGCAGCTTCAGTGACATGTATATACTTTATTCTTCAGGTTTTCCTTTATTCTCGCATTGTGGAACCAACTGAATAAAAGGAACAACTGTCTTGTTTTCTCTTCATTATAATTACAATCATCTCTCATGCTTCTCTTTTCCAGGCTAAATAGTTCTAAAATACAACTCTAATCCAAAATTTTATACGATCTTTTCTTTAAGCCCAGCCAGCCATTCTATTAATCATTTACACTGCCTTTCTCACTATCTACTTGTCTTTTTTGAGGTGAGGTAGTCGGCAATAAACACCATACACAAAAATGCACATGTAGTATTTTATATGAAGTTATCTCCTATCTCTTTTTTACATCATGTCAGCATTCCATCTGCTTATTTAGTTTCTGCACATCATTTGGAGACCCACTCATTGAGCTATTCTCTCTCCCTTGGTATACACACTATGCTCATTTCTATAGACACTCTCCATGACGACTCCTATATCTTTTTCTAGAGGAGTGCTGGTGCTAGCTGAATGTAAATAAGTTTATTTGCAATGTATATCGCCCTTCATTTTTCCAAATTAAAATTTAACCTGTTGTGCTGCAAAATCCTACAGTTTCATTTGGTCAATTGACTCTCATCATACTTCTTAGATCTTATTGTAAACAGGTTTGTGTTAGTGGCAGGTTTCACCGCCTTGTTATCCACTTTAAACTCAAAGCCATTGATAAATATGTTGAACAGCTCTATTCCTGATACTGTCATTTACAGAAAGCTTCATTAATGTGGAGTTCATTGATATCACACAATAGTACCTTCTTCTCCCTGTATTTTTCTTAAGCACAGGATTTCATAACATTGAACTCAAACGTTTAAAAAAATATATCAAGAAATGCTCCCCAAAACATTCAAGGCTAGAAAATACAAACCACAAAATTCAGAAAACCAGTAAATGCCGTTACTGACTCCCACACAGATCCTTAAATCTGGTCCCTTTCAGTTTAGAATACATCACTGCCAAAATGGTGATCTCCAGCTTAAGGGAAATGATTAAGAGGAGGAATCATGGTCCAGTGGTCATTTTTACTTTGCAATATCATGGAATGTACTGTTAAAGGGCAAATGAGTGATGGAGAAAGTTTCTACCTTAACTACAACTAAAGCAACATCTGCAAATATATAGTATTGACATATGTACACAGGTTAGGGTCATGTGTTATCTGAGGGAGAAGAAGTACAAGATCATAGTAAAGGTTGTAGGTTGCATTATAACACAGAGATTTGGGTGTAGTGTGTTTCCTTATCCGGGGAAAGACAAAAAGTGCCTTGTGAAGCCCTGGAGTCTCTCATTGGAAATAGGATGGTAGACATCAGGGTACAGCTAAATGATTAATAAATCATCTTTATTGTAGTAGTACCTAAGGACCAACCAAAAATGGGGCCCCATTATGCTAGACACTGAAAAGCTTACAATCTAAATACAGCAGACAAGACGGACAGAGTAGGGGAAGGAATATGACACACAAAATGAACAGTGTGGTGTCAGCATACATGTTAGTTCCACTTGTTGGTGGGATAGCGGTTTAGTTAGGAAAGGATCGGCTACATGGAAAGAAAAGGGAAGGGAAGAGTGAAAAAAGGGGAGGAGGTGGTAAGAGGGTAGGTGTGGAATTAAGCTGAGACTGAGGGAGCAAGAGGGCAACCTGCCACTTCTTCACATTTAAGGGTTCGCATCCAATGGAAGTCACACTTAGGCAAACTTAACTGCTTTTAAAGTAAAGTCTTTGTTTAGCAGGATTTTCTACATTTTTAAACACAGCAGGAGGCTACCCTCCTTTCAACTACCTCTATGGAGTGGCAGCATTTGGAGAGAGACAGAGGGAGAGGAGCTGGTGAGCAGACTAAGGAGAGGAATACTCCTATATCTCTCTTGTAAAATCACAGTGCCAGTCTAGCATTTTCTTCCTCTAAGTAAAAACTGAACCCAACCTTAAGTAAGGACACATTATGATCAGTAGCTCCACCAGTGTTAGAACTAGTGTTAGTTGGTTGATGGTGGGGTCAGGATCCTATTAGCCTTGACGGGCCTGGTAGATTTTCTAGCCAGGAGCAACCCTTCAGCATACATGTGGCAAGGTGACCTCCTGTGGATGGCTCTCCCCTCTACACAGTATGGGGGAACAAAATACCACTACCATAGCACCCTCCCAAAACCAAGTATCTAAAAGTGTTTTATGACAGAACCTAAATGTCTTTCTAAAATATATATTCTCCACCCAAAAGCATCCTTCAACACAAGTGCATCTTTTTCTCTGGTCCTCACCTGGCCAAGAAGAGGTAATGTAATTTTCAACTCTCTCGGTTCTGCAGACCTCTATGCCCATACTCTAGATCTGGGGTGAAATCTTGATTTCAGTGGGGCCAGGATTTGACTCTGTTGTTTATATCACAGGATAAGATTAAAGATTTTTTTTTCTATATTGGAGCCTGCTTTGCCACATTTTTTCCTCAGCCTACAGACAAAGCTATTATTCATAGAAAAACCACCCTGAAGGGATAAAAAACAGATTTATATTTTAAACAAACATCTCTTTCTCTCCTATGGAACATTACAAATTCTCAAATCTAGCCACATAGATGATAATGGCAGACAATTATCTGAATCTTAATTATCTATGGCTACAGTATATTTGAAGTTTGCCAGAGGCCATAGGCAATAATACTTTGCAATTTTGAATTTTCTGGCTGTTAAACACAGAGTACCTATTGATATTTAAAAGAGTCAACTTTCTCTTGCTCATCGGTTAAAGAATAATTATACCATAACTTCTGCTAAATACTTTTATATCAAGTAATGAAAACCATGGATTTATACAAACCCTCTTTGGCAAAACCTATTGTTCTCTAAAAGCATTAGAGGAGTAATGGGAAAAGAAAACAGATGTAACTATATGGATTACAGTAAGCATTTGCTAGTTTAAGGAGAAAAATCCCATGATTTGGTACAGATTAAGGGTACAAAGTAGGTCTTCTTACTAAGTATTTTAGACCATCTCTTTGTAGGTAATATTGAGTATTTATTATAAATAAGAAATTATTAATCTCAAATACAGACCTGCCTATGAAGTGACAAACCTAAACCATTTTTACTTGGGTATGTGAGAATCCCCTCAAAAATATTTTTTGATTCCAACAGTCTGCAAAATTTAGAACCTAAAATAAAGTTCTATGTTCCACATATTCTGCGACCATGGATAAAGATTATCCACAAAACACAGATCAGGAATGCTGTGTGCATAGTTTGAAATACAGTATAGAAATATAACTTCCATCCTCAGCATGACACCTTATTGCTTTCCAAATGCAATGTCCCTAACAGCTTCAGTATCTCTCTACCAAACCTTCTAAAAGACTTAATGCCTTTCCAGAAATCACAAAGCACCCAGAAAAGCAAGCATTGCTTAAAACAGCCTCAATCATTATAGACATACTGGAACAGGCGTATTTTCAGTATCGCTAGAAATAATTAAATGAAAAGAATGCGACATTAAATCCAAATGTAAGTCAAGAGCTACATTCTCTCTACTTACATTAGGCTCAGCCTTGACACTGCAAACTGGTTGCCTCTTGTAGAGGCAAGCTCATCTTATTTGCATGCCAATGTCTCATGGCAGCACACCAAGCTTCACCTTCTTCTCCACTCCGTCCTGTTCCTAGCTATGCAAATCACAAGGGACTACCTGGTTTCTTTACAGCCGCATGTGAGGGAGAATAAAAAGTGATCAGTAATAGTGTAGTATCTGAAAATACCAATACCCTGAATTTATCCTTGTGTGGATACATTAGGCAGTACTATGTTACAAAGTCTTGAACATTAGTAACTAATGTAATAATTATTTTCAATATATTTTTAAATTGAAGGTGTTGAGACATGTTAATTTTGATTTTATAGAAGAGAGTCTTTTAGCCATCAAGGTATGTACAAGTTTTTGTTTGAATTTTTTGCGGGGAGGAGGGAAGGGGAGGCGAGGCGAGGCGAAGGGAGGCACGGATTAGGTAAAGTCACGAAAAAGGCCAGATTTTTAAAGGAATTTTCAAATGTGCCTATGCATCCAAATCCTACTGAAATCAATGTCAGGCACCCAAATGCTTTTGAAAATCCCACTACACATTACCTGCATTGCTAGATTCCTAAAAACCAGGCCTGTTGATTAATCACAGTTAACTCACATGATTAACTCAAAAAAATTAATCATGATTAATTGCAGTTTTAATCACACTGTGAAGCAACAGAATACCAACTGAAATTAATTATTGATGTTCTTCTATATTTTCATATATATTGTATTACAATTGAAATCAAAGTGTATATTATAAATATTTGCACAGTAAAAGTGATGAGTATTTTTCAATTCACTTCATACAAGTATTGTAGTGCAATTTCTTTGTTGTGAAAGTAACTTATAAATGTAGTTTTTTGTGTTATATAACTACACTCAAAAACAAAACAATGTAAAATTTCAGAGCCTACAAGTCCACTCAGTCTTACTTGTTGTTCAGCCAATTGCTAAGACAAACAAGTTTGTTTACATTTACAGGAGATAATGCTGCCCTCTTATTTACAATGTCACCAGACAGTGAGAAAAGGCATTTGCATGTCACTTTTGTAGGTATTTACATGCCAGATATGTTAAACATTTGTATGCCCCTTCATTCTTCGGCCACCATTCCAGAGGACATGCTTCCATGACAATGACGCTCATTAAAAAAAAAAATGCATTAAATTTTTGACTGAATTCCTTGGGGGAGAATTGTATATCTCCTGCTCTGTTTTACCCACATTCTGCCATATATTTCATGTTATAGGAATCTCAGCTGATGACCCAGCACATGTTGTCCAATTTAAGAACACTTTCACTGCAGATTTGACAAAACGCAAGGAAGGTACCGATGTGAGATTTCTAAAGATAGCTAGACTACTCGACCCAAGGTTTAAGAATTGGACGTGCCATGCAAAATCTGAGGCGGATGAGGTGGAGCATGCTTTCAGGAGTCTTAAAAAAGCAACTCTCCCATGCGGAAACTACAGAACCTGAACCACGAAAAAAGAAAATGAAACTTCTGCTGTTGGCATCTGACTCAGATAATGAAAATGCATTGGTCTGAACTGCTTTGGATTGTTATCGAGCAGAAACTATCATCGGCATGGACACACATGAAGCATGAAGGGACATATGAATCTTTAGCACATCTGGCCCAAATATCTTGCAATGTCAGCTACAACAGTGCAATAAGAATGCCTATTCTTACTTTCAGGTGACGTTGTAAATAAGAAGCAGGCAGCATTATCTCCTGCAAACGTAAACAAACTTGTTTGAGCAACTGGCTGAACAGGAAGACAGACTTGCAGGCCCTACAATTTTACATTGTTTAATTTTTGAATGCAGTTTTTTTGTACATAAATTCTACATTTGTAAATTCAACGTTCACCATAGAGAGATTGCACTACAGTACTTGTATTAAGTTAATTGAAAAATACTATTTTTATTACAGTGCAAATACTTGTAATCAAAAATATAAAGTGAGCACTGTACACTTTGTATTGTTTTGTAATAGAAATCAATATATTTGAAAAAGTAGAAAACATCCAAAAATATTTAAATAAATGGCATTCTATTATTGTTTAATCGCACAATTAACCTGTTTAATTTTTTGTATCGCTTGAGAACCCTACTAAATACTTTTAAAAATCTGGCCCCGAGTTCTTTCCACCTGTACAATACAGCTAAATGTGTTCACAAGTGATATGGTGTACTTACAGAGTGCTGGTGGCATATCCCACTTTTTGGTGTTTCTTTTCCCCATACTAACAACCAAGTTTCAGTATTTATGGTTGCAGAAATAACTCCCAAGGGTAAAAAATGCTGTGTCAGTCTTTGAAACAGCCTGAAACGGTGACTGTTACCATTGCATAGAGCCACCTGTGGGGTAAGAGCACGGAGACTCAAGTAAGACTTTACATTAATCTTGTGTTCTTCATTAGAGGCTCCCAAAATACGGTACAAAAAATTAATAAATTTACTTTCAACAACCAGTGAGGTAGAGGAATGTTTTACAAAATTAGAAACAAAAGTAAAAAATATTCAATTATTTGGGCCAAGGCTATAAGCACATATGTGGCAGACCAGGAATAGCACCCACATTGCATCCTCACAGTCCAGTTTAACTAGTAAGACAATGATTACTTTTTTCAAACACAAAGGTATCAAAATCAAGAAAACAAATAAAATAGGACTGACTTGCCTAGCTAATAGAGTAGATGCTGCCTCTGACAAGCAACATTTCCCCTGGGACCACTTTCCCTAACATGAATTGTCCCCTTGGTAACAGCAAAATAGCCGCTGCATAGCAACATTTGTGCTGTTATGTCATATCCAGGGGTGGAGAGTGCGTGTGGGGCATTGCACTCCAAACTGCATCTTTTCAGTCCCCTCCTAATCCTGGCCCTTCAGTGCACCTCTAGCGCACAGACCTGTCAACTTGCTCTGCCTGACAGACCCTGCATGGACAGCATGTGTATGGGGGCATTTGTGGGCAGGGTCTGAAAGAGGGATTTTTTGGGGGGGGATGAGAACTGGGATTGAGGGAGCAGCAGAGGCGCAGCTGCAAGGTTTCTTCCTCCGCCAGCATTTGGCCTTCAGTGGGGCGGGGGGGGGAATTGTTATTTTGTAGTGGTACTTGGGACACACCCCCAGCCCCATGCACTGAGTTGTGTCCTCCATCTCTGTTGCCAGCAGCAGGGTGACGGTGTGCTGTTTTGCAGTGGGGGTTCAGGAATCACCCTCCCCCATTTCAGTCTCCACTCCAGGGGACTGACCTGTCCTCTCCCCCGACTCCTGTTTGTGCTAGGAGTCACCACCTTTCATTGCAGGTTTCACATGATGCCCTCTCCAGGCATCCATCTCTTGCCAAGGTGGAGCATGAAACTGCCAGCAGGAGCATCCTCAGAGTGTCCCCAGCAGCTGAGCTCACTCAGCTGTTTTGCCAACTGGGAGCGCTCCCCTGCCCCATTCCCCCCAAACTTGGGGTTCCCCCACTCCACAACTCCTTCCTGTACAACATGGCTGCCTCATTCCTTCCAAAACACCCTTACCTCTTCATATGCCTTTGGTTAGACGACACTCTCCATAAGAGCAAAAGTCACATAGGAACAATATAGCAAAAAGGCACTGATCTATTGCTACTAATAAGCTTTTACTGTATTGTATAATGTAACTTACACCTAGCATTATGTACTTTATCGCAAGTGAAATCAAAACAAAGAAAAACAATACCACCTAAATGGATGAAGTGTCACAAGAATTATTTGGTGTCTCAAAGAATCAGATTAACCAACTTTAAACTTAAATACATGTGTCTGATCCCGAATGTGTCAAACTTCAACTGGCTAATTGAGAAAATGATTTTATACTTCTCATTCAATTGACATTTGCAATTGTATCTGCATCAATCTGGTATTTTTTAAACAAACATTCATTTCTACTAGCCTTCCTAGACATTTCTAATAATTTAAGATCATATCAAATATTTACCCAATAGAACAGGCTAGTTTAATAGCTGAATAAATTACAACAGTGGTTTTCAACCTGTGATCCACAGACCCCTCGGGGTCCACAGACTATATCTAAGGGGTGACTATGAAAATAAAGTTTCAGACTCCAGAAAAGGCATTCTGTTTTTTTGATCAAAAGTATGTGAATACCCCTATGAGTCAAAACCCAGAAGTGTTGTCATTACCTTAGAAGCTTTCCATTTAGTGCCCTTTCTGATGCTATATCAAATGTCTTGCTGAGCACATGCAACGTTTATAGTTGAATTCTGTTCAGTCAGTTTTCAGTCTAAGACTTCTATGATAGGGGTCTGCAGATCACAGGTTCAACTTCCATAGGGGACTGAACCTCCATTTGAAATTTTTTAAGAGGTCCGCATATGAAAAAATGGTTGAAAACCCACTGAGTTAGGAGGTAAGCACCTCCTGTAGAAGGATGTGCCAATCTATATAGAGCTTTATCATGTCAAACAATAGCCGTTTTACATCAGTTGTCTGACCACTGGAAACATTCTGAAATAAGATTAAAAATAGTATTTTCATTTCTTATGAGTTTCTTATGTTTTCCCCTTTGTATGTTTCAATAGTAATTCCTCTTGAATTTGTGTCTTCCAGGACTAATCAGTCATCACTGTTAGCAGCCTAACTGCAAAATATAAAAGTCACCATTCACAAAGCAAGAATTGAAAAAAATCAAGCAAGTGTCTGCTATAAAGAGCTCAGAGACTTAACAAAACTAGGTGCAGCGCAAAAACAAGGAACTGGTCTTCAAGGAGAGTTTATTTTCTTTTTAAATTCTTGTACTGGTTGAACAATCTTTGCAGCCTTTCACTATCAAAGGATAAGAATTAATGAAAAAATAAGCAATATTTTATTTCAAAACAGGTTTTATGGTTTGTGTTTTACATTGGGGGTGGCTTGACTGATATTAAACAGATCTTCTCAAACACAAATTAACAAATTAGATATGGCATGAAACACATACAATTAGTTTCTGCTAAAATGTGGATTATTAGATCCATCTCTATAACAATTTTTTACCCTTTCACTGGAGATACTGACTAGTATTTTAGTAATAGGGTAAATATCCAGTAAAATGTCTGGGGCAATGGGAGTTGTGTAACAAATTTCACTCCAAACATGTACCCCCAAGTATATGGAAATAGGCACTCCATCTCTCAAAACGAAGCACTCGTATTTACTTCTCAGTCGTCATCAACTGTTGGCTTGATTGTCACTCCTCTTCTTATTTGACCCCAGCCAATTAAACTGCAAAATGAAAAACAAGTTGAAGTTACCTGTAATTGTGTTTAGAAAATATCCAAAATGCATAGCCTTTAGCTGTGTTTGTATTAGGAGTACTCACACAGGTTTCAGAAGTTTCTGAACTCCCCCCTTCCCTCCCCTGCACTGCAAAATCTTAAAAGACGACTGGCTGCTGGAAGCATAGGAGAGACCATAAGCAAACAGGACTTTTTCTTAAGCTATAGGACCATTTTTTAAAATGTGCTGTTAAACAGAAGTGCACACACGAATATTTTACTTGCCCATAATTGTCTAGTTAACTGCAAATGAAAATGTGTTGATAGCTATAAAGCTTTGCATTAAGCAGGTTGGAAAGCAATCCTTTTAAAGGGAAAAGAGAACACCTAAAAAAAGGGAATATAATAGTTCAATTTTTGAGGTCAACATTTCTCACAGAGGGTGTAACCTGAACACTAAGTTGACATCATTCTTAAATTGTTTTTACCACTTGTACTGGGTAATGGAAAAACCTTCTCTCTTACTACTTCCCCAACACACCCATGGCTTTTTAAAAAATCCACTAATTCTTTCCATTAGCTCAAGATGCAGCTTTAGAGAAGACTTTTAAAAAGACTTCAGTTTCACTTTTCCAGCCAATAGGTGGTGCATACAAATCAATGAAACTGCCTTTAAGACTTTCCCAACTCCTTGAAGGGAGCCGTGTCAGAATCTGATGTTAGTCTTGAACTTGTTTGCCATAAATCTGGGCTCTCATACACCTCAGAACAATTCCCAGAAGAATCGTTTACGTCGATAAAAATGGAACTGAAGTAAATTAATCCATCATTTCAAGCCATTCTAGGCGGGAGCCCACAGCTGGGGCAAAGCCACACTCAGGTCCTACATGTCCCTGGTATTGTTACTGCATTTTGCCTTTGTCCATTCTCCCAGTTTTAACCCCTGTGCCTCTTTCTATATTTTACTTTTCACTATATCCCAACTGCTCTTCCCCTTGTTCTCTCATTCACTTTCCTAGAAAGTCTGAGGGAGTGTAAGAGGAAGAGTTCTCTTTCCCCCTCCTCTGTACCAGCTGTCCCACTCTTTTCTTCCTAATTAGATCCTTCCCAAATTTTTTGTTCTTTACCCATCCCCCCTCTCAGTTCCTTTCCTTGCTTGGTTTTGTTTTTTCTCCTTTCCCTTCTCCTACAGTATAGTTGGCAACACATGAAAAACAATTCTAGTAAAAAGCACCTGAGAGCGCCAGTCCCAACAGCAAGAGAGATCTCTGAGCATTTTGGTGACATACAGGTTTGTTTCAAAGGAGGGAAGGAAAAAACAGAAAAAAATGCACCAAAATGCATATAAAACCCTAGTGGCTAGCAAACCACAGATTTGACAAGTCATTGCTGGAAAATGTTGCTTATCTTCTGTTCATATAACTCCTCTTCAGCTTCCCCCATTTCTCTCTTGGTGTTCATTCCTTTCTTATCTGCCAGAAAGTGTGTGCTCCTCTCCTTGCTACTTAGTAACCACTCCAGTAATCCCCACTAGCTACCTCTCTACTGAAGGCATTTGGCGCTCAGCTCTGCCTGCTGCAGCGCTGACCTGCAGAGACAGTTAAGGAAACAGCTAGCAAGGTGTAACTGCCTGCCACAGTGATCCAGAAAACTGGACATGATTATTTCCCAGAATAGGTGTTCAAAACCCAGTATGTCTCAGCCAGATCAGGACTACTGGGAAGTACGTTAACATACCTTTTTCTCCTTCCCTCAGTGCGAGATCCACATGGGGGGTATAGGGGATACGATTGCTTAGTGTTTCTGTGCTAGCTTTATTCTCTTATGGGAACAGAGAACATACATTCTAGGTGGCCAGTTGCCTGAAGAGAAGCCAGGCAATAAGCTTAAAAAATGAGCCACAAGCCATACTGCTCCCCAACTTTAGGGAGGAAGGGATAACTCAGTGGTTTGAGCATTGGCCTGCTAACCCAGGGTTGTGAGTTCCATCTTTGAGGGGGCCATTCAGGGATCTGGGGCCCCCCCCAAAAAAAAAATCTGTCAGGGACAGTACGTGGTCCTGTTGAGAATGCAGGGGACTGGACTCGATGACCTTTCAAGGTTCCTTCCAGTTCTATGAGATATATATAATATCCTAGTTATATTATATCCTGCTACCGGATGTTTTTGGGTACCCCACCAGTCACATTATTCTTGTAATCTGTGTTGACCAATAAAATTGATACCTCCAGTCTCACGGGGGCCAGAGAAAAAGGTCCTTGGAGGTTAGTGTCCCTTTGTTCCCTTGTCCTCCCCACAACACATACTTTGCAAAATGGCATTGGCAGTGACATGCAGCTGGAACTGCTGAGCGCAGGCCCACAGGCTGACAATTACTCTTTTAAGATAAACCCAGTCTTAAAATTTATTTTTATTTGGTCTTTGGCATCACTAGGTTAAGAGTTCCTGCTGTTAATATTACTGTGGTATGACTTAAGTCACAACTCATGGCATCAGAATGTTCATTGTGCATTTATGTTAAGGAGCGCACAGTCTACCAAGTATTGAATTTCACACTACTCTACTTTTAGCATTTTTGAAAAAAGTGTCCCACAGAAATAGTGATTAGGGGCTTAGAGAATTTAGAGGAAACAAAAAGGAATTCTACAGTAGAGGAAGACGATATTACTGTGTTGCACTGACACTAGTACTAAGGGGTTATTTTTGTCACTGTAGTGCCAACTTACCGCCAGTGTTTCTCAACTCTTCGACTAAGGGCAATTTTTTCTCCTACTTCTGTGCACACAGGGTTAGTTAGCACTATCTTGCCCAAATCAGCCTTCACTGCGCTAACTCTTCCTCCAGTAGACAAAGATCCTATATTTACCATTAGAACTTCATTCTTGGATAGTTTTTGCACCTGAAATAAGATATAAAGAATTCTGTAAGTTTTCCTTGAAATATGCAAGTAACTTATAAAATTAATAGCATTTTGCAGCCAATACTTAAAATGAAGAAAAAAACTAAAAGATTTTATATCTGACTGCTACAGCCATATTACCAAATAAAAATACTATCAGAAAGGGAGACAAGCACCAAATGTCTAGGACCATGCCACACACAAATATGATACAACGATGTCCATTTTTAGACACATGATAAAGTGTTTCTCATTTACATGCTAATGTGGGAGAAATATAAAAAGGCTCAGCACAAATAATATTCCAGATTATTTGCCTAGACCCATCTACAAAAATCTATCTGCCTTTTTCTGGGAAATAATTGTTTTAAGGTTGCACATACTATATAGTAAGTTAAAGTTTTTTACCCCATAATTGACATCAATATAAAACAGATCCTTGTGCCTTTCTTTCCATTCACCAAATACAACCACCAAAATAACTGCTCAATCCAGAGTTAGTCACAAAGAGAACATCCAAAACGATGGCAACACTTAATCCACCATAAAATAAATCAGCGTGAAGCAGTTTTCATAGCTTTTAAGGACAGAAGGGATCATGATAATCAACTAGTCTGACTTCCTTCACAACACAGACCATGGAACCTCATCCAGTAAAATTCCTGTATCAAGCCCACAACTTTAAAGCGATGGTAGGGGTTGGCAACATTTCGGCACGTGGCCCATCAGGGAAATCCGCTGGGAGGCTGCGAGATACTTTGTTTATGTCGACCGCCCGCAAGCACGGCCACCCGCAGCTCCCAGTGACCGCAGTTTGCTGTTCCTGGTCAATGTGAGCTTGTGGGAAGCAGTGTGGGCTGCTGGGATGTGCTTACCACTTCTTCCTGCAGCTCCCATTGGCTGGGAATGGCAAATCGCTACAGCTACAAGTGGGCCATGCCTGCGGATGGTCAACGTAAACAAAATGTCTCGCAGCCCGCCAACGCATTACCCTGATGGGCTGCGTGCCAAAGTTTGCCAACCCCTGAGCTATAGCATACCTTTTGGAAAGATATCTAGTTTAGGATTAGAGACTTCAAGTGATGGAGAATCTGCCACATCCCTAGACCGGCAAAGTATTAGGATGTATATGAAACCAGCAGGTTCATGCATGACTAGTTTGCAGCTGATGAATGGAGAAGAGAATAGCAAGGAGAAGGAACAAGAAATACCAGCATCTTTGGAAGAAGAGCCGACTTTACAAATCACAAGGCTTCAAATTTCTTTATGTTACCAGGATATGAATTTCCTCCCTGGTTTAAGGCACTCTTACATAGTATTTAAGTGGACATGTGTCATTGTTTTTCCCCTCTGAGATGCAAACGTGTACAGAAACCAGGAAGATATGAAAGGTGAAAGTATGCATAAATATGAACACTTACATTTGAATGGAATTAATTTCCAAGGGGTTAACAGCATAAAAGCTGCAAAACAAAAAAAAGTCTAACAAATACCATGATAATGTCCATTTAACAGAACAGGTACAAATATACTAACCTTTGCAGCTTTCTTGTCTCCCTCAGTGCGCACACCTAGCAATCGCCTAAGCAGGAAATAGGAAATTTCCAGCTCTGTGAATATTTCAGGGAGTGCTCCAACTGCACCAAGAACCTGCCCCACCATTCGGTCAGCTCGACATAAAGTTGGGTCAATTTTAGTGCCGACACCTATTACAGAACAAGACAACGTCTGAGGAATAATTGTAAAGTAAACATATTTATACACATCAAATACATTTAAAGGAGACCTACAAATGAAATTAACCATTATTCTTTGTGACACACTGAACATCCCCACTATCCAGCTGGAGACGGGTATTCATCACATTAAGAACTGAACTTACCTATTTAATCTCTTTTAGGATCTGTGAACTCTAACCAGCTACGATACAATGCCCCAGGATTCATCATGCTGGTGGCAGCACAGATAATACAGAAGCCTGCTGGAGCTAACCAATGTAATTTAGATAAGTAACTAAATTATACACTATTTGGTACTGTTTTAAAAAGCTTCATTACATATATACATATTAAAAAGGTACACAATTGCTGTGGTAGTCACACATTAGAATTTCATGTAAATTGTAATAATCTGCCCCCTCCCGCCCCCCTTTCTCGGAAGTGTACTGTTATCTGAAACCCTCAAAGTTTTCAAAAATAGGCACGAGGAGAAAAATCTCTTCATTAAAAAAACATTCTTACCGATTAGGCCTCCAGGAGCAGCATACTGTAGATCGTTGTGTTCTGCAAAAAGTGACACAATTTTGGAAAAGATTGGTTTGCACATGAGTTTTCCTTCACTGTCCTTGGAGACAATACCAGGTCTGACTTCAAGTTCCTGGCCTACCTAAGTATAATGGAGAAGAAGTGGTCAGATGTTTCTGTTTCACCAGAGTAAAAAACTAGTTGGTGGTGGGAAAGAAGAGTTATTTTTCCAACAGTTACGTAAATATTAACAGCACTTGGCTGTCGCCTCACACAACTATAGTGGTACTATCTGGAAAAGCAACACAACTTTTATTACCTGTGTAATACAGAGGTTTTTAAAAAGGTAGTTACACTGCCTTAAAATGTACTTTAAAAAGCTGATTTATTACATGATCACTCAGTTTTAGGCCCAACATTTAAATTTTAACTTAATTTAAATGTTTTCTAATAGTATTACAGTACCTGTGGCACCTTAGAGATTAATAAATTTATTTGAGCATAAGCTTTTGTGGGCTACAGTCCACTTCATTGGTATGAGGCATAATAATACTGCAATCCCAAACACTATATTACTGAGCTAGCGTACGAAAAACCAGACAATGTAACAATGTAGTTTCACGGTCCAAGCAAAAGAATGTAGATCAAATTGTACAAGTGGTACATATCCTTCATTAATAAACTGGAAAGTTAAAAAGTCAAGGATGTTATTTTTAATAGACAGAAAAGACTTGAAAACTTGTTCTGATGATAGTACTCCATACCAAAGCAGAGTATTCAGTCATATGCACTTTTAATGCGGAGACTGAGTGCATAGATAGCACACGCTCCTTACCTCTATTTAGATTTATCAGCACTTTTCAAACTCCAACTTTTTTAAATGATTTACTAAATAAGTATGCACATGCAAGAAGGGAAAACTGCACTCTTATATTCATTGCAAGGGATAGAAAGGGACACCATCATCAACTTTGGAAAAAAAATCACTTGTCAATTAAAAAAAAGTTTGTTACTAGTAAAAACCTAAGTTAACTATAACAAAGACAGAAAAAGGGGTGGGGGTTTTCTTTTTTTTGGGGAGGGGGTGTTGGGCATGGTCAGCTTCATTGTTTCCCATTTCTGTTTTAGCTTGTAAACAGCAACAAGGAAAAGTAAAAGATTTTAAAACAGGATTATGAAACCACGAGCAGACAGGGGAACTCAGGAGCAGGCAGTACCTTAAGCTACTTTTAACGACTTTTTTTAAACTGACTAAATACCTTTAAATTGCTTTGTATTGACCATGAAGAAACACCTATTATGTGCCTACTCATTATTATAACTAATGAGGTTTTGGAGGAGTGGGGGGTGGGGGGCAATAGCCATTACCTTTAATACACCTTTTAGAATACTACCGCCAGCTACACCACCCTTAAGGTCATCTACTTCACATCCAGGCTTGTTGACATCAAAAGATCTAATTACTGAAAAGAACACAAATCCCATTATTAAGATATATAGAAGCTTGACTAGTGACTTATGTTTATAAATCTAGTCTTTTTTTTTTTTGAATTTACTTGTATCAAAAAATGAAAATACCTCCCTTCTATTCACCATGTTATGTAGTCTGTTGCATGCAATTTTTTCACAAATTTTTAAATACTACATGAACCATGGGTCAGATTATGCTGGTTAAACCCAAAACATGTTAACACATTCTGGCAAGGGATATCCACTGTACTTTAACTACAATTTTAATTAATTTAGTTCTCAGTAAATACATTTATCATAAACTAATTAGTATTTAAAAATTATTCTCAGAGACATGCAAACATTAGCAATATCAGTGCATAAAAGGAGGAAGTAATGCTACATCCAACCGTATCAGAAAAACTATTCGCCAAGCGGAAGAGGACTAAATCAGAGAAAATTATTTGCAAGTTTTTAAGGAAGTATTACAAACAAAATAAAAGTAAAAAATATTCTTTAAGCACTATTGTACAATTTATAGTATTCAGAAGTGAAAGTACAACATTTAAACTCCTGCATGCTAATGATTTAGGTAAAGGTAATGAAATAAATTTGTGCTTTAAAAATTAAAGACCTAATCATGGTCCCACTGAATGGGAGTTTTGCCACTGACTTCAACAGGAAAAGCTTTTTCTAAATTCTTTTTATTACAGACTTTCCTGTTTAATTCAAAAACTGAATTATATTGGATCCTTTTTAAAAAGGCTGACCACTTAGAGAATACTGGAGAAAGTCCTAGCACGTGTAAGAGAAAATGACCTTTGCTTTTATCCTCATCTGTAACAGATCGATTTTGTTAAGTTCACAGTAGATTTCACCCTTTTATGTAAAATACATCTAGAATGGATGAACTGAATAGGAAGATGGTCTAGAAATGAACACAATCCAATGCTTTAACAATTATGCCCAAGTGACATAACATAATACTGAAGCATATCACTTAGAAAACTGACTAGGAAAAAAAATAGGTGCCAGCACATCCACTCCTTGTGTCTTCAAACCATATCTATTTACCGCCACGAGTTTTAACTGCAATAGAATAAAGCTTAATTTTCAGACACCACTAAGTTGTCAGTGCTTAGCAGAGTAATCTAATGTATAAAGAGCAAATCTGATTTAGAAATCACTCTGTTTCTTTCCCCAGACCTGAAGAAGAGCACTGCGTAGCTCAAAAGCTTGTACCTTCCACAAACAGAAGTTGGTCAAATAAAAGATATTACCTCATCTACCTTATTTTTAAGATAAATTATTCATTTTCACTGCTGTTTTCATATTATATCCACATTTAAAATGCCCAAATCAAAGCAGTTCATTTATATATATGCACACAGTAACTCCTCATTTAATGTTGTCCTGGTTAACACTGTTTCATTGCTGATCAATTAGAGAATATGCTCATTTAAAGTTGCACAATGCTCCCTTATAATGTTGTTTGGCAGCTGCCTGCCTGTTGGAGCTGGTGGGGGTTTGGAACCAGGGTGGACCAGCAGCCCCGCTATCAGGACCCTAAGTTCCCTGTGCAGCGGCCACCCAGCAGGCTATCAATTGCCAGCAGTTCAGCATCCTTCCCCTGACTGCTGTGTGCTGCTCCCATCCTCTGCCTTGGAGCTGCTCCCGGGAACCTCCTGCTTGCTGTGCAGAGGGGTGCTATTGTCAGGGTGTCCCCCCCAGCTCCTGTACCCCATTTCCACAGAGCAGGGGGTGGACACGACAGGGCTCAGGATAGAGGGAGCTTTCTGGCAGTAGCAACTGCCTCAACTTGCTGATCCACTTAAAAAGGCAGTGTACTTAGAGTGGGGTCAGCATACTTGAAGGGACAATGCATGTGTCTCTCTCACACACGGTGTGCGCGCGCACGCGCCATGCTGTGTCTCCTTCCTCCATTCATGCTGCCTTGTAGAGTGTGAGGCTACATTAAACAACAGTGTGTTAACCATTGAGGGCTCAACTTAGTGCTAGTTCATCATTTAGCAGTAAGGCATTCCCTGGGAAATATCCCAGCCTCTTCCACCCTCTGACTCCACCACTACAACTAAGCTTCGCAATCATCACTGCTGTGTACAGTATTTAATTGTTTAAAAAACTTACAAAATTCCCCTGGAACCTAACTCCTCTCATTTACATTAATTCTTATGGGGAAAATGGATTCACTTAACATCGTTTCACTTAAAGTAGCATTGTTCAGGAACATAACTACAACGTTAAGTGAGAAGTTACTGTAGTCATATTGTGTACACACACACACCACTCATATTTAAGATTTCAGGAAACAGAGAAGCTTGAAATTGCTACTGTGCAAAATGCTCCTCATACCCTCTTTATAGCATACCTCCCCAATATTAGCATTGTCTGAAAGGGTGGTTAAACATAGAGATAAGCTTTAAACATTTACATACCAATAAGTCTTGGTTCTGATGTGAAGTCTCGCAATGGGACTGGAATTTTCTTTACTATATACTCACAAACCACCTCAATGTTGTATTTCAGCTGTGCTGAGATTGGAATAATAGGCGCTCCTTCTGCAACTGTACCTACAACAAAAAAAATGGAGTACTTTTACTTCAGACTTTATGGTAGCATAAACCCAAGCGTATATGAGTATCCATGCTACATTAAAACCACAAATGAAATTTCAGGGACGATTTCTACATATTTTCCCAAACTAGAAGTCCATAAAAACAACATGACAAAAGTGTCAGGTCAATTTCTTTTCATTTTTTCTCAAATTAAGCCACAACTACTCTTCAAGGTAGTACACTATAGCTTGTACATTGCCTATGGGTAGTTCTGTGTGTTTCATAACTTGAAGGTCAGAAGGGACCATTATGATCATCTAGTATGACCTCCTGCACAATGCAGGCCACAGAATCTCACCCACCCACTCCTGTAACAAACCCCTAACCTATGTCTGAGTTACTGAAGTCCTCAAATTGTTGTTTGAAGACCTCAAGCTGCAGAGATATCCTCCGCAAGTTGCCCATGGCTGCAGTAGGAAGCGAAAACCTCCAGGGCCTCTGCCAATCTCGCCTGGAGGAAAATCCTTCCCGACCCCAATATTGGCATTCATGTGGCAAGACTCACCAGCCAGTACCCAGGGAAAGACTTCTTCTGTAGTAACTCAGATCACCCCATCTAACATCCCATCACAGACCACTGGGCATACTTACCTGCTGATAATCCAAGATCAGTTGCCAAATGTACTGTTCAAAATTAGGCTATCCTGTCATACCATCCCCTCCATAAGTTATCAAGCTTAGTCTTAAGCCAGATATGTTTTTGCCCCCACAATCTCTTGGAAGGCTGTTCCAGAATTTCACTCCTCTAATGGTTAGAACCTTCATCTAATTTCACAGTTAAACTTTCTAGTGTCCAGTTTATATCCATTTGTTCTTGTGTCCACATTGGTACTAAGCTTAAATAATTCCTCTCCCTCCCTAATATTTATCCCTCTGATATATTTATAAAGAGCAATCATATCCCCCCATAATCTTCTTTTGGTTAGGCTAAACAAGCCAAGCTTTTCAAGGGGGAGGCCTATATAGTTTGTTCTCCAAGTGAGCTCTGGAGGTAGCATTTTACTCTAGGAACAAGCTGCTTCATGCTTGACGATTGGGAGTGGCATGACATGAGTTTCAGTCCCTTAACCTGAGATAAACAGCATATGTACTGGAGGGGAGAAACAGAGTTGTGCACGTATGCACTGAAGGGGCAGAGTTACCACAAAGAGGTTAAAAAACAGATCTTTCATGAAAACGGATTTGGACTTAGATCCCTCAGCCCCATGCCCAGTAGACTTTAAGGGCTAGTTTACATTAGAATTGCTACAATGGTGCAGCTAGGGCAGACGCTCTATAAAGACAGAAGAGAGCTCTCCCATCGGCATAATTATTTTACCTCCCCAAGTGGCGGAGACCTTCTCGTACTGACATAGCACTGTCCACACTGTCGCTTAGGTCAGTATAACTTACGTCGCTGAGAGGAGTGGCTTTTCTACACCCTTGAGCAACTGAAGTTATACTGATGTAAGCACTAGTGTGTATAAGCCCTAAAGTCTAGTTTTTATGACCTGGCCAAACTGCATCCCAACAGAAACCCAGTAACTTGTGGGGACTGTAAATAGACCGCAGCTGGGAAATCTCTCTCTGGATGAGGATTGTGAAAAATGAGAGGAAACAGAACAAGCAGTTAGGGCCAAGATGCAGTGACAGAACAGAGTTGAGATATCCTATAGAGGATGAGAGATCTAAAATATTTGATGAGTCCGTAGCAATTCCCATACTTAAGATTGCAATGAGATTTGCGCTTAGAGTAAGACTAAAATCCTTGATTCATACTTTACTGATTTAATTTAGCTTTCAAATTTGGCACGATAATTCTTCAGACAACTATATGTTCTACAGTTTGTTTTTTTAAGTGAAATAATATTAAATTTGAAAAAGATATTTAAAAATTGCTCCCTTTTTGAAGTTTCTCCCTAGCTCAATCACATTTGCTGGACTTTCTCTAGCTAAATAACCTCAAAGTCTCCACGAATTTCAAAATTCACACACAAAAGTACATTGGACACAGGCCACTTATGAGATTTTAAACACATGAGAAGTTGTGTTCCTTACACAAGCCAACAATTTTGAGCTATGCAAAGGTTATATGACAGGACTGCTCAGACCTGTCAACCACTTTCATTTTCTGATGCTACTAACTTTCCTCCATAGCTGGGTTTTGCACACACCCCCATTGAGCCAGGGAGCAAGGCAAAGCAGCAAAGGTTCTGGGGAAATGGGAAATAAAAATCAGAAGGGCATTAGGGAAGCAAAGGGATGGGGTGGTTTGCAGGGGTGTATGGAGTTTGGGTCTAAGGCTAATGGGGTGGAAGTCCAATATTTCTGAGCCAATATTTCTACACCTGAAAAGCTCCCCTAAAGCTGCTGCCTTGGTCCCCAGCAAACCACAGCAACAGCATGATAGAAAGCTCATGGCACTGAGAGAAAGCATGGGAATAAGATGGGGTTTACAAGAGGGAAGAGGAGTCAGAGCCTCTGTGTGACTTAGCGATTGTGACTGGCTCTATGTGGAAGATCCTCAAATACTACAGTGTTGAGTAGCAATATAAAACTCTGAGATACATAATTAACTTGGGCCTGAAGCAGGGGAGTAGCTCAACTCTGACATTTGGCAGTGAATGGACTGTGTGTAAAAGGAGATCCAAGGAAAGGTGTGAGAAAGAATATGGGGAGAAGTGAGGACTGGCTAGAATTCAAGGTGCCCAGTGGTTGAGGTAAGGAGAGTGGAGATAGGCAGGTTATCAACGGTGGAACAGAAGTACCTCAGAAGGGGTATTTTTCAACAAAACTGTTGGGTAGAGCACCTGCCTGGGACATGGAAGACCCAGGTTCAAGTCTCTGCTCTGCCTGATCCTGCCGGAGTGGTTTCATTTGTGTAATTAAATATGTATTGAGAAAGACAGACTGACTCTCCAGCCCCATGGTTAGGACACTCATCTGGGATGTGGGAGACTCAGGTTCAAGTCAAGCCATTTTACTGCCAGTGATGAGAGTCCCCAATTTGTGTATTTAGGAACAACCCTTAAAATCCATTAATTGTAGCAGCGGGGAAGCAGAATATAATGCTACTATATTAATATTTGAAAGAAAAATCTTATTGAAATAGCTAGAAAAAAAAATTACACACAACTTTTTTTTTTTTTTAAATGCTACAAAAGCCTGACTCATCTGCTAATTCTTTGAGCTGGAAGTCAGGTTGTTCTGACCAGATAACGCTTTTCATGTCAGCCTAACTCCCAGCATTGAAGAATTACATAGAACTGCCAGCAATACTGCATTTCTGATTCTGGAAACTTACCTTGTACAAATGCAAGAATCTGTTCATACTGTTCTTTAGCCTGGCTCTCCTTTACCAAGTCAATCTTATTCTGTAGAATTAGAATGTGTTTCAATTTCATGATTTCTATAGCAGCTAGATGTTCAGAGGTCTGGGGCTGAGGACATGACTCATTACCAGCTGGAAGGGGAGGGGAGAAAGTGATTACGTACAGTCATCTATAATAAGGATACACAACACAGTATGGACATCTACCACTTCATTGTGTGCTTGAAAAAATATTGCTTGCTTAAAAGTCATCAAGTCGCTATTTTTTTTTTTAATTGTGTATGGTTCATTGCATTCTCTTCATCACAGACACAAAAATACCAAGAGCCCTAAATTTAATGACATACCAAAAATTCAGAAAGCACATGGCTATTAAGGTTATCAATACTGTTTGGGTTCTACTTCCCAGGAAGTCACCTTTCCCCTAATGTGCTGTTACAATATTTGAGCTCACCGGGGGTTTGATCTATTATATTGGGGTGTGAGGAAGGGTGGGAGGAAGAGGCATTAGTAGAGGGCTCTGATAACTATAAATTAATTCTCCTATCCCTTTGGTTTGAAAATATTACAGTTAATATCCATCCACTCATGTTTTTGTCAGAAAAGGTAATTCGGAACTACTGTATGTTTAAATATATATCTCAACTTTACATTTGAGTTGTATGTAGTCTGACACTGGGCAGTTTTATTTGGCAGATTGTGCACACACACACACAGACAAATGGTGAGTGTGTTCTACTAAAACATATACAGTAGAGGCCCATTTATCCGATCCTCCGTATTAACCCAACAACCAGGGCACACAGGTCAAGAAGTGGGCACTCTCTCTCTTGTGGCCACTAGATGGCACTACAACGTCACACTTTCCCATTCTCCGGATTATGTGAATTTTTGATTATCTATCTGACCCCAGTCCCAATTAGATTGGATAAACTGGGTTCTGCTGTATCTACTTCTGCCGTTGACTTGCTGTCTGGCTATGGGAAAGTCATTTAACCTCTCTGTGCCTCAGTTACCACCTGTGTAAAGAAAGACAGTGGTCACCGCCATTTCTGAAGTGCCTTTGTGAGCTACAGATGAAAAAAACTAATTACGACTTCTTATTAAATATTTCATGGCCATCTCGGACACTTAAAAGAATGTTAACTTGAGTATATTATCGCTTTGTTTCCCAAATAATGTGATCTGACCAGATGTAACATAATTCACAGCTGAATTTATTTTGGTGTTGCATTAGTATACTATTCTGTGCATTTATAAAAAAGAAGTTTAATTTATTTCACACTCTTTACACACCTGCTCAAGTCAGATTAGTGAAAGTTCTTCCTAAGTCAGTCTATCAACAGAAAGACTGGCCAAGATAGGGTCCTTTGATTCTGTCCACATCACAATGGACTTACCATTGCTTCCCACCTCATCCCACTCTCTCTTGAACATCAGTACTACATATTTAAATTAATAGAAATGGCAGATAAAACTGAGAGAAAAGCAAGCCTGCTCAAATAGGTCTAAGCATCTCCAAGATGAAAATCTAGCTGTATTGTATAAGTAAAAACAATCCCAAAATTTCATCTCAACCCACCGCTCCTCTGCCATCATCCAAAAGGTCAAATATCGCTTCAACTATTGGATGAGTCAGAGTGCTCAAATTCTGTTGCACTATTTCAAATGTATCTATTTAAAGGGCATGATATTCTCTTTCATAGAATATCAGGGTTGGAAGGGACCTCATCTAGTCCAACCCTGTGCTCAAAGCAGGACAAACCCCCAACTAAATCATCCCCAACTCTTTCTACCATCGTAGCTGTAAAATCTTCTCTCTTTACACAAGACTCAATGAAATTCACAATTTTTGTAAAGCTGGTCGCTCATTACCCTTCGTACTATTTTAAATGTCAATATTAGGTTGTTGTATTATGTTATAAAAGAGGATCAGCTTCCCCATCCCAAATATTACCTATCAAAAGCAGCGCTGCATCCATGACTGCTGCACCGTTCAGCATAGTAGCCATCAAGATATCATGGCCCGGACAATCAACAAAAGAGACATGCCTGTTGCGTATGGAGGGTAAACACAAAACAACAAAAGCCAGTTATTGCCAATTAAACTGACTACTGATCACTTCATGCAAACCAGGCACACAGTTAAAGTAATTAAAAAAACCCCCACATCATTTCAAGACAAACATGGAAAAGTGACATTTTGGAATCATGTTCATATGAACATAACTGAATGAAAGAACTACTTGTTGAAATACTAAGATTCAGAAAAATGGGCAGTACTACATGTAATATTTCTGTCTTTCAGAAACTTACAAGCCAATCATGCATAGTTTAAATGAGTCAGACTATGAAGATCCATGCTGGACATAGCAAATTCCCCTTTTTCACTTCTTAGCTCTTCTAAGAGCTGTCTGTCTCCATTTCCTTCCTTGCAAGGTTATGCAGGTTCATTCTGAGCCTAGGCAGAACTGCACCACATCTCTAAGATTGACCTGTAACTATCCAGACTCAGTCTTTGGGTTTATAATAATTGGGGCATTTCAAGTTCTTGTCTGCATTTAATGTAGAAATCTTTATTATTTGACAATACGCCATGCAAAAAGGATTGTTTGCCATTTCAGGGATAATATTTAAAAAAATTACTGTAGGTAAAATAAGCAGTACGTCAAAGAAACCAGTGTTTAATTATTTGTTTAGTGCTAGCTTTCTAACTGTCACAACCCACCAAAATACTCTATTAGAACGAGTGTTCAGGTTGAAGGGAATCCGAAAAAAGTAAGGAAATTCAATTATGAGAAACTGTCCTTTACACTTAAATATAGACTAAGGTCTGATTTTATTACCACCCGCGTGACTATTTTCATCTGAATAATCCCAATGAAACATCACAAATAACTCCTGAACCTTTTAAATTGCATTCTGACCATGTTACACTTTATCAGGAATTGTATAAATAAGTCTCTCTCTCTCATCGTTCTCCTAACACAAAGCCGATCTCAAGTTAAGGCTCAAGTTTTCATAGGTCCAGTTAAAAAACCCTTGTTTTTCTATCTTTGGAGAAAAAATGACAGATATACAATTTACATTAGGTTACAGTCTAAAAATAAACTTTAAATTTATTCACGCCTCTGACATAAATTTAATTTAGGTTACAAGCTAAAAGATGGCTTTTTTATTCAAACAGCCCTGTAAGCAATATGGTATTGGAAAATTAGACTTTTTTTCTGTTGTGTCTCACCACTGGTAAAAGATTCTGCAGGTCAAATTAGGTCTTCTGTCACATCTGTGCAACCTCATACTCTTCAAGATCTCTAGATACTACAGTGACAGGTATATTAGAAATGCCAGCATAGAAGTTGGGCTCAGCAAACTGCAATTTAGCAAATCACGAATAAGCCAAAATAAAATATGGCACCTTCTCTCAACTGTACTGGCTCCTCAGAGGTAATAGGAGTAAAAAGTATTTATCACTTAAATAAACAGAGGACTGAATATACAAACAGACTTGCGGAGAAACAAAGTACCATTTTTAAACAATTGCTTGAAGAGTACTTCAACTATATTGAGGGAACTATGGACAAAGCAAGAGCAATTGAAATCACGCAGTTCAGATCCATCACCTGATTAGTTTAAAGTTCCCTTTAGTCCCAGGAATATCTGTAGGGAACTCATCTGGTGTACTACTTCCACAGGACCGGTAACACTCTGGTCGGGAGCAACTGGGGTCATCAAGTTTGTAAATCTGTAAGTATAAAAAAAGGTGAAAAATAGGCTTAACCTAGCAGTAGCCATTTAGGTACTTTCATACAGTTAACAAAAAGAGTTAAAATAGGTACATTTAGATTCATAGTAAAGACTAACCTTAGCGTTGGCATAACCCAGCTTGATAGTGATATTTCTTTCCAGTTCATTTTTGAATCTAACAGTGTGAACTCCAGAAATAGCTTTTACTACTGTTGACTTTCCATGGGCCACATGACCAATTGTGCCTACATTTTAAAAGCAAACATTAATCAATGCACAGTTTGGGCAAAGTTCTTCTACAAGTAACACACACAGTTACAGAGATTTCTCAAACTATCAATATCAAGGACCCAGTTTGCACAGGACACCTGTAAGCTCTTGGAGCCTGTGGGTCCAAAGCTTCCATTGGAAGCATGTCCAGATTTCTTAACTAGCTTTTCACAGCAACTTACTACAGTAACCAACTGATCTTGAAATGAGCTTCATGTGGACAGACGCTTGCATCCACATGGAGCTCATTACAAGATAAGGGTTTTACTCAGGCAAAGCACCTTTTCCTTGAAAGCCCCCACCAAAGTACACTTCCCCATTAAGTGAAAACATTTCAGTCCCAAGATCTTATATTGCAGTAGTCATCTTGTGCTGTAGTGGCTCTCTTTCAATGTAATAAGGACTTAACCACAAAAGGAGACATGTCAACACTAATATTTAAAAGACCACTGTCTGTTACCTTTTAGGCCCAATGGTTATTTTTATAAAAACTTTCAATACAAGCATTTATTAATTTTCTCTATTTCATTAGAATAGTTTTTTGTTTGGATTTTCCCAGTAGAATTTTTAACTAAGACTTTTCAGCACTATGCATGACAACAAGAATATGTTACAAAAGCATTTGTGATTAACTTTGTTCTTCTTACCTATATTAATTGTAGCTTGTCGGCTGATGACTTCTGGGGAGAGAGGCGTCAGCTTGGTAACATTCTATATGGAACAGATTTCATAGTTTATTTACAATATTTCTAATTAAGAACAGCCAGAGTGGGTCAGAGCAAAGGTCCATCTAGCCTAGTATCCTGTCTTCCGATAGTGGCAAATGCCAGGTGCCCCAGAGGGAATGAACAGAACACGTAACCATCAAGTGATCCATCCCTCGTCGCCCATTCCCAGCCATTTCACACCTCTAATCATTTTTGTTGCCTTTTTCTGAACCTTTCTCAACCAATATAGCTTTTTTCAGATGCGGCAACATCTGCAGATGTTATTCAAGCATACTATAGATTTATAGAGAGGCAATATGATATTTTCTGTCTTATCTATCCCTTTCTTTACATTTCCCACATTCTGCTTACTTTTTTGACTGCTGCTGCACGTTAAGTGGATGTTTTCAGGTAACTATGCACAATGATTCTAAGATCTCTTTCTTGAGTGGTAACAGCATTAGTTTGCGTTTATCAACATTGAATTTAATCTGCCATTTTGCTGCCCAGTCATCCAGTTTTGAGAGACCTTTTGGTAGCTCTTTGCAGTCTGCTTGGGACTTAACTATCTTGAGTAGTTTTGTATCATCTGCCGCCCTTCCTGCAGCCACCATAGGCCTCCCACTCTTTTTTACAGTACATAAAATAGGAAAGGAAGAAAGGGAACTACAAAAAGGACTACACCATATATGCTACCCAGTATATACAAATTAAAGAGGACACAAGCTAAGTTTTCTCCAAGCTGCAAGGCCACACAGCAGGCGGGAAGAGGCGCCTCTCCCTCGGTTCCCATCCTGGCCCCAGAGCTGCTGCGGAGGAGTCCTCTCTCCCCGCCACAGCCCCAAGACAGCCTGCACCCTAAGGCCCTCATCCCTAGCCCCACCCCAGAGCCCTAACTCCCCCTTGACCCCAGTCACGAGCCCCCTCCCACACCCCAAACTTCTTATTCCCGGCCCCTCCCCAGAGCCTGCACCCTCAGCCAGAAACCTCACCCCCCACATCCTAACCCTCTGTCCTAGTCCTGAACCCCTCATCCCTAGCCCCACACCAGAGCCCCCTCCCACATTCTGAACTCCTCGGCCCCACCTCCACCACACATCACCTCCATATTTGTGCACATAAAATTAATTCCGCACATGGATGTAAAAAATTAGAGGGAACACTGCCTACAAGTAAAACAAATGTAAATTTAGACTGGGGGGAAAACAGCTATTTAAAAGCTGTTTATTCCCACCTGGTGTAGCATGGGGAAGTTCTGTGATCCAAAAATCTCCTGTCTCTATAACAAAGCCTTTTATCTTATAAATGCTGTTTTTACACAGTCCAAAAAGAATAACTATAAAATATCTGTGAACTATATTAGGCAAGTGCTGACATCCATGTGAGTGTCCTCTTATTTTACTTTTGAAACTGTTTATAACTGATGAGGTCTTGACCTACTACTGAGTTCCATGTGGGTGAACCACAAAAGCTTATGCCCAAATAAATCTGTTAAGTCTTCAAAGTGCCACTGGCCCCCTTGCTGTTTTTGTGGATACAGATTAACACGCTACCCCTCTGACACTTGGCCCTCCAGGTGCACTGTTGTAGCCATGCAGAGCCCCAGTGAAGTCAACAGTGCTCTGTACGAGCAAATCTTAGTGCAGGATTGAGGCCTCTGTCCTTACGTTAGTGCAATAAAATATGTGCACACAGCATTCTCATCTGACGTGGATTGCACATAGTGAGCACTGATGTTTATATGGAGAGGTATGTAAGCTCTGTGTACAGTATGAAAATAAATTTACACTTAGCATTAATTGCGCAATAGCTTGTATTTACTCATAACATTTTAAAGGCAGTCACCCATTTAGTAAGTTTTCTTCTTCACTGTAAAAGCCATTTAATGAGCCTTTTCAAAGAAACACTCACATGCTTACTTAACATGCCATGACTAGTCCCATTAGAGTCAGGAAGCATAAGAAGTGCCCTGCAGATGGCACTGCGTAGGAAGATGATAAGTTGAAGGGAGGTAAATTTTGTAGTCACTATGAATGCTCAAACTGCATAAAGTTAAGCATGTGTGTAAATTCTGCCAACACTGGAGCCTAGAACTGAACTTAAACTAGCCCTTTACAAATCTGAGTACAAATATTAAAACAAAATTTAGGAAAGGACTTGAAATTTCAAGACCCTTTCCAATCTGGTCTCCCGGCTACACCTATCATCCCTCTTTTTCAGTCCACAATGTCATTATCAATGAGGACTGGGGAAAATATAGGACCCTTGTAAATGGATCATCACTACACTAGCATTTACTATTTGTTGAGCACCAGCATGCTCAGGGCTGTGTATAACATAAAATAAAGAATCCTTGCTCCAAAGAGCTTATGAATATGTCCTTTTGAGCTACTGAAGACTATTATATAAACAGAGACTAACTCAAGAGGTAAACAGGGAGGCCACCAGCTAAATTAAAGCCCAGGTACATAGCAACTAAAAGGTCTTCTGATGTATCTATTGTAACCTATATAAACTAAATTTAATAATCTTGGTTAATCAACTAATAGACCGATTGCCACATTGAAAGGAGACTATAATTGCTCATTTTGGTAGTCTCAACAGAGTGTCAAAAGACTGGTCTGTACTGTGCCCACAGAAGCAATTCCCCCAGTACATGAGGTAAAGGAGAACTTTTAGCAGCACCAAGTACTATATTTTCTCGGGTTAGAGAACTTCCATTTTCATTATTGTCAAGTCAGCTCTATCCAAGAGCAGCATACTCACAGAGGTTGGAAAATAAAAGGTACTGACGATCCTTACACAAGACAAAACACAAGCTCAGCAACACACAGCCTTCCGCGTTACCTATGGTCTCCATAACGCCTATCTAAACACCTACATTAAGGCCTAACATCGGGAATCAACCCTCAGAAACACCAAAAACTGCACATTTATCGGAGAGTTCGGGGGGAGGGCTGGGTCTCCGATGTTTTTACACCCCCGCCCGGCCAAGAGTCATCACCAGCAGGATCCACGCTCCCCGCTCCACACGCCGCCGCCTCATGCCGCAACAGCGCCCACGGGGTGCGTCCCCACCCCCCACAGGACGGCCCAGACAGCGGCATGAATCCCCCCCGCTCGACAACGGGACGGTTCCTCGCGCATCCCCAGACAGGCCGAGCGGAGACTCCGCCGCCCGAGCGCGCGCGCTAGGCTCCCGCGACCCGCCGCTGCCGCCGAGCGAACAGGTCCCGCTCCCTGGGGTTCGGGTCTCACCAGGGTGGCCAGGTCCTGCCGGGAGAGGTGCGGCTGCCCCAGAGTCACTCCCGCTTCGTCCCCCGCCATCTTGCCCAAGAGGAAGTGAGGGGCCCTGCGCGTCCGCCTGAGCCCGGCGCTATACGGGCTGGGGGCGCCGCCCGCTCCGAGTCCGGCGCCGCAGGCCACGCGGGTAGCACCCGACCCAGCCTAGTCCCGCTCTGCTCTTCGCTGCTCCAATCGGGGCAGCAGGGGAACGCGGAAATGGCGCAGGCGAGCGACAGGGCAGCCTCAGGAAGGACCCCGAAGCCAGGTGATGCAACCAGCATCCGGAAACAGCCGCCCCATGTGCGCGTGTCGCAAGAAAGCTAGAGGTAGCCCGACTGCGCTTGCGCGGAGCCTTGGCTGAATGCGCAGGCGCACTTGTAGCACTTGGGGAGTTCAGTCAGAGCTGGAGCACATAGTATGTTAGGGGCAGTACAACACGTAAGACAGAGTTCCTGTCCCATGGAGTTGCTCTTTTTAAAATAGCAATTCCAGTGAAATGTGTGAAATTTGTATTAAAAATCACGTATTGGTGAAAGAATATCTAAATGCAGTAAAACAGCAGCATTTGACACAAAATAAGCTAATTTTCTTATACAGTAAAGGAAGGTGTATGGTCTTTAGTTTGGTTATATATACAGCTCTGTGTTACATTACATAACTGATGTTTATTAAATAAGCACTGTTAAACATTCCAGTTAAAAGACTATTATTGCAAAGAGGATTGCCATTTGTATTTCATTCCTTACTGTTTGGGCACTTTCCTATTTATTAATATTACGTTAGCACCCAGAGGACTGAAGACCCATTTTGCTGTGTGCTGCACACAAACCATTCTATTCTTCAATTAGATCAACGCAGGTGTCAAAAAGTCTGCCAGTGGAGACGTGACTGTGGCAAGCGTTAAGTCTAGACTTAATAGAATGGGCATTAACAAGCAATAGGATGAACTGTTGGAGGGATCATGAAGATAAAAATGATAGCAACAGGTGGTTACACACATTATAGCTATGTGCACATCTAGACTATCAGGTCATTTTATTTGTTGTAATTATAAGATACAATTAAACAAATATATTTTAGTAATTTCTACTGGCCATCTATTGATACCACTTTTAAATTTCAACTTTTTTTTTACTATTTCAATTATTACTTGTATGTGGTTGGTAATACACAGAACATAAAAGAAAACAATCCTGCCTCAGGAATAAACATTTTACATACTTAACAGTGTCTTTAATATGGAATATTTAAAAAACAATCTAAAAAAACCCAAACCTTTTCAGAATTGGGTACAGCAACTCAGATGCTGAAAAATAAAAACAAACTAAGGCCTTGATCCTGCAATAGGATCTGTCCAGGAGGTTTCATACAAACACAAGGGTCTGCCTAAACAGATCTGACTGCAAGATTGAGACCAAAGCTGGCAACTCTTACACATAGAACTCTTGCCTTTCTCTTGTGAAATAATTGACTTCTCTTTTTCCCCTGAAACCCCATTTTGTTAATCCACCACAGTAAGAAGTACAGAATGGAAAATTAAAACCTGATGCACTGCCTTGAAATTAGTGCTGTGTACACGTCATCTTGATTATTATTCATATATATATACTGTTAATTTAATCTAGATCCTAATCTGGCATTCTTTATTAAGCAAAAACTAGGGACCATTGCATGGTTTTCTGTGGGAAGCCCTAAGAGATTTAAATTCCAGGTAGGCATTTGTTTACATTACATGACTACCATATAATTTAGCTATCCTGAAAAATTTGATTCTGCATGTATTCTGTGTTCCAATTTTGCAGACACACATTTTAACTTGAAGTCAACGGGACTACTCACATACATAAGATTGGGGCCCATGTGTGTAACTAACTGAAGTAAATGGAGATGATATGGATATGTTGAGAATACACGGTCAGGCTCTAAAATTGAGATGTGTTGGTGGAAGCTACCACAAACTGCTGGTGTACATTACCTGATTTTAGCCAAGTTTTAATTTTCCCCTTTAACACTCTTCTTTCCCATAATAAATGTGGGAAATTTAATTCTTTTATACATAGAGGAAGTGTATTGTTGATAGTCTTTCTTTAAAGAAAACAAATGAAAATGTAGCAACGATCATCATAACAAGTTATAAGTGAAGATCTTGCTACTGATAATAAAATGTATATTATCCTGCAATACATTTGGATAATTTTGTACATAAAATGGAAAATATTGTTTTATATCTAACATTTCATCAATCTATATGGTGCAAATATTACTTTCTTTAAACGATATCACTGCTGGGAGAACCACAGTTGAAACATGTAACTGGGATGCATAAAATGTAGTGGGAATATGATGGTATACTTGTTTGTAGTTGCATTACCAATGTGTATTTCCATGGACATGTAATCACTGTTTTGCAATATTACAGATGGTGTAGAATTCTATTCTAAATGGCTAAAATTGCCTCTTAAATTATTTAACTGTATAGTTTATACAATTATGCAAATAGAGTATGAACATTCCAGAAACAATCACATGCTGCATTTTTGGTTGAATAAAGAGGCGTTCTAAATAATTTAAACCCTATCAATGTATCTATCAAACTTTGGAATGGACATACATAATAGTTATCATATATTAAGGAAGAATGTATTAAAGATGTCATAATAACAATACAACTATTAAATGTTCTTGCTTTGTTATTGTTGATTATTGTATTGTGGGAGGTTGACAGTATGAAGAAATATAGAGACAAATAAATTCTGAGACTGTAAATGTTCCTTTACACCAAATAAACTCTTCATCACCGGAAACTGTTAACACTGCTTTAGAATTAATCGGTTATGTTCAATCCTATAAGCACTTTACATGTCTGTAACTTTACTCACGTGAATAGTCCCATTAATGAGACTGCTCACCTTAATAAAGTTACACGTGCTTAAGTCTAACCCTAAGAGACCTATCCAACTTCTGAAATACACAGAATGCTCAGATTGACTTCAATGGTAGCTAGATAGGGCCCCAAATAGGAAGACCTGACCTGACCAGTCTCCTGTATTGCAAGAATACTCATTTTGAGGCACTTTTTAAATATTACTGTTACAATGATATATTTGAATTTTCAGTGGAGACACAAATTTGTCCAGGATTTTCGAAGAAGCTATTTTTAAAAAATGATGAGTGAAGTTTGTCAACATTGATCAGATTTTTTTTCTTCTAGTTTGAGGTCTTCTTCCTTCATATTATGTAGGAGAGACACACAACAAGCATCTCACACCTCAGCTTGACAGATACTGGAAAATCTTAGTAAGAGGCAGATTAAAAAATTAGTTTCTCCTACGCACCCACTAACAAAATTGAAGGAGTATCAGGAGCAAGAAGGGAAACAGATCTGTTGTTCAGTTCCTGTTTATTTCTTTTCTATTCCAGTCTCCCTTTGCTGAGGTACTGAACATATGTGGGTCTGTGCTAGGTGAAGCAGATTTATTGTAAAACAGTGAATGTGGGTCAGTACATTTATTGTGTGACACAGTAAATGGGAGAAACTCTCTGTGACACTGAGAGTGGGGTACGAGTCCTGCATCACTGCATGAGAGAGTGAATGGAGTAAGGGTCAGTAGCTCCATCATGTGAAGCAGAAAATGGGGCAGATACTGCAATAGCAGACTCAGAGACAGTGAACGGGATGTGGGGGCCAACTTCATCGTATGAAGCAGTAAATGGGATGGCAGTAGGAAGTACGGCATATAAAGGGGCAAACTGCGTGAGACAATGAATGGGGTGGTGTGGCAGTAGGAGGTGCATTGTGAGACAATGAAGAGCATGAGGTAGTAGTATAGAAGGTGTAGTGTGAGACATGTAAGGGGTGGGGATGACAGCGCCAGTGCAGTAAAAGGCAAGGGGGTGGGGGTGAAGTGAGATGCAGTGAAGGAGGTGGGGGTGGCGGTGCAGAGAGAGGCAGGGAAATGGTGGTGCAGTTAAGGCAATGAAGGAGATGGGGGTGCAGTGGGTGAGGCCATGAATGGGGTAGGTGTGTCAGTAAGAGATGCGGAGTGGGAGGCCGTGTAGTGAGGTAATGAAAGGTGGGGATGACAGTAACAGGGCAGCGAGAGGCAGTGAAAGGGGGTGGCGGTGGCAATGGCGGAGCAATAGGCGCAGGGGGGCTGCCCCTCCCGCTCTCCCGCAGGTGGCGGCGGCGGAAGTGACGCGGGGTGCGGGGGGCCTGTCGTTGGGGGAAGATGGCGCCCGTGGCTGTGCTAGGCAGCGAAGAAGGTAAACAAGTGTGAGCGGGGTGGGGGGGCGAGACAGGGGTCCGGGGGCAAGGCCGTGGCCGAGCGAGGGGCCGGGAGCGCTGGTGCCTGGGCAGTGCCGGCGGCGTCTCCCTCGCAGGCGCAGTGGGGAGGAGGGGCCCAGCCGCGCCCCCCACCCTCCCGCGGGCGTCACCTCAGCCCTTGCCCCGCACTTCAGCCCCCGGGGCGCGCCGCCTCCTCCCCTGTCTTTATGTCACACCGAGACCCCCCGCTCTGCAGGCTGGGCGGGCGGAGCTGCATCTTCAGTGCTGCTGCTGCTGAGAGGTAGGTGACGCCGCTGCCGGGACCCCCCTTCTCATCCTCCCCCGCCACTCGCCGCCGCTGCTCCTGGCCCGAGGGGTAGAGCCGCTTCCGCGCCAGTTTAAACATCTTGCCCCCCCCCCCCGCCCCTGCTCCTTCCCCCGTCCCCGATGGGCTGGGCAAAGGCGGTGTGACACCCCGCTCGCTCAGCCGCCTTTGCCGCCCCATGTGAGGGGTGGCGGGAGGCTTGTTGCGTGTTTCCAGCAGCAGCAGCTGCACAAGGGAAGGAGATAATCCTGGTGGGGGTTTCTAGTGTAATTATGGTGGCGGGGGGATGCTCGGGGTTGTGTAACCGGCTGCAGCAGGGTGCGTGGTGGGCGCACGTCCTGCCCGGCCTCTGGTGTTTTTTATCTCTCACCTGGCTCTTCTGCCACCTAGAAGGTGTCGTGGGAAACTAGATACCCCCTTCTAGTGTTTTTTATTTTCTCCCACCCTTCCCGCACACCTTTTATTTCCAGAGGGAGACTGGCCTGGTGATCAGTCTTGTTCCCAATGGCGAGCACAACGTGTGGGGAGGTTGTGAAGTGGGTAGTGCTGAGTTTGTGTTTGTTTTCGTTTTAAATCTCTCCGTCTTTTAAAGTGAGATTAGTTAGCTAGGGGAAAAGCCATGAAGACTGAACCTTTCTTTCCACAAAACACACATGGTGTGGCCAACAGCATTATAAGCTTCTCATGCCCATGCTTCCAATGTGCATCCTCTTTTGGAGCAGTCTGTTCTAGTTCACCTTCCATGTTTATTCAGTCCAGGCCTGTGTGCTGAAGTTAGCAACAGGGTTACTCACTGGTGTCAATTCTGGTGAAGGGCTTTGTGTTCCAAAAATTTGGCCACGACTGAGATCACTAATTAGCATTTAGTCTGATGCTTGCAGCTTGATGGAAGAATCCAAAGATTTTTATATTGGTAAGTAACCCCATCTCCTGGCTCTGAAAACTGCTACTCTATACATTGGGGCAACTTGATATTTGAGGTTTGATTCAGGAATATGCCAGTTACATAAATTGTAGTAGTCTCCCAAAAACGTAAATTGAGGAGAGAAAAAAAAAGTGCTCAGTAATCAGCAAGGGAGTAAAAATTGTATTAATTTATATCATGTGATTTGTAGGATTAGCAAATATTATCAAAACATGTCAAGAAATACCAGAGTAGATTACTGGAAATATAAAACTACTATAGGATGAAGAAAAAACTATGTACAAAGTTTGCATTAAAATTAAGATGGAATGAATGTCCTTTATTTTGTTCTGCACTTTGTAAAGTGAGTTTTCAGTAGTATTCAGAATTTTGTGGTTTTTATTATAATACTACGTTCCATACGGTAACAATTCAGACCGTTAAGTTTGTTAGTATAAATTGATCAATTTAGATGTTCAGGGCTATTAGATATCAAAGGTTTGTCTTGCTACTTTATTAATGTTAAATGTTGCTATTTTAATAATTTTTTTGTTAATGACAACTTCACATTGAAAGGATCACTTTTTGACTATCACTGATTTACTGTTAGATCTGATTGTGACGTTCATTGCCTGGCTTGGCGAATATGCAAACACTAAATAAATAAATACATTGCTGAACGGTTTTATGCCATGTCCAATACCTAAATTATTTAAAGGAAGGCAAATACTATTGGTTGTAATATACAACATATTATTTAGAATGAAATCCTGTCCCCATTGAAATCAATGGCAAAACTCCTTTTGACTTCAGTTGAATCAGTATTTCACTGTTGGATATTAATAACATGGTCATTTCAAGTTAAAATTTCATATCTACCAAGCTCTTGTAATGCAAGTTAATGAGACAGAAGTTCTGCAGAATTAGGGGAGGTTCTGACTGGACTGGTAACTACAACTGATTGTTTGGCCCATAGCTACAGGTGTGTTTTGGTTATGATAGAAATGTTTCATTCTTTTTATTATAATCTTAAAATATGGTTTTAAAGGCCCATCTATTGCAGCAAATTTTAATGCACTGTGAATCATGTTATAAGATGGGAGTGCTCTGACCATGTGATGATACTCTTTCTCTTACCAGAAGTCCAGACTTATTAGAACCATATTATCAAACAGTATTGCAGTTCTGATCTTTTTGGGACTATAACATGGTTTAGTTTCGGCTGTGCAGGCAAGACCAAACTGGGTTATAATATGAAACTCCATGTATTAGACTATATATTGCCTTCAGACAGAAACACACTAATCTCATGCGGGTGGGTGTGGGGGAGGGGAGGGAAAGGGGGAGAAAGCTTCTGGCTACCTAGTCACATTTCAGAGCGATTTGCTTAGGTGGAGGAAACGTGAAGTCTAAATTTTTGCATTTTTATTGATATGACCGTGAAAACGATCATTTCGTCATTGTCTTCTGAGAAATTGGCTGTAGCACTTTAATAGCAAATAGAATTACATATAAGTTTGCAAGTATGTGTGTGGGAGGAATGGAAAAATTATTTTGCAAAATACTTGCATCTGAAATTTTTATAGCACTTTGTTATAATTAAACTACCATATATACTCATTCACTAGCCCATTCATTTATAAGCCAACCCCCCCAAGATGGTTAGGTAAAAATAGCAAAAAACTATGTGACCCTTTCATAAGCCAACCCAATTTCAGGGGTTGGCAAACTTTGGCTCCCGGCCGTCAGGGTGAGCCACTGGGGGTCGGGACGTTTTGTTTACTTGGAGCATCTTCAGGCCTGGAGCCCCTCAGCTCTCTGTGCCACTTCCTGCAGCTCCCATTGGCTGGGAACGGCGCACCGCGGCCATAGGGAGCTTAGGGGCTCCATGCCTTTAAATGCTCCAGGTAAACAAAATGACAATGTTTTAGATATTCAATTCAATGATTCCATAGAGTTTAAAGTCATCAAATTTTGGTGTAAACCCCTTTTATAAGCTGCCTCCTGCTCTTTGATGCATCACTTTTTTACCAAAAATATTCGACTTATAAACAAGTATATATGGTAATTATTGCTCTTTTCTTTAGATTGAGGATATCAGCAATATAAATAATTTTTTTAGCAATTTCACTTTGTCTTTGAATTGTCCCTGACTCTGCCCATTAGTCCACCCCATGTTTATTGCTATGTATAAGTTAGTGGTACAGAGAATTGTTTTTTGTAAGTCTTGTGCTAAAAAAATAGGGCTGTGCATACCTATTCAAATGTGACAGGTTTCAGAGTGGTAGCTGTGTTAGTCTTGTGGCACCTTAGAGACTAACAAATTTGTTTGGGCATAAGCTTTCATGGGCTAAAACCCCCTTCATCGGATGCATGCAGTGGAAAATACAGTAGGAAGATATATATACACACAGGGAACTTGAAAAAATGAGTGTTGCCATATCAACTCTAATGAGACTAATCAATGAAGGTGGGCTATTATCAGCAGGAGAAAAAAAACATTTGTAGTGATAATCTGGATGGCCCATTTCAAACAGTTGACAAGAAGATGTGAGTAAGAGTAGGGGGAAAATTAGCATGGGGAAATAGTTTTTACTTTGTGTAATGACCCATCCACTCAGTCTTTATTCAGGCCTGATTTAATGATGTCCAGTTTGCAAATTAATTCCAGTTCTGCAGTTTCTGATTGGAGTCTGTTTTTGAAGGTTTTTTTGTTGAAGAATTGCGACTTTTAGGTCTATAATTGAGTCACCACGGTGGTTGAAGTGTTCTCCAACTAGTTTTTGAATGTTATAATTCTTGATGTCTGATTTGTGTCCATTTATTCTTTTGCATAGAAACTGTCCGGTTTGGCCAATGTACATGGCAGAGGGGCATTGCTGGCATGTGATGGCATATATCACATTGGTAGATGTGCAGGTGAACGAGCTTCTGTTGGTGAGGCAGATGCGATTAGGTTCTATAACGGTGTCCCTTGAATAGGTATGTGGACAGAGTTCATAGCGGGCTTTGTTGCAAGGATAAGTTCCTGGTTAAGTGTTTTTGTTGTGTGATTGCTGGTGGTATTTGCTTCAGGTTGAGGGGGCTATCTGTAAGCAAGGACTGGCCTGTCTCCCAAGATCTGTGAGAGTGAGGCTAGGTTGTTGATCCTTGATGATGCGCTGGAGAGGTTTTAGCTGGGGGCTGCAGGTGACGGCTAGTGGTGTTCTGTTACTTTCTTTGTTGGGCCTTTCCTGGAGTAGGTGACTTCTGGGTATTCTTCTGGCTCTGCCAATGTGTTTTTTTCTTCACTTCAACAGGTGGGTATTGTAGTTTTAAGAACGCTTGATAGAGATCTTGTAGGTGCTTGCCTCTGTCTGAGAGATTGGAGCAAATGCGGTTACATCTTAGAGCTTGGCTGTAGACAATGGATCATGTGATGTGGTCTGGATGAAAGCTTGAGGCATGAAGGGTAAGAATAGCAGTCAGTAGGTTTCCGGTATAGGGTGATGTTTGTGACCATTGTTTGTTAGCACTGTAGTGTCCAGGAAGTGGATCTCTTTGTGTGGACTGATCCAGGCTGAGGTTGATGGTGGGATGGAAATTGTTGAAATCATGGTGGAATTCCTCAAGGGCTTCTTTTCCATGGGTCCAGATGATAATGTCATCAATGTAGTGCAAGTAGAGTAAGGGTGTTAGGGGACAAGAGCTGAGGGAGTGTTGTTCTAAGTCAGCCATAAAAATGTTGTTATACTGTGGGGCCATGTGGGTATCCACAGCAGTGCTGCTGACTTCTGTTATGTGGCAAGATATGTATTTAATGGGGTAGAAGATGCATAGCTTTTTTTTTTTCTTTCCACTCTCTCAATACAAATTGTGTGAGACTAGAGGGGCTCTGAGGATGCTTTATATTGTGTTAAGATGGAGGAGTCTCCTTCAATATCTTTTCTCTCACATTTCTTAAAAATCTGGTTACAAACTTGACAAGTGAGTTTAATAGTATCTGACACGCAGAAGGCAAAGTATTTTGGGATAGGTAAATGAAGATTTACTAAAAATAATCCTTCATCTGTCTTTGTTAAATGCTCTACTTTTTTTTCTTTTAAAAGCAGCACTTGTAATGTTAAACTCCTTCTTGAAACATTAGGTAATAATGAAGTGTTTGGCAGCTTGCATTAACCTTATTGAGTCTTAGGCTAGAAATGGAAATGAACCCTCTCATTTTCATAGGATGGCAGATGTTTTGGAAACCCAAAGATGTCAGTGGAATTTTAGCCGTTACTCTTTGAAGACAGGGTTATTTTTTTATGTATTGTGAGGATGTTTTCCACCTTACCTTCTGGCATCCTACTCTTCAAATAGAGTAAATTCAGAATTTTAAGGGGGGGTACTTTATTTCCAAGTGCTTTCAGTTACTTAACTATTTAACAATCACAGTGGGATGGATGGATGAAAATCTTGAATGTAATCACTATGCTAAAATGTAAGGAGCATGTTTCCCTCTTCTTTTCTCTGAATCTCTGTCTGTCTGAAGAGTAGCGTTGCAAATCAGCAAATGCTCCTTTGAACATGGTGCATTTTTTGTCCCTCCTCTTCCTGCCAATCTCTTCCTGTGCATTTTCACCCTTCATGTTTCTTCCAACTTTCTTTAGAGCATTATGAAGCAGTCTTTCAAGGCACCCTGTTGTTACCCATTTCTTTCCTTTTCTAATTCCAGATACCCTACATCATGATACCTATGTATTAAACCGTGGAGGGTGAGCCTGATGTAGCCATAGAGCCTACTAACACTGTTCCTTTGGCCAGAGGGTGGTTGGAAAAGGCCGTTCCTCAGGGATTCTTTGTCGTGTCTTGTACTTTATCCACAGAGTGAGGGATTAGGTCAGGGGTGGGCAAACTTTTTGGCCTGAGGGCCACATCGGAAAATAGAAATTGTATGGCGGGTCATGAATGCTCACAAAATTGGGGTTGGGGTGTGGGAGGGGGTGAGGGCTCTGGTTGGAGGTGTGGGGCTGGGGATAAGAGGTTTGGGGTGCAGGAGGGTGCTCCGTGCTGGGATCGTGGGGTTTGGAGAGTGGGCGGAGGATCAGGGCTGGGGTAGAGGGTTGGGGCGTGGGGAGAGGCTCAGGAGTGCAGTCTCCGAGCAACGCTTACCTTAAGTGGCTCCCGGAAGCAGTGATGTCCCTTCTCTGGCTCCTATGCATGGAGCGGCCCCCAACCATGATAGAGTGGTGAAGTGGGGCCGAGCGGCATGGTGCAGCCACCAACCCGGCACCATGGAGCTGGGCAAGCCCCAGATCCCGCTCCCCAGTGGGAGCTCGCGGGCTGACTGAAAATGGTTAGGCTCATGGGATGTAGTTTGCCTGCCCCGGATTAGGTTGTTACGAGACAAATATGTGCTGCCGTTGACCATCCTGTGGAACTTTCCTTAATTTTTGCTAGGCAAATCCTTTTCCCTCGTTGGGGAGAGGACGTCTGTTGTTTCTGTTTTTTGCTCCTTTCCTTCTGAAGTGTTGGTGATGCTGGGGGTGAGGAGTTTAAGGCATGGTTCTTTCTCCCCCATTCCCACGCCCAATAGTGCTCATTCTCAGCTGCTTGTCATAGTAGTTTTCCTTAGTAGGAGCAGCAGAGGAGGGAAAATAATGTGACTTTAGTTGTTTTCATTCTGCTGGTGGGGACATGCTATATGCAGGAGCAACAGAGGCAGAGGTATGATGTCTCAGTTATAGGTGTTGGGGTAACCATGGACAGTTTCTCTTCTCTCTGTAGATAGACATTGGGGGGGTCATATCTTTTCCTCCACTACCCCTGAACGTAGCCTGTCCCCATCATGAATGTGGAAGGAAACTTACTGAAATAATTGTCATTTTCACTCAGGTGCTGCTGCTCCTGTTGATGGAAATTTTAGTAGGGTTCAGGGATTAACCTGTATTTCATGTAGAGCACACTTCTGTGATCAGTACTGCTGTGCCTGAAGATTGCCAGCAGGATCCAACAATGTGGGAATAGCACTAATGTTTTTGGACAGGGCTGTAAATGCCCACTCATCATTTGAATTTGAGGTAGGCTGCATGTTTTTCCTTTCTGTGCTATCAGTTAAGGAATGGGGTGGGGGGAGGAGGGGATGAGCTGCATACAGAATCCCCTCTAGTAATTTTCAGTTAAAATGACAGTTGTCAAGATGTGAGGCTTAGAGTGGGAACAACATGATGACTAGAGCCCTATCAAATTTACAATCCATTTGGTAAATTTCAGAAAGAGAGGATTTTAAAGAATCTTAAATTTCCTGGTGGTGTAACTGGGGCGGGGGGGGGGGGTCCTTACCGAAAAGAGGCTATCCTACAATAGTCAGATTGCACAGGAGAGACCAGATTTCATGGTCCATGATGCATTCTTCACGGCCACGAATTTAGTAGGGCCCTAATTATGACCACTGTCTTAAACCTGTGACACTTGGCATACCAGGTATGAGCCATTTTTGTCTTCATAATATTTAAATATAAACAGTTTGGTAATTTTTAAGTTTTATAGAAACGATTTTTTGAAAGTTAATGGTTTCTTACATTTATCACCACTATAATATATTTCAGTTTTAAAAACTATGTGCCAACAACCCATTTAGTTTTTAAACTAAATACAGAAAACTAATTTAATGTAATGACTGTTGCAGGAAATTCAGAGTTAAGGGCAATTTTATTAAATTAATATAAAAACATTCACACTTCAAAGTTAATGGCTTGGCTTAAACTGGAAAAAGCCAGAAATTTCAGTGTTAAGGCTGAAACTCTTGCCCATTTAAGTAAATCCTAGATATTGAATAAGAATTTTTTTTCCTGACTAGGTGTCTTCCCAAATCCCTATCAGGTGGTGTCCCATCATACTCTTACTTTTCAATTTCCTACTCCCATGTATGTTTTGCCATTAAATATTTAGCACATATGTAATGCCTTCCATCTGAGAAACATCGAGTGCTTAATATGCAGTTGAGCCTTAACAACCCCCCAACACGTACGGAAGTATTTGCTGAGTTTTACTCTCAACTGTGCTTCTGATGGCCTTAATATTTTGCACTCCCATGTATATTTTCCACTTCTTCAGACTTGTTATCTAGTTAGGCCTCACAAATAGCACTAAGAAGTAGATAAAAAATAATTATCTCCATTTTACAGTGGGGGAAGATAGAGACTAAGTCACTTGATCAAAATGCTTTGTTTCCATGAACAATCTAATAGAGAGAATTGAAATACTTTCACCTTCTACTATAACAAGTCTTTAAAAATTATTGCTTTGTAAAGGCCTATGGAGTCTTATTTTTTTAAGATGCAGAAGTTTCTCTTTCTTTCAGATGCCTTTAATATCTTAAATGTTTGTTTTGTGCTCTCCAGTGATATGTTCTTATGGGGATCACTGTGGAAAGAAACGTGCAATGTGACTAGCTTTTGGAGGCATTTCATAATTATCTGGCCATAGAGTGATGTAAAATTAATAGAATATAAATAGTATTATCTCATTTGCACATTAATCTGCTTTTAGCACCAGAAATTTGAAATAAATGTATATTACACTTGATATCTAGAAACTTGTTCTAGCTGCATTTTTGTTGGTTAAATTGATTTTCAAGGCTGTAAAACAAAACAAGTGATTTAAAAATGGATGTTTTCTGCAAAGGGTGGCCCACCTAATCATTTTTTGTAGATAATTTATTTTCATTGACATTTAACAAATAGATATTAATGTTAAGGTTCATCTGGTCTGGAAAAGCTTGTATTCTGTAAACTCTTAAAACTAATACTTTCTCCTTTGATTCCTTTTTTTCAGGTGATTCATGGCAGGGGACGTGGAAGGGTTTAGCTCCGCCATCCATGATACCAGTGTCTCTGCTGGTTTCAGAGCACTGTATGAGGAGGGATTGCTTCTTGACGTCACTCTTGTCATTGAAGACCACCAGTTTCAGGCCCATAAAGCCCTGCTTGCCACCCAGAGTGATTACTTCAGGATTATGTTCACAGCCGACATGAGGGAACGAGATCAAGATAAAATCCATTTGAAAGGTCTGACTGCCACAGGCTTCAGCCATGTCCTCCAATTCATGTACTACGGAAACATTGAACTGAGCATGAACACTGTTCATGAGATTCTGCAGGCTGCCATGTATGTTCAGCTTATAGAAGTGGTGAAGTTCTGCTGCTCTTTTCTTTTAGCAAAAATCTGCTTAGAAAACTGTGCAGAAATTATGAGACTGTTAGATGATTTTGGTGTAAACATCGATGGAGTCAGGGAAAAGTCGGACTCTTTTCTGCTAGAGAATTTTGTGCCGCTCATGTCCAGACCTGACTTCTTGTCCTATCTGAGCTTTGAAAAGCTTATGTCTTATTTGGATAATGATCATCTGAGCAGGTTTCCAGAGATAGAGCTGTACGAGGCTGTTCAGGCTTGGCTGCGGCATGATAGAAGACGCTGGAGACATACCGACACCATCATTCAGAACATCAGGTTTTGTTTGATGACACCATCCAGTGTTTTTGAGAAGGTTGGTGCATTTGAAAGCAATAGGCAGGATTCATCATTTAGCTAGGGCAGCATGCCGTTAAATAGGTAAGATTCCCAAACCCGTTAGGAGGGGGAAAAAAAGACAGACGATTGATACTTTTTTTTCTGTCTGGCAAATAACATATATCAAGGATCTAATATCTGAAAGTAATGTCTTCTACTTTTAGAAATTAGCTTGTTTTATAACTGGAGAACTGGTAGGTTTACCATGTTTCTTTGTAAATGATTCCTTATGAGGACATTTTAAGTAAGTTCATCCATATGAAGTTCAGTTTATTTCAGTCATTCTTAATGCTGTCCACATCTCGCTGCTTGATTTTTTTTTTTTTATTTATTTATTTTTTTTTTAAAACCCTTGAAAGGCCCAAAGTGGATAGGGCCTACCGTATATACTTGATCATAAGCTGGTTCATTTATAAGCTGACCCACCCAAGATGGATAAGTAAAAAATGGGAAATTTTTATGACTCGTTCATAAGCTGACCCTATAACTCAGGGGTCAGCAAACTTTGGCTCCCGGGCCATCAGGATAAGCCGCTGGCAGGCCAAGATGGTTTGTTTACCTCAAGCTTCTGAAGGCACGGCTGTAAACCTAAGTAAACAAAGTGTCCCAGTGTGCCAGCTGCTTACCCTGACAGGCCAGGACAGCAACTGGTGGGGAAATTTTTTGAGGGGGAGAAGCTGGGGGTCAGGGGAGTAACCCCTGAGACCACCCCCCACATGACCCTAGCCTGGGACCTCCACACTCTCCCCATCTCATCCTTTCCCACCTTATCTGGGGAGAGGCAGGGGAGGATGTCTCTGGCCTGGCTGGAGTTGCTCTGGCAGGCTGCGCTGCGCGGCCGCAGCCTGCTCCGGGGGGCCAGACTGGGCGGCATGGCCGCAGCATGTTCCAGTAGGTTGGGCCAGGTGGCATGGCCTCAGTGTGCTCTGGCGGGCCAGGCAGCGTGGCCACAGCCTGCTCTGGGGGGCAGGGCTGAGGAGCATGGCTGCAGCATGCCAGCCCCAAAGCTGCAGCTGCTTCCGAGGCTGGGGGTAGAGCAATGTGGCCAGAAGCAGAGAGACTCTGGCCCCGCCTCTTCCCTTCTGTCTCTGCTGGCTGTGCTGTCTCTCCTTCCTCCTTCTGTTGGGAGGAGAGGCTATGTTTCACCTCTCCCTCTCTATACCCATTCATAAGCTGACTCCCTTCTTTGGTGCTTCCCTTTTTTTACTAAAAGAATTCAGCTTATGATCGGGTATATACGGTATATTATTGTAACTGGGCATCAGCATAATCAGAATCAATTCTCACTGACATTTACTTTTAGACAGATATTGTGTACATGTTTTTTAAAAATCTACACTTTAATTGAGGTCACTAGATACTTTGGTGATGGGTGCTATAAATGTATGTTATAAAAGAAGAAAACTGTATGCCTATTACTCAACATTTGGTTTATGTTAAAATGGTAAGGTGAAATTTTCAGAAGTTTCTAAGTCTCATTGAAAGGCAATGGTATTTAGGCTCCAAAGTCACTAAGACGCTTCTCGTAGGAGAATATCTTCGAGATTGTATGCATGCATGCATGCAAGTGTCTGATCCTCCTCTCTTGTATGTCAGCATAACTCCACAAACTTCAGTGGAACTGGAGAGATTGACAGTAGATCTGGACCAGCATAACTTTAAAAAAAAAATAATTTACTCATTTACTGAGAGAATATTTAAAAAGTTGTTGCTTTGATTGGGCAGAAAAATTACTTAGAGAGCTCCTATTTCAGCAGTTAACTGATATTCTTGGACTTTTATTCTGTTCTTGGTTACACAAGTGCGATTTCAATGAAGTGAATAGAATTTGATCTGTGGAGTGATATCTGTTCCTGCTGCCACTTTGCTCTGTTGATTTCTATTTCACTATAAACACAGTTGCGCATGCTCAGGAAATAAAATTTTGGGTAAATTAGCAGCAACAAGCAACAAGCAAGTTCCTTGAAATCAGTTACCACTTATCAGCCATTATAGAATAAAACTGCTCTTACAGCCAGATTTTAATTTCAAAATGCCTATTATTCTACTTCATAACAATAAATTTTTTTTCTTAATCTGTACTTTTTACACAATTAAAGTCAATATTCTTTTGTATTGCTGTATAAAAATGTATAGTACAGAATGGGTCTTCATTAATATTTAAACTTCATTGTCTGCACAAAGCATGTACAGTTCTGAAAACAAACTTTGAAACAACAACTTGGTGTTCCTTTCCATATTGGATTTTTTCAATTTACAAATAAAATGTAGATTTATTTTTTTTAACCTGCAATTGAAAACTAACACTTGCAGTGGGTTTTTTGTCTTGTGCATCCTGTAGCAAATATTGAGAAATTGGGAGTAAGAGTCCTCATCCTGCAAAGACTTCCACACATGCTTGATTTTGCATGCTACATGTAGTCCCATTGACATTTGCTAACAATTTTGTTGTTTGTCTATAATTTACTAGTAATTCCTTGGATCCCAGAAGTGGTTCACTAATCAAATCAGATATCATATATAGCCTCAAAGATCAGAAGAGGATCCGTCAATTGCCAAATTAATAGTGTAAAAAACATTTCAAGCTTCTGAAAGAGCAAGTATTTATCAGTAATAGAAAATTACCCCCCAAAAAAGCATCTTGGTATAGCCGAGGGACACAAGTTAGTGAAAGCACAAGTGTGCAAAACGAGAATCCTTTAATTAAGCTGATGTGAAGGTTTTTGTTCTTCACCATGACATGAATTTTGTACATTCCATCATAACTTTGAGTTTTGTTGTTTTTTGCCATATTCTCCTTGGATTAATATATTTAAATGTGGTTTTATTTTGGGGGGGGGGGTATGTAATTTGCTTTGTAGTTCAACTTTGGTCTTGGAATCTGGTAAATACAGTATTTATCGAGTAGACCTGTTCTGAGTTAGATTATCTCACTTAAGTAGTTCCAAAACTTTAGTGGAGGTACATGGGTGAACAGAAGTTTGCAGGATTTGGCCCTTTCTGTGTAAAAATGTATATTTAAGCACTAATGCCTAAATTTATCAGAATTTTTTTTGACGTATAAGCAGCAGCTAATTACATTAGAGATGTTTGCCACACTTTCATTTTGTTTTCTTCTGAACAGATTGTAATAATTGTGTAGTTTACTTAATTTACATTATGTGCCTATACTAACCTGTAGGCATATATAAAGTAAATACACCTCTACCTCAATATAATGCTGTCCTTGGGAGCCAAAAAATCTTACTGCGTTATAGGTGAAACGGTGTTATATTGAACTTCCTTTGATCCAGAGGAGTGCGGTGCCCCGTCCCCCTGGAGCACTGCTTTACCACGTTATATCCAAATTCGTGTTATATTTGGTAGCATTATATCAAGGTAGCGGTGTATAACTTAAATACAGTTTTTTAAAAATGACTTAAATGTTGCATTAGATTAAAGAGACAAGGTGGGTGAGGTAATACCTTTTATTGGACAAATGACAAGTTTTGGATTTTACCCAGCGCTCTTCATCAGGTCTGGGAAACATAGAGCGTGGCAGCTAAATACAAGGTGGAACAGACTGTTAACTCCTTATGCTAAACAGATTATAAAAGACCATTCAAGGTGAAGTAGGCAGTTAACACCTCTGCACTTGTAGCCCAAAGGAGGATTAGTGGGTTATAGATTGTTGTAAGGAGCCATAAATCCAGTGTCCTTTATTAAGACCACGATTTTTAGGCTATCAGTCTACACTATCCAGCTTTTAGCAACAGCTACAGCTGTGCCGCTAAAAGGCATGCTCTCCTGCTGACAAAAAAACTTCCACCCCCAACGACCTGCATTAGCATTGTACTCAGGCAGTGGTCCCCAACGTTTTTGTGGCCAGTAGCACATTCATCTTTTCAGAAGTGTGTGGCAGGCACCAACAATTTTTCAAGGCTTATTTTGTATTTGTACATTGAATAATACCCACATCATATTTAATATTACATAATATATGAATCCATAAGATAAAAAAGGTAATTTTACATGTAAAAGGTATGTATTAAATTATTCGGCAATTATTCTTTCGCCTTACCATGTGAATTTGCTCTTTTTTATCTACCTGGAAGAAAAATTAAGGAGTTTTTACAAAATAAATATCATAAACAGTTTTCATCTTATTTATTTTAAAAAAAGTAAAACGTTGAACTACTGGTCCAAATATATTTATTATTCTTACTTTAACATAGCCAGTTATGGTTAATTAAAAAATATTCTTTGTATTGTTACTTGTATCTGTATTTCAATAAACAAACAAATACGAAAAAGTTAAATACAAATTAATCATATATGCTCATCAGCACTTAATGGAAAATAGGTATCATTAATTCACGTGGTTTTTCTAATAAAGTCAGTGTGATTTTTGGCACTGCATTTCTTCAGCCAGTTTTTTGTAGTTGAGAGAGTAGGATGATATTCCCATTTGTAAGCAATTGTCAAGCTGGGCATCTGTAAGCCGAGATCTGTATTTTGATTTTATGGTGTTCATTGTTAAAAACAGAACTTCGCATAGATAAGTGGAACCGAAATAAGATTTTATTTTGTATGCTACGTTTTTTTAAGGCAGGAAACTTTTTTTGACAACCAGATTCCAAAAGTTTTCATCTGTTGTGCAGGATTTTAGAACAATATCATTTTGAAGGTTCAAAATCTCCAGTTCCATGTTTTCTGCTCTTACTTGAATGAGACTCGTAATTGATGTAGGCATTTCTGTTACCTCTATTTGGCAAATAAAAGGATTCACAAGAAAGGCAACTACAGGCTCAATGATGGTGAACTGCTGAAATCTCTTTTCAAATTATTCCAGAAGTGTTTGAATGTGGATAACATGGTGATGGATTAAAATCACTGTGTCATACCATTTTCTTCATACTTGGGAAATGTATGAGAGACTTAGTCTTCATATGTGACATCCACAAGATCAGTTTTATTTTGAATGATTTTACAGACTCTGTCATTTGAGCCACATGTTTGTCTTTTCCCTGGAGCTCAAGATTTAAAATGTTCAATTTGTCAGTGATGTCGGCAAGAAAAGCCAAGTCCATTAACCAGCTGGAGTCTTATAGTTGCTTGAAGTTCTGATTTGTGGACTTCAGAAATTCTTCGATCTCTTCAATTAGGCTTAAAAAACATGCAAGAACTTTACCTTTGCTCAGCCATCATACTGATGTGTGCAAGATAAGAACAGATTGTTTATCATCAACATCTTCCAACAGGCCCTTAAAAAGTCGGCATTGCAAAGGTTGTGCTCGAATAGAGTTAATTATTTTAATAATGACATTCATGACGTGTTGAAAAGAAAGAACTTTGATGCACAGAGCTTCTTGGTGGATAATGCAATAAGACATAAAGTTTGGAAAGGATTCATTCTTCTGCCCATCATTGCTAGTGCCCCATCAGTGGTGATTGCAGACAGCTTGTGTAGTGGCATACTAATTGATATTGCGTATGATTTGAATAAATTATAGATGTCCTCGCCCTTTGTTTGCCTTTTCATAAGCAATACTTTTAGTAACTCTTTCTTACGGTGAAGTCACTAAATACCATCCTCATAACTGCCAACTGCGCTGTATCCAATATATCTGTCGACTCATCGAATTGCAGTGAAAACCAGTCACATTTCCAAGTCATCTTTTAGCTGAGTTTGCATGTTGCTTGAAATTGCATGTATCCTTCTCGTAACTGTGTTGTCTGATAACTGCAAGTCTTGTATTGCCGACAAAATCTCACCCTTATTAGTAAATCCTTGAAACAGGCAATCAGCACCAGTCAAAAAATGCTTCCTTCAACAATTCACCATCTTGAAAGGGTTTTTTCTTCTTCGCAGGCAGATGAGCAAAAGGAAGCAATAGTAGCACTTTTAGACTTTACCACTTGTCTAGTGAAAACAGATTGCTGGGCAGATAGGTTTGATTTGAGTTGATTAATTTTCTTCTTTCTGAACTCCAGATTTAAGTGGATGGCTCATGTCAAAAGAGCCGTGATTAGTGTGGAAATGGTGTTCAACATTGTTTTTTCGGCACTACAACAGCATCCCCGCACAATAAGCAAACACATTTCCCTTTATTTTCAGTAAAACAATAGCATTCTTCCTACTCTGCGTTGAAATAATACGTACACTGTCTTTTATTTGAACCACTCATTTTGGGGCAAAATGTTAAAAAAAATTAAATTGCAAAGCACAAGAAAACAGCAGTATCAGTGCAGGAAGAATACTCACATACAGGGCTGGCTCCAGGCACCAGTGGAGCAAGCACGTGCCTGGGACAGCATATGCTACGGAGTGGTATTCCGTCCATTCTGCAGAGTCGGAGCATTTTTGTTTTGTTTTGTGGGTGGCCGTTCTGAGCAGTGCAGAGAGAAGCCGGAGAGAAGGTGCAGGGACAGACAACACCAGTGCCTGCAGCCCCGGAATACTCTGTCCCCAGCAGGCATGGGGCCCCGGCTTCTCTCCCCTGCTGGGCACTAGGCGGGCCCCACACCTGCCAGGGACAGAGAACACCAGTGCCCGCAGCCCCGGAGTTCTCTGTCCCCAGCAGGCGCAGGGCTGCGGCTTCTCTCCGGCTTAAGCCTGCGGCCCCGGTGTTCTCTGTCCTCGGCAGGTGTGGGGCTGCGAAGCCGGAGAGAAGCCACAATCCTGCACCTGCCAGGGACAGAGAACACTGGCGCCTGCAGCCCCAGAGAAGAGAGAGAGAAACCGCAGCCCCGGAGTTCTCTGTCCCCGGCAGGCACGAAGCCGCGACTTCTCTGCCCTGCTGGGCACTAGGCAGGCGCACATAAATGCCAGGCGGATGCCATGGCGGGGACCACTTGTCAGGAGATGGCTCCTGCTGACAAAGTGCTGTTCACACTAGTGCTTGTCGTTGGCAAAACTTTTGTCTTTTAGGGATGTGTGGTTTTTTTAACACCTCTGAACCACAAAAGTTTTGTCTTTCACTTGCCAGTGTAGATGAAGCTTTAGGCCTTGTCTACACTGCCACTTTACAGCGCTGAATATTTCTCACTCTGGGGGGTGAAAAAACATCCCCCTGCGCGCTGCAAGTTTCAGCGCTGTAAAGTGGCAGTATAGACAGTGCACCCAGTGCTGGTAACTACTCCCCTTGTGGGGGGGGGGGTTGTTTTTACTCCCAGTGCTGGTGCTGCAAGTACACAGCCACACAGCAGTGCTTTAACGTTGCTAGTGAAGACATACCCTTAGTGTCTAAGGGCTAATCTACACTAGAATCACTACAGCATTGCAGCTGTAGCACTGCTAGTGCAGATGCTCTGTGCCAGTGGGAGACAGCTCTCCCATTGACATAATTACTCAGTCTCCCCAAGAGGTGGTAGGTATATTGGCAGGAGAGCTTCTCTCACCGACATAGCACAGTCCACACTGGCGCTTAGGTCAGTGTAACTTATGTCACTCGGGCCGGGGGTGGCGTTTCCACAACCCTGAACAACTTAAGTAACTGAAGTAAGCGGTAGTGTGTACAAACCCTAACCAAGTTATGAATTTAAGCTCCCAGGCTCTTCTTTTGAAGGTGTTATGCAGGTTTTCTTTGAAGATGAGAACTGAGAGGACAGATACGGAGTGAATGTTTTATGAAAAGTGCTCACCCACGGGTGATTGGGTGTATTTTTTTGTCTTTTATGATTTTTCTGTGAGTTCGTACAAGAGTGTAATAATTGTTTGGTTGTTATTGAGGCATTTAGTGCACTGGATAAGGTATACCACAGGTTGATAAGTATGTGTAAGACCTATGGATCTTGAAAGATACGTTATGGGAGGTATTGAATGTCATAGCACTGTAGATATGTGTTCGTGTTTTACATCTGTTATGGTAGGGTCTGGTGCCGTTTTGAATTGGTGTGTCCTGGTATGTGGGGAGCTTGGCAAGGTTAGGGGGAATTATTTGAAGGCCAAAAGAATGGGTTCAGGAAAGATTTCTTTCAGGATGTCCAGTAAAAAATATTACCTCACTTACCTTGTCGCTGCAATATCCTGGGACTAATATTGCTACAACAACACTGTAAAACCACATTAGATTAATGCATTTCCAGCCCACTAATATTGAAGACTAAGGGTCAGATTCTACAAGTTGCTGAGCAGTCTGGTCTTGATATTGCAAAGCACTTATGTATAAGCCTCACTTTAATTAGAGTTGTCTCATTGATAGGGTTTGCAGTATGCTCTATGGGTATGTCTACACACCAGAGAAAAACTTGCAGCTGGCTAATCCTAACCGACTTGGGCTTGTGGGGCTCAGATTGAAGGGCAGTTTATCTGCTGTGTAGAATTCTGGGCTCAGGCTGAAGCCCAGGCTCTTGGATCCTGCAAAGTGGGAGGCTCCCAGAGCTCAGGCTCTAGCCCAAGCCTGAAAGTCTACACAGCAATGAAACAGTCTCGAATTGGCTGGCACAGGCCAGCCGTGGGTGTCTAGCTGCTGCGTAGACATAGAATCATAGAAGATTAGAGTTGGAAGAGACCTCAGGAAGTCATCTAGTCCAACCCCCTCCTCAAAGCAGGACTAACCCCAATTAAAGCATACCAGCCAGGGCTTTTTTAGGCCTTATATACCCTGTAAGTCAGCAGAATGGGGCTTTGTCAGACCCAGGGAAAGTAAATACTAGATTTGAGGGCTCACCACTGAAATTGCTCTTCCCCCAATCAAACTCTTTTAGGGACATACGTTTGAGTATCATGTGGCCTTGAGAGAGCACCTTACACCTGTGCCCCAGAGTTTACATGTCTTCAAATACATTTAAAGGTGTAACTGCTGCTGGTGGTTGTGGTCTGTAAAGATTTTCATGGTATGTGTTCTGCATATTGTAGATATGACCTCTTTATATTTTACATTGTCAGTTGATAAACACCTGCCATAATAAAATATAAGGAAAGAGGCCATCTCCAAGGCATTCATGACAGCATAATAAATCACTTCATAGTTTTTCATGGAAACCAACTCCATGAACTACCTCTAGAAACTAATGTAAATTTCCAGAATACAACCCCAACAACTTCTTTTCACTATTAGGTAAGCATACCACTGTATTCTCTATCAACTGGAGTTTTCATTGTCTGTAGCACCAACTAGATCACAGTGAATAATCCAGCATGCAAATGACAAAGGTTCAGCTAATTATGGCAAGGTTGACATCTGTAAAAAATAGGTTGCAATCTTTTATGTGTAAATAAACATAAAGTTACACTGCTATATTAATGGCTTAGGACCAGAGTGGATTTGATTTAAATCAAATTGATTGAAATTTGATTTAAATCATGATTTAAATCTCGAATCAGGAAGACTCGATTTAATCATGGTTTTCTACGTAAACATGCATTCTTATTGGTTGATATAACCTTAATACATATTCTTCACAATTCACAGATAGATGTAGCTTTCAGTTTTAGAAGGTACACACTATATATTTTTAAACAGTGATTTATTTTGAAAACTTTTCAGATTAGTTTTACAGCAATATCAGAAAATGAATGTTTGGTTATTTCATTTACCAAAGGTAATTGAAGCCGATATTTATGAAATCACTGAGAGGTGAACTGTCTCCAATTCAACAGGGTTAATCATTAATATTTGGAGGATTTTCTTGCCATGCTGTATTAGGAGGAGAACATCACCAGACAGACATATAAATTGTTTTCTTTAACTAGAACGTTATTATGTATTCTGGATTTTTTTCTTCAGCAGCAAACATGCAGTATTTTAACAAAACAAGCATATGTCCCTCGTTTCTCACATTTATCTCTAGACTTCGCCTTGTCCAGATCTATTCCACCCCCAACAATCTTCTATTCATTGAACTTTTTGAAACTTTGCACTTTTAGAGAGAGGTAAGGGATTGACTCTGTATACACTAATTTGCAGAGGGACAGTAGAGTTGAGGTCTGTTATTTCTTACCTCTATATATTATTTATTTAAAAACATATTTGCTGTTAACAAGAATGTTACCTCTGGGGAGACACATCCACAGTTTGAGAACTGCAAAACTAAGCATCTCTGATGGTATCTTCTAGATTGAGCACAAAGGCCCATTGGGTACATAGAAAGATTAACCTGAATAATCTATATTAAAGCCTGTGGAACCCCATAAGATTGGGTCCCTAATCCATGAAGTACTGGAATTAAGAAAAGTTTTGTAAATAAAACATTACATGAATATATTGTCTCATACTATAGAATTAGAATTTATAATCCCTATTCCATGATGAGATATCTTTGAGCTATAATATATCTTTAGATAAGTTTTTTCCTGAAAAAGCATTTTATCAAAAAAACTGCTTTAAATCTTTTTTTTTTTAATCATTAATTTTTATCCACCCTGCTTAGGACAATTTTTTTCCTATGCATACATGAAAAAAACGGCCACTCTTCTATCAGAAAATCCAGAAAGCATCAATGGATCTAACAAAACACCCCTCGAAACAAAAGAAAGGAAACTTATGTGGAGGGGGCAAATACAGCTTGCACAGTTTCCTCTTGAAGCTTTAACCGACCAACATAATCTCATATATGGAGCTCCTTATTATACATTACACAGCAGTACAGTTGTCTGAAATTAATTTGTTGTCATTATATGCATTTTTTTTTTAAGTTTTTTCTAATGCTTTTGAAAAACTCTGGCTTGACAGTCTTTTGTTGTCCCACAGAACGGGTGTGGCTTGTTTTCCCATTCTAACATGCCAATGTGGCTAGACCCTGTTCTGGAAGAACCACCTTTTGGTATGAGAAAGGTAGTTCTGTACCAATTAAACCATGGGCCTCTATACCAAAAAGAAGGCAAATAGTACATACAATGGTGATTATTTTTTGGTGTGCACCTATAGGAGCTGAAATGAATCCACCCATCATCTCATTACACGCAGTTGTTACATGGCCGCAACTTTAGTTCACCACTGACCTGGGATGGACATGAAACAGGCAATCTGGAAGTACAAACTTATGCATCTCATTACTGATTTCTCATAGATAAAGTGGAGATATTCAGTTAGTGCGTTTCTAAGATTGTAATTGATAAAAAGGACTAGTTGCGGGAAACTTAGTTGACAATTAGAAATGTTCTTAGAGTAAGCAGGATGTCATTCAGCTCAGTATAGATGCTGATTTTTCTGTATATTATGTGCAAATATTAATATCCAATATTTATACATATTGGAGATTAATATCCTTAGAATGGATTTTTAAAAAGCTTAATTGTCAGGTCACTGTTAGGAATATTACAACTATGAATGAAAATATTCTTCTGTTGTATTAACTAATCTATGAGTAACATACAGTGTTTCAAAGGATTATGTCAGCTAGATACTGAAATTTCATGGCAAGGAAAAATATGATTTATTTGGTAGTACCCTAAAATGTGATGACTATGGAAGCTATAACGTCAAAGCAACTGTGTCAATTCTCATGCATATCTGCTCTCCAACATCTTCTGTTTAAGTCTCAGTCCCATGTTACAGGCAGAACACTAATCATTTAACCCAGTCTGTGCCTTCAAGAGAACCTTTCTGTCCAATGTATTTTGATAGGATTAAAAAACGTGTCCCTGTTTTTCTCCCCAAATGTCCCAGTTTATAGTTTGCGTTGACAGATATGCTATTTTATCTATTTGTATAACTAGAGACTTTATCATGGTTTAGAAAATAACCTAATGAAATCTTTCTTTCTTTACAAAGATACTTGGCCAGCATTGCAAATGTAAATATTAACAGTAATTCCAAGGCCTAGCATTCCTGTGAACTAGATGATTCAATTTAAGTGTTTTTTTTAGCAAGCTGCTTATTTTATAATATGTTTGTCCAGAAGAACACCTTAGAAAAAACTCACTTAATTTTAATACCCTCTTTTTCCTTCTTTGCCTTTCTTCAGCTCTCCTGTCCCTGTCACCTTAGGCATTCAGGGCAGAGTGGCTTGAACAGCCACAGAAAATAGGGGCATGAGAGGGGGTGGAGTATTAGAAGAAAGAGAAACAAGCAACAAAGAAGGGAATGGTGGCTAAGTCCATGTCTACACTACCGATTTTTGTCGACAAAAGCGATGTTGACACCCAAAAGGTGACCATAATAAAAATCGGAATTCCATATTCACACTTGCTGCTCTGTTGGCAGATCGCGTACACATTGGGGGCACCATTGTCAACAGTGTGAGCATTGCACTGTGGGCACCTATCTCATAGTCCAGTTCGACACCTTCTGTCACTAGGTGTTGTGGGAATGCAGATCTTGGGTCCTGGCTAAACGTGATGCATTAATTTGTGTCCCAGCACTCCATGGGCTTCGGGCTTCCTTTAGTAGCGTTTCTGCAGCGGCCATTCCCTGCTGTGTACCCTGGCATCTTTGTGAGAAGAGAGAGACCCTGCACTGCTCTCCTATGCTCTGTTAACTGCCATCGTGGGTGGCAATGCAGTTAATCGTCAAGTTCCGAACTGAAGAAGACTTGCAGGTGCCCGACATTCTGAGTGACGTGGATAGGAGCAACTTTAGATTGCTTTTGGCATTCACAGAGCAGCTGCATAGGGTAGACTGTCGTTTTTGAGCTTGGGGAAACAAGCATTGAATGGTGGGATCGTATCATCATGCAGGTGTGGGATGAAGAGCGGTAGCTACAGAACTTTTGGATGCGGAAAGCTACCTTCCTGGAATTGTGTGTGGCACTTGCCCCAGACTTGTGGTGCAAGGACACTAGAATGAGAGCCGCTTTCTCAGTAGAGAAGCTTGTGGCAATCACTGTGTGGATGCTGGTGACTCCAGACTGCTACCTGTCGGTCATGAATCAATTTGGAGTGTGGAAGTTGACCGTTGGGGCTGCATTAATGCAAGTGTGCAAGGCAATAAGTGGCATCCTGCTATGAAGGACTGTGACTCTAGGAAATATGCATGAAATCGTGGATGGCTGTGGAGAAATGGGGTTCTCTAACTGTGGAGAGGTGATAGATGGTGCACACGTTCCAAGTTTGGCCCTAGACCACCATATAACAGAGTACATCAATAGGAAGGGATAGTTCCCCATGGTGTTGCAGGCGCTTGTGGATCGCTGAGGATGTTTCACTGGCATCAGCGTGGGGTGGTTTGGGAAGGTGCACAACAACCGCATCTTTACGAACACTGGCCTGTACAGAAAGCTGCAAGCGGGGACTTCCTTTCTAAACCAGAAGATTACTGGAGGGGATGTTTAAAAATGCCCATACTGATTCTCGGAGATCTGATGTACCTCTTACAGCAGTGCGTCATGAAACTTTACACAGTACACCTGGAGAGCAGTAAGGAGCGGTTCAACAACAGGCTGAGTAAGTGCCCGATAACAGTTGAATGTGCCTTTGGCAGATTAAAGGCATGCTGATGATGCCTTTACGGCAGGCTAGACCTCAAAGAGGATAATATTTCAGTGGTCATAGCTGTATGTTGTACGTTGCATAATCTCTGTAGCTAAGGGTGAAAGGTTTTCTCAGGGGTGCAGTGCTGAGGCAGATCCTTAGCCGTTGATTTTGAGCAGCCAGATATCAGGGCTGTCAGAGGAGCCCAGATAGGGCAATTTGAATCAGGGAGGCTTTGAGGCAGCACTTTGGGCTGATCTACACTAGGGGAGGGGCTCGATCTAAGATATGCAACTTCAGCTACGTGAATAACTGTCGACTCCGCTACCGCCGTTCGCGTTGGTGGAGTTCTGGAGTCGACAGGAACGTGTTTGGGGATCGATATATCACATCTAGTTGAGAAGCGATATATCGATCCCCAAGAAATCGATTGCTACCCGCCGATACGGCAGGTAGTGAAGACGTAGCCTTTGATAATGAGTACCAGTAAGGTATATCTCTGTCACTGGTGTTAGATTTCCTAGGATGTAGTGGTGTCATTTTGGGTCTTGTATTCCTGTAAGACAATGATTACAATGCCTGTGTATGTACTGGTAGTGCCTGCAATCTCATTTTGTAGAAAAAAAATAAAGGTGATTTACCATTAAAAAGCCTTGCCTTTAATAAACAAGAAACAGAACACACGGATGCCTGCTGGGAAAGGAGGAGCCAGGGAAAGACTGAGTTTCACAACTGTGGGTAGGTCCAGCTATCATTGTGAAAGTTGTCCAAGGGGGTGGAGTGAAGGGGAAACGAGAAGTCCCAGAAAGTGGAAAGGAATGTGCGGGCGGAGTTTGTGGGGGAGCATGGAAAAGTGTTCTGAATGTGCTGTAGGGGAGGGCGAGCACAGATCTCCTCAGTCTGTAGCACTATTAAGGACTGCAGCATCTGCGTTTGCTCTTTTATTACTTTAATCATCCTCTCAGTTGTGTCCTTAACAAATGCTTGATTCTCTTTTCTGTCCTGCCGTTCGGCTTCCCAGCCGGCACTCCTTATGTTCCCTGTTTTCTTCATTGGCGCACTGCTGTACCTCCTGGATCATGGGTTTTTTTTGCTGCATCTTGAGTGCTTTCTTATCTGGAAGAGGTGCTCAACAGGGGTGCATGGAGTGTTCCTGAAGGCCACATTTGGTGAAGCACAGGTGACAATGCACAGAAGTGGGATTATTAAATTCACATTCAGTATTATAACATTTCAGTTAAATATACCTTTTGCAACACTGCAGTCACTTTCTCACTGATCCTAGCCAGGCACACATCTCCACAAACAGCCAAAGCATGGTGAGTGTTGTGGGAGGGGCAGGGCACTCCGCATGGGGAAAAGAGCACTCACTCTCTGCAAGGGTCATGGTGCAGCCTTCTATGGAAAAAATTCTAAAATTCTCCTGCACTTTTCCACAGGTGGGAGTCATTCTAATAGACATCTCACTGCTAAGGGTAAGCAGGGTAATGAGGGTACATCTACTCCATACTTGTGGCTTCTGTCCACCTCATAGAAACAAAGCCAGCCTCCCACATTTCTATGCCCTGAAGCCACCTCCACACTACACAAGCTACAGCCACGTACCAGGTGTTTCATCTCCTACTTCTCGCTCCCCAGAGAGCGACTGCTGAGACTGGCTAGATACCTCTGGAGTGAAGAACAGTTCCTGGCTGCTTGCCCCACCGGGCGACCCCGCCAGGAGCTGCACATCCTCATCTAACTCCGCCTCTTCATCAATAACTTCGTCTGTTGGGTTAGGTCCTCTTTCCGCTACCTCCATTCCCTCTGAAGTATCCACAGGGCTCTTGGCGATGGAGGTGGGGTCACCACTGAGGATAGCATCCAGCTCCTTATAGAATTGGCAGGTCTTAAGTGAAGCAACGGTTTGCATCCCTCACCTTATGATACGCATGCCTCACTCCTTTATCTTCATTCTGCACTGCAGTGAGTCCCGATCACAGCCCTTTTCACAAAAGCCTAGAGAAATGTGCCTGTAGGTATCCCAATTCCTACTGCTCAAGCGCAGCTCGGACTGCAGTCTCCTCTCCCCATATACTGATCAGATCCAACAGCTCTACAGTGTTCCAAGTGGGAGAGCCTTTGGTGCGATAACCCACCATGGTCACCTGGGAAGATGCGGTGAGACCTCTCCATGCTGAGCCAGCAAGAAATGAAATTTCAAAAATTCCCAGGATTTCTAAGGTGGAGGGACAGTTGGCTGTTACTGGGTTGCAAGGGCAGTGGAGTTGAAACTGCTGACCAGAGTGGTCACAGTGGGGATGGGCATTGTGGGACACCTCCTGGTGTCCAATTAAAGCAATGAAATCAAGTTCAGTGTTTACACTGGCATTTCGTCGAGTAAGACGTAGTGGAAAAAGTCTCTCGTTGGGGTGGATGTATTTCGTCATCAAAACCGGGCATCTTTTCCGACAAAAGTTGCATTGCTGCGTATACGCATGCACTGTTGGGTAGACAAAAGGCAGTTTTTTCGGTGACAAAACTTGGTCATGTGGACAAGGCTTAAGAGTGAGGGAAGGAGATAAGATTACTTAGGAGAAAGGGGTAGAGACAAAAATGAAATAGTGATGCCACTCAGTCTTTAAAAGGAAAAAAAAATCTTTTTTAAAATAAGAAAAGTGGGGAGGCAGCAGCATTCAGTGGATTTGGATTAAGAAGACCAGGGATCTACTTCTGATTCTGCTGCTAACATCCTGTTTGACTGTGGGCAAGTCACTTCACCTTATTGTGCCTTAGTTTCTATTCTCCTCCCTTATTTATTTAGACTGTAAGCTTTTCAAGGCAGAGACTTTTACTGTGTGTTTCTACAGAAACTAGCACAATGGGGCCTTGATCTCCGTTGCGGCATCTAGGTGCTCCTGTAATATAATTAATTAATAGTAATAAAAATTATTCTCAGGGAGAAAAGGCTGGAAAGATTAAAATAAACACAAGGGAGGCAGAAAAAAAGTGGCAAGACAGATGAAACAGAGATTGGGGTTTGAGAGGAAAATTAAAGAAAAATTGAGAGGGTGGGAAATCACAACTTTTGGCTTATTGTTATGAATTATGTATGTTCTAAATGTTATTTATTTGGAAGGTGTCCAGAACTCCATAAGTTTTAAGGAAAGGAATGGAGAGGAGGTGGTATTACAATGTGCATCGGCCTCAAGCTGGGACACTTGGCAACAACGATGATAGTGCTTAACAGTGACAAAATGCTGTAATTCTTTTCTGTTCAAAACCCTGTACAAGCATTGACTAATCCTCACAGGAGTCCTGTGAATATGGTAAATATTTCCATTTTGCAAACGGGGAAAGTGAGGTGAAGTGACTAGTCCAAAGCCCCTTAGATTGACTGTTGTGGTTGCAAGAGATTGATTCTATCTCCTTATGTAGTCAGATAGAATCACAAAAAACCTCATGGGCCATGCAGTTTGATCCCCTGCATTACATCAGTTCTTTTAGCAAGAAGAACAATTCCACACGTTGACAGCGTTGTGCTGCGGTTTCAATAAAAGATAGTAAGGAGCATGAATGTCATATAGTTAAAGACCAGAGCCGGGAACCAGGAGAGCTGGATTCATTTCTGCTTTTTTTCACAGACTTGCTGTGTGATCTTGGAAAAATCATTAAGGGTATTATCTACACTGCAGAGTAAGCCCGGGGTTAGTGGGACTTGAGCCAGCTGACCTGCGTTAGAGAACCCTGGGCTTGAGCATCTACATTGTAACTTAACCATAGTGTTAAGACTTTTCTAAACCATGTTTGAACATAGAGGGCTGTTGTCCGCACTGCATTGCGGACACCTCAAGTCAAGATAACTATATCCCGGAGTCCCTAGGTCCCCTTCACTGCCCCTCTCCCGTATAGTTCCCTTTCCGTCCTGGAAATGAGGCTTCTGTAGCCCTAGGACTGTGCTGCACTATGGGAAAACTTTGTCTACCCTGCATGTTGCCAGGAGGCAGCTTGCTTTGCAAAAGTCTTGATCGGCTCACTCAGTGATCAGAAGAGGATGGGTTACCGCTGACCTGAGCTGCTGCCTTTTGCAAAGGGGAGTGGCTTTGGTATTCAATTGAGTGGATTGCAGATTGTTGGGCTACAGAGGACTAAGAGAGTTGCCCATAGAATTTTGACTAACTTCCGGAATGTGAGTCAAGCAGGGCTGCATCTGTGCTACAAAGCAAAAGGTTTTGAACCCTGGCTAACTTGAGCTTTGACCCTCCAGCCCTGCAGGGTCCTTGGACCTTGGGTCCAAGACCTGGGTTAGCGCAATTGTGATATAGATGCAAGGGGGATTAGGCTTGAGTCAGGGCTTAAGTGCAGGCCTGCGTTGCTGTGTAGACATACCCTAAATTATCTCTGCCTCTGTTTTCCATATGTAAAATGATAATTCTTCTCAGAGTAGTGGTAGGATAAATTCATTAATACTTGTACAGCACTTTCCTTTTTTAACTATATACAAAAGTATTTTAAAAATATGGTAAAGCCATCTTGTAGGTTATGTATACCTGTAATTTGTTTCCGTTTAGGAGAGTAGCTAAATGAAGGTTTTCCCAAGTATGTCCTGTTTTCTTACTCTATAGTAGAAGTATGACAAATTTATTAACCTTTGTCTGGTTTTATTTTTGTCAGTCTTTGCTTTACAGCTTTTAATCCGTATGTGTTGATCCTGCAGGGTCTTATTTTTCCTATTTTATTTCTGATGCTCATTTTTTCTCAAATATTCCTTTCTCTTATCGATCAAAAGTAGCACTGTAATTATCTAGATCTATACTTAAATTTAGGGGAGGGAGGTATCTTCTGTGGAAGCTAGTGTCACCACAGACCATTTTACATCATTAATCCAAACTGTTCCCATAATCCTGCCTCTTGTTCAGACGAATGGGAGGAAGGTATATTTTCTGTAACAGACCTCGCTATTTACAATCTGTTAAACAAGATGCTGCTTTTATCCTTTTTTTTTTTCTCAATAACCTGTGAGTATTTTTATTCCGTTGCTTAAAAGGAAGTAATGAGAGTCAGACAGGAAATAAGAAGAAAATGTAGTATTCCTAGGTGTTTTGTTTCTTGTGGTCTTTTATCAGTGTGCAATTACCCAAACGTTGGATAAGCTGATAGCACTGGATTTAAATACAATAATAATAATGCCTTCTGTTGGTATTAACTTATTTTTACCTTTCTTCAAATTCTCATAGTAAGTATACTAACTACTCCAACATAACTGTAGTTTTGTTAAATTTATTGCTAATCAAATTTTGTTGTTTCTCAGCTTTCTTTTAAAATCAGTGGGAGCAGCTAATGCACATTAGATGTTCACTTTACCTGAAAAATTTATTTTTTTAAATTCAGCCATAGCACTGAAAGAATGAGGGAAGTATCTGAGAGTTTCATTTCTTTGGTCATTTTACATTTTTAAAATAGCAAAGATAACTTGGTGTTGAAATATTGATTTTGAAAAACTGCTTCCTTGAAATTAAGCTTTGGTGCAAAATATAGCTATTCTGTGTACTCTATACAAATCTGTAGCATTTTTTAGATCTGTATAACTTTTATATAAATTAGCTTTTATAAAATCTCATATCTTACATTTAGATGGCAGACTATTCATACTGAGTTAGGTAGGATCAGCATGGATCTAAGTTCTTGAATTTATCTAAATGTAAGTTTTGTAGCTTCTGCATTCTGTAATCACAAGATGATTGGACATGCAGCTTGGAGATAATTACTGTAGAAACAAGCAAAGGAGTCTTGTTATAAAGTTTCTTTGACCCAGATTTTTTTAAAGGTATATAGGCATTGCTCCTTTTAGTATTGGATTGCTTAAGGGATTTAGGAGCCTGTCTCACTTTTAAAAACGACTTAAGGACTAAGGCACTTTCATTGAGACTTAGCCTCCTTTTGAAAATGGGAATTGGGCTTCTAAGTCAGTTAAATGTTACAGCACCAAATAGAGCAACATCTGAATACCTTTAAAAACCAGGGCTTTGTTCTTTGTATTGTCCATCTCTCTGGCTAGCATTTTTAAGTTAAATTCTTCTGTAATGGGCATAATGTTCATGTTCAGTCATTTTGTGTATGCATATTACAAATATGTACTTATGTAAAATGGCATACATGGCACTGTGGTATAAAGGTTTCATTAACTTGTAATGGTCACATTACTCAGGAATATGAGGAAACTGCAGGTGAGCTATGCAGGTCATCCAAATGAGAACTGGATAAAATCTTTATCCTGTCATAATGTATTCTCTATATTCCAAATCTGTTGCTGAAAAACAGTTTTGGAGAGATTTTAAAAATTGTGTGGGGACTATTTTTATTGGTGCCTCAGTTACCATGAATCTAATTGTACACAGCCCAGAGGGAGAGGAAACATTAAAACAAATACACTTAAAAACAAGGAAGAACAAGTCACAACTTTTAAGTCTGATATTTTGGGACTTTGGTGCAGCGCTGCTGGGAGCACTCCTCACTAGCCAGCCCGCAGTCACACTCCCGCTTGCAGTATAGACATGCCCTTCTCAGGCATCTTCCAACAGCCCCTGCTATTGAGTGACCTCTTCTGGAGTTAGAGGGACAGCTCCTTTAAGCAGAGTGCAGCTGCTGTGATTGCAACACAAATAAAATACGAACACACCGTTGAAGTATAAGGGTGCACTGGTGTACAATATACAGTAATCCCCACAATTAGGGGGGAGGGATAGCTCAGATAGTTCGAGCATTGGCCTCATAAACCCAGGGTTGTGAGTTCAATCCTTGAGGGGGCCATTTAGGGATTTGAGGATTGGTCCTGCTTTGAGCAGTAGGTTGGACTAGATGATCTCTTGAGGTCCCTTCCAACCCTAATAATCTATGATTCTAAGTGCTGTGTCCCTGAATGGAAAGCTGGGAATCTCTCTCATTTCCAGCCCTGAAGGGGTTTGCAAGATATCGGACCTTAAACCTGTCTCTGATTGTGGGCTGAAAATTGCCCGTTTTGGGTTTTGGCTTAGTATAATTTTGGGAGGGATAGAGAAAATTCTATGTTAGGCTGACTTTTGAATTTCTGTTTAAAGCTGCTCAGAGTTTGAAATTTCAGTAGAAGTAGTGATGGAGATGGCAAAGTGCAGGTGAGGTGGGTGAAAGTGGATGATAAATGCAGTTTATCACATGGATCTAGTCATCATCTGTATATGTTACATACATGTGTTTTATATATATTATAGGTGGAGCTGGTAGCACTCCTTATAGCTGAGTTTAACTAACATTTTCCATTGTAAGACCTTGCTTTTTAGTTGCTTATAACTTTGACAAACTGTTTTACCTGTTGTATATTTGCCCCAGGCTAAATTTGTTTGGAATGTTTCAACAAAAATAGGTCAGCTATTTCCAACAATGAGATTAGGTAAAAGTACATTGTACAGCCATTTCATTAAGGAAGGTCTCAAGCCTCCATACTTAGGAGAGGAGGGACTTGAAACTTAGCAGAGGGATCACTCTGGTGCATGGGATGTGCTTTTTGCAGTCCCCATAAAAATCCTCATATACTTGGTCAGACTTGGCCTCTGAAAAATGTTTGGACATGCTCAATAGAAGTTTGTGAAACGTTGGCAGCATTAGTCTCCTAAGATTATCAGTACTGAACATGCTTCATTCTTCATTGGCTTCTATATACTGACCAGACTGAGAATGCACCACTCCCACAAAGTGACTGAGCATGGTCCATTCCAGGGCTGCCAGGCTGAGCGAGACTTTTTCTGGAGTTGCTCTTTCAAACAACTGAGGGCCACAGTGGTGGCAGGCACTAAAACTGAGAACAGGGAGAATGACTGTCTTATGCTCTTAAGGCTACCCTTGCTGATGCCTAGAAGGAAGAGTCAGACTGACTAGCTCAAATGCATAGGTGAGAGGAGAACATGGATAGGGTAGCAGGTGCAGGCTGTGAGGAGATAGGAACAAGTGGGATAGGCTTAGGCTGTAGGGGTGATAGAGCAGAGGAAGCAAGGATAGAAGAAAAGAGGACAGGCTGAGGTGGGACAGTAGGGTCTCTAACCACTAGAATACTCTCTTCCAGAACCTGGAATAGAATCAAGATTTCCTGAGTTCCAGCATTCCTTTGCTGTCAGCAAATAGCCATGAAACCCACTGGCAAAGTGTCTCTCATCTCTTTCTGATGGGTGGTCCACATGGCAGTAGAAGTATATATTAATCTCTACTAGTTGCTGAAGTGGTAGAGTTCTATGCTGTGGGTTTGAAAGTTCTAACCCTTTTGAAGACCCATGTATTATGTCACATGATGGAATTTTATTTTTCAGTTTTCTTTAAAAATCATTGGAACTCACCCCAGAAAAACTGCTATAAGAACATTATTATGTTTGCAAAGTCAAATATGCAAAAGTTAGGAAAAGCCAGAATTAAGGTTGTCTCTGGGGAAGAAAAAAGTGTGAACATATAATTACAAACTATATCATAATGCACACTCACAGTGAGAGTGAAATAGAGTTGAACAGGAAACTTTAATTATGGCACTTCCCAATTTTTCAGGGCTTGACTTTGCAACCTTAACTTTCTTTTAATATAGGTTGTTTTTCTTTGATTAAAAAAGTGTGCATAAGTAGAAAAACTCAGCACTTTATAGTTCTTAGATCTGAAAGTGCTTTACAAAAGCAGGCAAGTAATATTGCTATTTTACAGATATGTTTGTGTGCATGTATTTCAATATTAATAATTTATGCATATTTATATTATACAGACACTTGAAACCTATGTCCATACAATTTAATCTAGTAAGGACCCAAAAGATTGGAAAAAACAATTATGCCCCTTGTAGTGGCATTTTTTATTTCAATGAAAGGAAGAGATATAATCGTAATATAAAATGAACAAAATTATGAAGTGAACATCTACTGGATTCTCAAGATATAATAACATTTGTCTCCAAATTGCACTTCAGTGTCACCACTGGATTATATGACATGATTTCTCTTCCTTTCTAGTCTGGCGTGAAGTATTGCAGCGCCTTGCTGTTGTTATTTATGTAAGAAAAATTGGAAGTTTGGAACTATCAACATTTTCAAATTTTAGATGCTTATCTCTTATATTTAGGCACTTAAATAAAAGTGGGCTGCCTTTTTTTCCAGAGGTGCTGACACAACTCCAGTCAAAGTCAGTAGGATTGAAGGTGATCAGAATTTTTGAAAAGCAACCCAGTTTTATTTAGATATGCACATGGGATTTAGGGAGTAGGTTTGAAATCTTTGGCCTCTGTCTCAACCTCAGTAATATCTCAGGGAAGAAATAATGTGTTGCCTCTGCATACATTTTAAGTACACAGTTTATGTAGCTTATGTGTCTTAATACTTGAACATAATTGTCCTTCAGGTTTCTCAGAATAAAATTAGTCATTATAATCTTTTAATGACTTACAGTAATTAGATGGTTCTCTATGCTGTTTTTCCTTCATCAAAATTTTAACTTTTTTTTTAAAAAATGTATCCATAGGTAAAAACATCAGAGTTTTATCGATACTCTCGGCAGCTGCGGCATGAAGTTGACCAAGCCATGAATTACTTTCATAGTGTTCACCAACAACCTTTGATGGAAATGAAATCCAACCGTATTCGTTCTGCCAAACCCCAGACTGCAGTATTTAGAGGAATGATAGGACACAGCATGGTAAATAGCAAAATTCTTCTCTTGCACAAACCAAGGGTCTGGTGGGAGCTAGAAGGTCCTCAAGTACCTTTACGACCAGACTGCCTTGCCATTGTGAATAACTTTGTATTTTTGTTAGGCGGGGAAGAACTGGGCCCAGATGGTGAGTTTCATGCTTCCTCCAAAGTATTTAGATACGACCCTAGACAAAATACTTGGTTGCGAATGGCAGACATGTCTGTTCCACGCTCAGAGTTTGCTGTTGGTGTTATTGGGAGATACATCTATGCGGTGGCTGGGAGAACAAGGGATGAAACATTTTACTCAACTGAACGGTATGATATCACTGCAGACAAATGGGAATTTGTAGATCCCTATCCAGTCAATAAATACGGACATGAAGGAACTGTGCTCAGTAACAAGTTGTATATCACGGGGGGAATTACTTCATCTTCCACTTCTAAGCAAGTGTGTGTGTTTGACCCCAGTAAAGAAGGGACGGTGGAACAGCGAACGAGGAGAACTCAAGTGGTCACTAACTGTTGGGAGAACAAATGCAAAATGAATTATGCAAGATGCTTTCACAAAATGATTTCCTATAATGGTAAGCTTTATGTCTTTGGCGGTGTTTGTGTGATCTTGAGGGCCTCCTTTGAGTCGCAAGGGTGTCCTTCTACAGAGGTTTACGACCCAGACACTGATCAGTGGACTATTTTGGCTTCTATGCCAATTGGAAGAAGTGGTCATGGTGTAGCTGTTTTGGACAAACAGATAATGGTTCTTGGAGGCCTTTGTTACAATGGTCATTACAGTGATTCAATTCTCACCTTTGATCCAGAGGAAAACAAATGGAAAGAAGATGAATACCCAAGAATGCCCTGCAAGCTAGATGGTTTACAAGTTTGCAGCCTGCACTTTCCAGAATATGTACTGCAGCATGTTAGACGTTGCAATTAAAAAACAAAACAAAACAAAGAAAACCCCCTTCCAAACCCAGTGGAACACAAACTCTCTCTAATTTGACAGGAAAACAAAGCAGATTTAATTAATTTAAAGACGTTGGCTTGTATGTAAAACAGCTATTAGATGCATAAAGAAACGGGATGTACAGGGAATGCACCTACCAAGTTTATTAGAAATGCCAATAACTGTGGTCTGGTATTGTAAAAGTTTTTTTTTTTGCTTTTTATTTTTTTTTAAACAAACATTGCTGTATGGGGGGGGTGAGGGAAGAGAAGAAAAATCTATTTTTCAGTGTGTTTACTTTTTTCCTCTTTTTCTTTGTGGCCTTTTATGTCCATGCGATAAGTTTATTCTGTATAATGGCCATCACAGCAGCATGCTTCTTGGAACCAGTTGAATATAATGATCTACTTATGGGGAGAAGGGGGACAGAAGAGCGTATATTGTGCATTTTAATTTTCATTGTGTCAAGATAGGATTCAGCAGCCTTACTGGGGGAATACCTGACTTAAACTTTAGTGACAAGGGTTTCATTTTGTTCCTTTAAGTTGTAGTGGACATTTTCATTTTTATTTTCTCCATTTATGAGTACTCACAGTCCAGTTTGGTTTTTTAAAATTTTGTTTTCCCGTAAATACGTTTTAAAATGATCTTAACCTTTGTGCATGACTTTTCCCTGGATTTGTACAGTAGTATCAGTAAGTCGGCCAAAAAATGCAAGTTATACATTTTCTATTAAATTGATAATGAAGCATTTTATATTCCAACACTATTTTCTATGCTGCCTTCTATTGTCTGCATTGTGTTTGTTGCTGAGTAAGATATATACACACATGCATACACTGTAAAATCTATATATAATGCATCTTTTATGTGCAATTAGGATATTATATTTTTAACTAGGGCACAGATTCAGCCATATCTGTTGAATTTTAGATATAGAGCATTCTTTCTTGAATTAAATATTACAAAATTCTTAAATAACTGGAGGCCTAGTTTGGTATCAAAGAAACCTATCTTTGGTATACACTGATTCATTCAGTAATATTTAAACTCTTTATATTAATAATATGTAATGAACTGTTAACAGTTTGACATTTTATATATTATTTTAAAAAAGTAAATACACTTTACGCAGTTACAGTCCTTCACTTTTGAATGTGTTGCCTTGTTTTTAATAAAAATCAGAAATGTATCGGTAACCAAGCATGAACACTGCACTAACATGCAGTTTTTTGTCAGACCTGGATATACTATTATTTTTAGCAATGGCATCGCTTGTAGTTGTGTTGAAGTGATGTAATCTAATATTTTTTTGAAGCATCAACTGATGTGAACTGCTGTGTTCTAAAAATGTGGGGTTAGGCAGTTGGGGACAATGTTTACCATGTCTGTAACCTTTAAAATACAAACCTACAAAGCTATAGCTACTGACCTCATACTTCCTGAAATAAGACTTGTGATCCAAGAGGGCTTGAATAACTGCACCATGTTTGAGCACTTTTTGTTAACTTGTTGACTTTTACTGACTGTAGATTGGTGAGACTATCCACCAAGATAAACACAATTATAAAAGTAAAGCATTAAAATCCTAGTTCTTTCACACTGATGTGAAATTAGCCTCTTCTGGAGTCAAGAGGGAAAAGATTTCCTCTCTAAAATTTGAGACCAACACTGAGCTCAGATATGCAGGGACAAACTGCTGAGATATAAGCTTGCAAAATCATCTGCTTATGTGAAACTCTGTAGCATTAGATTTTACAAGATATGCAGTAATGGTTGAGAATCCATTTCTGTTTCAGCATCTCCCAGCCAGAAGTCACTGTAGAAAAGGAATGTACAGTACTCAGGGAGTTGAAAACAATGCACTGATAAGGGACCAAATACACCCTAAATTTGCTGTGATAAATGGTGACAAGTTTGTTTGGCTAAACAAAATTATAAATTAATAATGGATATTAAAATGTTTCGTGAAATGCACCATGCTCACATATAATGGTATCTTTGTTTTCTTGCAGTAATGTTCTTTCAAGTTCTGGATTGAGAGAGATGGGAGGACATGAAGTTAAATTGCAAGTTAGCAGATTTTATTTTTTTAATTAGCAATAATATAGCAAAGCAGAGTTGATAACTGTAATCTTTGATCAAAAGAGAGAATTTACACCACCATAGCTGGAATGATAAAGGATGTCTAAGCCAGAGATGGCTGGACCACATGTTCACATTCAGTCTTCTGGTGCAGACCACAGGTTGCAGTTCACTATAATTCTTTGCTCATTATTTTCCTATATTTTTCAATTTACAAGTACAGAATTTAATTTTTTTTATTTTAGTAATCTGAACTACAGCCTTTTTGGTATAAGACAAGGCACCAACCTTGCCATGAGATGTGTGCAGATGGAGCCCTGCAGCCGGGCGGGCCACCGTTGACTTTGATGGGCCCTGTTCAGGTGCAGGGCTTCTGTGTTTTGTATATTTCATTGCAGAATCAGGGTTCAAGACAAGTTATCTTATTTTTACTCCTGTTTTGCTCTTTTTGTTACTAGCCCATTTTCTGGCATGTTATGTGAATGGGGCAGTAAAAATTAGTAGTCCTGCTGTCTAGATAGGCTTGTGCAAGCCTCTCATGAATAATATTGAGCATTTCACCCTGCTATCTAGGGGTGAGCTGGGGAACCATTGTTGATCTGGAAATTTGGTCTTCCATGATTTAAGTATAACAGGTTAAAGAAAGAAGGCCAAAATTTTACAAAATGGGTGTCTAAAGTTATGTTCCTAAATCTGTACTTCAGCACCTACGTAAGTGGCCTGATTTTTCATAAGTACTGAGCACACAGCAGCTCCCACTAAAGGCAAAGGGGATGCTTGGTACTTTTGAAAACAAGGCTAGTTATTTAGGTGCCTATGCCCCCTTTAACTTCAGGAACCCAGTTTTAAAAATCTTGTTTAAGGCCTGTAATACTAGTTACTTTGTGAAATTCTAACTTGAACTAATTATTGGTTTCAGCTTCAGCTGATGTGTTGGCTGTAATCATTTGAGCATTAAGAATTATTGGAATTTGCTTGGTTCAGAATGTCTGGGAGACCGAGAATGTTTTGTAATGTACATTTCTACCATGCTCACTATTTCAGTGAATAAACACATAATTAATCCACATTATCTTTAAATTGTGATGTAGCTTTTGAAAAAAAAAGTTATATTTTTGAGATAGCTTAGAGGGATGCTTTCTTTTTCACCAAACCATTTTGTGTGCATTTGCCTTTAGTACCTATGCTCCCTAGTCAGTGTTTAAACAAAACAAAACCAAACAAACAAAAAAATCAAGGCTAGCGTATCACCATTGAGATCTTTTGAATATGATTATTATATTAACTCAAGGGTTTACCACCACTTAAATGTGCCCCTAGTTAATGAGGAAAAAGGTAAACCCTAACCTTTTATAGTAAATTTGCTCGTTAATCTCCCCCATTCCTTCTTTTTATTTTTTAAAACTTGGCACACAGCCTGCTTTTAAAGGCAACAGTATTCATGTTGTAAAAAGGGACAGACATAATCCAATCTCTGTTTCTCAATTTAAAAAAAAGTTAGTGTTGGGTTCCTGTTTAGCTATCTCAGTTTTCTTCCTGGTCCTAAGAGGAGCCCTATTTCCTTATTAGGAGCCAGAAGCAGCAAAGTGCTAAGCACTTCATGAAATGTGCTGAGCACCATCAGTTCTCATTGGGAGCCCAGCATGCTCAATACTTGCCAGTTCAGGCAGATTTGCAAAAGAACTCAGCACCTATTTAAGCACCAAAGTAAATGGCCAGATTTTCAAAATTAAGCCATTAGCACTGGGTGCGCTGAGCACTTTTGAAGGTCTGGCTGTATAGATTCAGCTGGAGGGAAGCAATTACTGATACTGCAGAAAGAGGCAGTTACTATTTCAGAAAGCTCACTAGCCTCAGGGACCTGTGGCAATTCAAGACCTGATGATTTGCTGTCTACTTTCATATGCTTTATGCCATTGGAAAACAGTGATATATAGCAGTCAGTAATTCCTAGTCCTGGTGGTTTATGACTTTAACACTCTCGGAGTATGTCTACACAGGGATAAAAGACCCATAGCATGGCCGCAATTAACCCAGGTCAGCTGACTTGGGGTTGGGCTGCGAGGCTAAAAATCATTATGTAGACATCTGGGCTCAGGATGAAGCCTGAGCTCTAGGTCCTTCCAGTCTACACAGAGATTTTTTTCAGCCCTGGAACCTGAGGCCCGCAAGTCCAAGTTAGCTGAACTGGACCAGCTGTGAGGTTTTTTTTATCCCTTCGTAGACATACTGTTTGGGCCCTGAGATTTGCAGTCCTGTCTTCTTGCTCTTGAGACCTTTTTTCTGCAGCAGCAAATACTGCCTTTTTACTGATCATCCACATCAGAGATGGAGCTTCTCCGTACACTCAGGAAGCAAAGGATAAAATTAAACAAGTACAAATTAAATTAGGTTAAAAAACATACATATACCAATACTGGTCTTTAACTCAACGTGACCACTTCTTCATAAAGTGAGGGTTGGCTTGAGGGTATGATGTCAGCAGCTCTTTCTGAAATACACAATTCTGCACCTTATGTCTTTTGTTTCATAAAGGACTAACTGAAGAAAAATCATGCATTTTTAAAATAGGAATGTCATTTACAAGAATGTTTTGCCTTTATTGAAATATTTTTTTCTTGACCAAAAAAGTCGGGAATTGGGCTCAATTCTTCAGACATAGGCATGTGTTTAGCTTTACATAGATGAGTAGTCCATTGAAATAAAATGAAAAGCTATGCCAACTATTTAAAAGTCTATTCACATGTAAAGTTAAATGTGTGCTAAAATGTTGGTAGGATTGGGGCCTTAGAGAACTTGCTTTCCCTCCACCTCTCTCCAATAAAGTACCTTGTTAATTTATTCTAATAAGCATGTTATGTCACAGTTGCAACACTCAAGTAGCGTGGAAAGGGTAAAGAAGAAAACACAAAAGGAAAGGTATGTCAGCTGTTTAAAACTAAGTTAACCAATGTTTTATAAGTAACAGTTTGAGATTTTAATGTTTGTAAGACAATCTGAAAATGTTTAAAATAAACACTAGTGACTACTTTTGTTATGGCATCTGTATTTTATTTTTCTTGGATTGCTAAATAATCTACAATTTCAGCATGTGTAAGATGTTAAAATAAGTACATACTCTGTCTGAAGTAAACCTAAAGAAATTACATTGATGGCATCTGTAATCTTAATAAAATATAGTACTGTTAAACAGGTGGCAGAAAAATAGACCATTGAGCACTGCTTCCCTGGACTTCCCCTCTCCCCAAATTTCAGTTTGTTTGTGCTTTTTAAAAAAGTTTTAAGGATCAAATTCAAATAATATTTAGATTATAATTGAGTTGATAGCTGGGGGAAAACCACTTTCTACTTGAAGTGCTATTCTTTATATAGTGCATGGGGGCAGGAAAGATTGGTGTAAGCATAAAAAATGAAATGTTACATAGAACTGCAGTGGGTAGTTATACTTTATAGAAGGTTTTTATTTCCTCAGTGAACCCACCTAACTAACATTTAATGCAGGTTATGGGATTAGATGGAGGGAATAGCAAACCTCCCAGTCTAATTTTCTTTTTTCCTGTGTATTATTTTGCAGAGCTTTAAAAAATGAATTCTTATAAGTTGAAGAATGTTAATTCCACTGCAGTTTCATTACTTTCCAGCCTTGTTTGAGATGGTTGTGTTTTGAAAAGAATATTTCCAGTAAGTTAATGGAAAGTTATTTGCAAATTCTTCTGTGTGTGCTGTAGCAGTTGGAAGTATTCTGCCTATTTAAAAACATAGAGAGTTTTTATGTACATTTTTGGTTAATTGTCTAATATTCACCCCAAGGCTGCTATAACATTCTTAGAATAATTTAAGTTTGCCTTTTATAACTATTTTAAAAAGCTTTTGGTTTTTGGCAGAAGGTAACTTTTCCTTGCTATGGATACAATATGTTCAGACGTGTATGTGCTCCTGTTCTGTTTTTAAACTGAAAAAATGTACAAAGTGTGTATAAGAAAAGTGTAAATAAAATATTTTTCATCTTTAAGCACACAGCTGCGTAATCTCTGCAATACCTAAATGCAGTATACCTGGAAATCTGTTTTTCTGCACACAAGACTTATGGATCCAATTGGATAAGTACTATCTTAAAGAGGGAAAAAAAATGCATTTCACAAAGCTGTATTAACACCCTAATAAGATTCAATAAGTCAAGTTGGCTATGTTTGTACAGAGTACAGGCGTTGCCTTTTGGCAATTTTTTATAATTCTCTCCTTTCAAATCCCCCCACAACCCAAGACATACTCCAGTGTGTTCATGTGGTCTAGGGCCTACTCCAATCCCCATTTGAGACAATGGTGCCTTTCAGTTGACTTCAGTAGGCACTGGATCAGGCCCCTACTGTGTCAAAAGCACTGTCAGTTCAGACCAGCTTTTTCAAATGTAGACTAATGTGTCTTTCCTAGTTGCTGTTTCCGCATCCCTGATTGCTCCTGTAGGATGTGACTGCTGAAATTTTTTAGAACCCAGCTCTCTTGTCTGTCATCATGGCTCATTATTGCCTTTGGGTTTGGACAATATACAATCTATCAGAATAAGATATAGTGAACGATATCTAAAAAGTTATCAAGGACTACATTTGTAACTAAATGTCTAGACCTGTAACAACTATAATAACTTTAAATAAAAATAAAGCCAACCTGGATATTCAAACCAGAGGTCAAGAGGGGAAGAGAATCTATCACCTAACAATGTTCTTAGTTATCAATATGCTCAGTCTGTTTTTAGGATACCAAGCTTTTGGAGCCCCAAAGATCACAGAGGTCTAATTGATTTAAAAGAACTGAAGATTTTCCATCAGTAAGATTCCATGTACATTTCAGCATTTATTTAATAAATTTGTTAAAGTAGGTCAATGTTCTGTCAGTGTTGGAAAATAAGGATCAAAATTTACTTTACTAAAAGTAAAGATCATGGTCTCGCCATTTTGTCTGCTTGGATAGCCTGATTCGAGGCTTCCCTGTCAGTCTTGTTCACTTCACTTTCCAAACCTGATCTCTCCCTGTCCAAAAAACAAAACCCCACAGTATTTTACCAGACTCTGTTCAGATTCTTTTTGTCTGTTTGCCCCCTTTCCTTTCTCCTCATCCTTCTTTTTCATCTTAACTTTTTCCATTTTAATTTTTCTGATGTTCCTCCGTTGGATCTTTCATGTCATGCTGCCACTTTTAGATATCTGAATTGCCTCTTGAGGGCACACTCCTTTTTGTGACTGGCATGTACCAGGATGAACTCTCCCTTTCTCTTTTTAGCTTTACTGTCTCCTACCCTCTTGTGATTTATTTTTCCTCTTTTGTCTTATCCCATTCATTTCTTAATTTCTTTCTTCTGCCTGCTAGTCTCATTCAGCTACTTGGTATATCTACCCTACTGCAGCAGCTCAGTAGCTGTAGCCCCAATCTCCAGTACAATAAAGTGCAGTGTCTGAACTTAATGCTGCTTTTCCTCTCTTCTGTACAGTACTTCACACTCATGACCAGTATTGATTCCCTACCTGCTACCTGGGAACACTCCGTGCTATTCCAAAACCACCAAATCTGATCCATCAGCAATTCCTGTGATTAGCACTGTGTTTCCCACTCCATGTATGTTATGCATAAAGTAGGAAAGGGAGCAACAGCCCCAAAGAGCACTTCAGCTCTCTACCTTAGGCTATGGGTGCTGCCCTGCCCAATGCATCTATGGGCACCTATTTATCCCCACTGATCTGTTTTGCATTGATAAGTGAGATTGTAAGAGAAATTTAAAGGATTGTGTTGTCTGATTAACACTGCAAGGTTAGTTTATGTTTCTCACGGACTGTTAAGCCATATAAAGACAATCTGGATAACACGTATTAGGGATTTGCAGAAATGCTGAGCAAATATCAAGAAACAATAATAGAAATGTTCCATTTGTAGGAAACTCATATTTGATAAGTTTGTATATACAATTGTCAGCTTTCTTCCTCTCTCCATATCACGCTGTGCTTTATCAGGGGTATCATTACTTGTCTCCTTTATTTAAATAGATGTGATAGTACACCTTTGCATCTGTCTTTCTCCTTCAAGGGCAGACAGTCTGGGCCACACACAGAGACTATGCTACAAATATAGCCTATATCAGACATACTTCTAACTCACTCTGTTCACTCCCTGTGAACTCCACCAGCTACCTTCCACAGTGCAGATTTTGTGAATCCCTTGAGACAGGCCCTGATGCTTTCTGCATCCAAGCAATCTGGCTCACTCCATTTCTGCTCTTTTCCATGCTGTTGGAAACATTGTTAATAGAATCACAATCTCAACAAAAGAACTGAAAGGTTAATTTTTAAAATTTAAAAACTCAGAGGCGGAATAATCATTAGTTATAATGTAGAAGGGAATCTTTGAACAGTAACAGTACTGCCATAAATAGAGTACAGGAGAGAATATTTGGATGTCTTGTGACAAACACTAATCCACTGAAGCTAACAGGAACAAGACTGAGCTCTAGGTACAGTTAAGTAAACTAAATTTGCCAGCACGCAAAATTCGAAATAAACAACTCCTTTCTTTACAGGAATTCTACACCTTACCAAAAAAAGTCACTAAATTTACATCACTCACTTAACCATAGTTTTGCCCAGTCATGTTCTGCAATGGAAATAGCCTGTTGATTTTATATATTTTTTGTTTAATTAAAAAATGCCCAAGTTTCAAATGGAATAAAATTTTAGGGTAAAGTTGTGTTAGTTCTATACATTTTCTCACTTCCTTCATCAAGAAAAAGGGCATGTACATGTCCATTGAGAGTACCAGCAAACTGTGACATAAAGCTAGCTTGCTGGCTCCACATCATCTGGGGATTGTCCGCTGGTAGAATCTTCATATAATGGATTAAGATAAGTTGCTCTGTTCCTAGAGCTGTACAAAAGAACCTTAATATGACCCTGTATCTGGCCCTATAACTTTAAAATTGCTGTTAGGATTTCATTTCAACCTTTCCAGAAAAATTCTACCCTGGAATGAAATGCTACACGTGAATTTTCAGGCAGACTGGTTTCATTTTGGGAAGTAGGGAGCAGAGGCTGGAAACTGAGCTTACTGTGGGATGCAATCTTCACCACTACCTAGCTAGTACTATTCCAAAATGAAAATGAAAAACAACTGCACAGCAAAAAAAATTACTGTAATCATACATTATACACACAATATATAATGTTCACAGATAACCTGTCCGTAGCTCAAATTCTAAATCTGTTACAGCCAAGGTGAAAGCAATTTTATGTATGTAATCCACGTTCTCTGTGATCAAAATTTGCTACATATTTACAGCAGGGTAAAAAAGATTTGAAAATGTTTTCTGTTTACCACTAGTGCTAATGTGAAATAACCATTATTAAAATTCAGAAATTAGGTGTAAGCGAAGATTCTCCAATGTCTTCAAGAGATAACGCCTGAGACCAGGCATACAATTTAGCTGCCTCATGCTCCCACTCTTCATCTGAAAAGACAAAATGATCCTCAAGGTCTTCAGTTGGTGCAGTCATAGTTTCTTGATGTTCAGTTAAGTGGCTTCTATTTGTAACATCCAATTTCTGTTCCTGAAATACATTATACACACTATTATATCAAAGCAGGAAGAATTGTCTACTACAGATCACATTATATAGCTTTGTAGTAAATTCAGATACACCAAACAGAACTCAACATTAGGGATATGCTATTTCTCACTGTTACATGGATACCAAAGCAAAGCCAAGACATGCGTTTTTCAAATCTAGAGGAGCTAATTCTGTAACAAGATTGTGTTGCAGTTACTAATTCAGACTATGACTGTTAGGACAGATACATTTAAAAGGTTTTGAACACCACTGTTGAAAGAAATATTTAAGTGCATTTAACAGTTTTAAGAAATAAAGGAAATATTAGTATGTCTGTTCAGCTGTTGCTATCCATTACCTTAGAGCTTTATATTGGGGGTAGCCCTGTTAGTCTGTATCCACAAAAATAACAAGGAGTCCGGTGGCACCTTCTGTTAGTCTTTAAGGTGCCACCGGACTCCTTGTTGTTTAATAGATTTCCTATTTCTGACTGTTATTATTTGTCACTGTTATGTAACTGAGGAGCCTGCTAGGTGAGAAGTCCAAGCTAGGAGGTCTGCAAAGGACTGTGAGTCAGGAGGGAAGGCTATAAGCAAGGATGATGAAGAGCTGGGAAGACTTTTGATTAGAGCTGTGTGAATAACTGATTTTTTTAATTTTATTTTATTTTATTTTTTTGCAGTTGGAAAGAAATTATTGGTTTGGTTTGAACTGAGTTGTGGTTATTTTTTTTTAAATTTCAGGACTCCGACAAGTTGGGGAAAAAATTGGGTTGAATGAAATGTTGGGTTTTTTGTTTGCTTCAAAGTGAAACACTTTGGGTACTTTTAACCTTTTTAATAAGAGCAAAAGGAAATGAAGGGCTAGAGTCACAAAATGTTCTAAGCTGTAGCCTTGTGGTTAGAGCATTCACACAGGATTAGGAGACCCAGGCTCCAATATCTCTTCTGCTTTATGTGGAGCAGAGATATGAACCACATCTTCCACACTGCAGATGACCACTCTAACCACTGAGTTCAAGATACTACTGTCCATCGTATGCACGGAATGAGACTAGGGACCTGTGGAAAAAATGTGGGTTCATGTAACTCGGTATTATATCACACTCCATACACACATAGGGGCGTATTAAGGTTTTACAGGCAACTTTAATTCTGACATTTCCTAACTTTTGTGTATTGGACATAATATTTCAGTATAGCTCTTGTGTGTATAATTTCCTAGATGTCTAAAAAAACAAACAGGAAAAACAGCAATTCCATTAGGTGACATTATACTGACAGCTGCAGGGTTGAAACCTTAGATCCATAGCAAAGACCTCTGCCATTTGAGCTGAGTAACCGATAGCAATAGTAGGTTTTTTATCCTCTATTAGGACCAGCACTAGAGGGTGCTGGGATTAGAAGGGAATTGGACATTTTGTCACTGAATTTCACAGATATTTGCTGACGGCAGAGGAATGCTGAGACTCAGAAATCTTGGGTTCCATTCCAGATTCTGGAGGTAAGTGTGCTCTGCGGGTACAGACTCTCTTCTGCCCATTCTCCTCACCAGCTTGACCCATTCTGTCCCATCCCTCCAACCAGTCACTCTCCTAGTTCTCTCCCTACCCTACCATAGCTCCTCATCCCAGTCCTATTCTCTTAACCTAATCTTCCCAGTCTCCATCCTCAGACTTCTGCTCCTAGTCCTAGTCTCACCCCTACAGGCTTCTTGCCAGCAGCTCCTTGCCCAGCCAGTCCCAGTTCCTCCCTCCCTCCTTGACTTGTCTCTCCCTGCCTCCCCAGCCTCCAGTTGCCTGCCCACATTGTTTCTCTACTGGGTCCCAGTTCCAGTCTCCCTTCCTGCCCTTCTCATCTAATGTGTCCTCTCCTCCCCCAGCTCCTTGGTTCAGTATCTTTATCCAGCCAGCCCCAGCTCTCCCCCTGCATCCTGGCTGTTTGTCACATCTCTCTCTACTTTCTCCTACCCCATTATTTCCCAGTCTCTTTGCCCTATCAGTCCCACCTTCCTGCTCCTTATCAGATTTTCTTCCGCCTGCCTCACCTCCCAGCCTTTAATCCCTGCCAGGACCGGCACCAGGGTTTCTGGCGCCCTAGGCGCCGGGCCATTTCGCCACCCCGCTGGACCTGCCGCAGGCATGCCGAGGGACCAGCGGACTGTCCGCAGAAATGCCTGCGGCAGGTCCACTGGAGCCGCGAGACCAGTAGACCCTCCGCAGGTATGACTGTGGCAGCTCCAGCGGAGCCACCTGCCACCCCCCCGGCAAAATGCCGCCCCCCTGTAATGCTGGCACCCTAGGCGACTGCCTAAGTCGCCTAAATGAAAGCGCCGGCCCTGGTCCCTGCAATGTCTTAGGTCTGATTTTTGTCCAGGCTGCATCTGAATTAGAGGGCTTCCTCCCCCATGCTGCTTGGGTACCTGCTTATAATTGCAGGCCAATGAGTATTTCCAGTACAGACTTGGTAGAGTACTCTCCTGAAAAAAAAATATTCAGTGCATTTTCTATTTTGTATCATTAATGATTGATTTACCGCTCTTTCTTTTTCAAGTGCATGAACTCTCTTCATTTTTGCTACTTTCTGTTGAGCTTGGCGAGAGCGACGCACTGAAGGTCTGGGCAGTGAAGAGGGTTGATAAGACCTAGATGAAGAGGTGGCTGTTGGAGGACAAGGTGTAGGAGACCTAGAAAACGTGAGCATTATGTAAAGAACCTAAATATGAAACATCTTGAAAGTTATGTCAGATCTGCAACGCTGAATGCTTAAACCAATGAAAGAGTTAAGAAAACAAAACCTCCTAGACCACATACATGAATGCAAGTTATAAAGCCATATCCATTATTTCAGGAAAAAATTATTAGAATATGTTTAAAAAACAAAATTCTATTTTAGTTCTAAATCCTCAGAATCCTTTCTTTATATCAGGAGCCCTCTTCTCTTAGTACATCCCATAAGTCTTCCGCATAGCAGAGCCGAGAGGTATTAGTGTCCCCAGACACTGCTTGCATGAGATCAGAGTGCACATCACACATCAGACCTCAAAGATGGTATAATGGGTGCATCAGGCAATCTGGTAATTATGTTGTTTCTGATACACAGATCTTCCTCACAATCCCGTCCCACAGCCTCTAAGGTTCCTCTCTTGTGGCTACGTTCCAGACCTCACAGAGGTTACAATTTTGCAGACTGTGCCTAACTAAATAGTCTTTCCAAAAAAACAGAAGCCTCAGGGTTCCCTGAAGCAGTATGTCTACACTGCAAAGAAAAACCCACAGCGCTGAGTGTCAGAGGCCAGGTCAATTGACTTGGGCTTGCAGCACTCAGGCTGTGAGGCTAAAAATAGCTGTGTATACAATCCCACTTGGGCTAGAACTGAGGGTCTGAAACCCTGAGAGGTGAGAGGGTCTCAGAGCTCAGATTGCAGCTTGAGCAGGAATGTCTACACAGCTATTTTTAAACCCACAGGAAAAGCTCTGCATGCCTGAGTCAACTGACCCAGGCTCTGAGATTCAGTGCCAGGGTTTTTTCTCTGCAGTGTAGACATATCCAAATACTCAAACTTGAGTTTCTAGAACTAGTTTATCTTTCTTGGAGTCAAGGTACCAAAACAAAACAAAAAAAACACACCGTTTTGCAAAAAGATGAATACCTCTAGTTTTTCAAGCTCTCTTTTATCTCCAACACTTTGTTTACCACCAAACTTTCCTTAAAAAAACCCAAGCAGCACACAAATGTATTCAGGCCATATTAGTTCAGTTTTGTTAAAATTAGAAGAGAAACTTTTTTTAAAAAATCAGGGTTGTGATACAAATGGAAGTATAGCACTACTGTTTCTCTATAATTTAGCTTTTGCCTACTAGAGTTGCCAAGAAACTGGTTTTCAACCAGAATGCCCTGGCGGCTCTGGTCAGCATTGCTGACCGGGTGGCTAAAAGTCTGGTTGGTGCAGCAGGAATAAGGCATTTCCAGCATAGATTGTTACATCAGTGGGTGCCTAACACAATCAACATATTTATGATTTGTTTAAAAGTAATATTGAATTTTCCTCTTCCTAGGAAACAAACTATTGAGGGATAGTTTTTGATTTTGAAAATGATGTTTTAAATTGTATTTTTATGAAATTAATAAGATAACCATGATACACTGGATGACTCAAGAGGCTGCTAATGGGATGCAAAGCCTCTCAGCTATGGTGTAAATTCAAATCCAAAGCAGCAGCTTGTTCCAACTACACTAAACTCTAAGGGCTTGTCTACACAACTTTGCAGTTCAGACTAAAGGGGTATGTATCACAGCATGCAATAGCATGTTGTGCTGTAACTCCCCTGACATACATCCTGGTGTTAATGTGTACCTAGTTCACATTAACTTAGTCCTGGTTTGCATTCACTTAGTCCTTAGAGGAATATGTTAATATGAACTAGATATCTTTTAGTTTGCACCACCAGCAGCCACATGGGGGAATTACAGCACAACACGCTAGTGCAGAGGTTCTCAAACTGTGGTCCGTGAGCTCCATTCAGCTGTTCTGCAGATAGTTCCCTCTAAGGTGCGTGCCTGGGTGACTGCACACAAAGGAATGAAGGGCCACACACCTAATTAGTGGAGTCATGCAGGCATGGCTTTATTAATTATTAGATACCCGGAGCCTGGAGAAGATGCACATGTAAGGTGGGGAGGTGGTCTTGGGGGGAGTAGGGAGTAGGTGGGAAGAGGCAGTGGGGTGAGAAGAGGGCGTGGGGCAAATTTGGAACTTGCAGGGCTGCACTGGCCAGAGAAAGAGGTGACTTTCCCCAGCTCTGGGGAGAGATGGCCCTCCTTCCCAGCCTCACCTCTGTGGCTTTTGTGGTGGGGGAGAGACCTCCCTCCTTCCCAGCCCAGACTGGTGGCTGTCGTGGCGGGAGAGACCCCCCTTCTTCCCAGCCCCAGTTCCAGGGCTGCCGCAGTGGGGGAGAGAGGGCACAGCCATCGCATTAGAAAGGTAAGACTACTGATATTAAAATGAGTTGTGTGCTTTTATTTGTAGAACAAAAATTTTTAAATTATTATTAAAGTTTTTTTTTAATATAGAGCTTTTATCTAAAGCATTTTACAATAGTTAGCTAACGGTACAAACAACATTTGGAAAGATCATTAAGTGGTCTGCCAAGACCCTCAGCAATTTTCAAGTGGTCTGCGAAAAAAAATGGTTGAGAACCACTGCGCTAGTGGATGTTGCAATTCACAGCTCCATGCTCCAAACTGTGGGGCCATATAGACATAGTCTAAGACTCCCTTGACCTTCACAAGGAGTTGGACTGCATGGTTGCCAGTTGCCATGAACAGAAAGCTGTTCAGTGGGCTATGTGATTTCATTCTAATTATTAATGCACAGATGACCGCATTAGAAAATTACCAGTTGTGGCATTAATTGACACCCTTGCTAGCAGTGTCAACAATCTATGAACCTTGTAAGTTATGCAAAGGAAAGGGATTGAATGCAGGGAGGGAGTGGCATAAGAACTCTGGAATTAAAGCTGGGGATTGCTGTGGATGAAAGATAAGGAGGTGGGAGGCCAAGAATTTAATGCATTTAACTAAACAAAAGTGTCAAAATAAAAGCATGACCAGTTAGATGTGTGTCATCAAGTGGATTACTTTGCTTGCATGACATGTATTTCTTTCACCCTTCATCTGCCTCTATAATTTTAGATTATAAACTGCAGTGCAGAGACTGTCGTCATCTGTGTTGGAGGAAGCAGCTAAGCATACAGGGTGTGCCACAACATAAATAATAAAAATGACAGCTGAATGGGGATAGAAATCCAACTACCATTTCACCTAGTAGACATGGTCTCTTTGAAATACTTGAGGTATATTGGTGGGGAGTCTGAGGGTATGGCTACACTTGCAGCTGTACAGCGCTAGGAGTTAAACCTGTCTTCGTACAGCTGAGTAGGGAAAGTGCTGCAGTCTGTCCACACTGACAGCTACCAGCGCACTGCCATGGCCACATTTGCAGCATCTGGAGTGGCACTGGGAGTGGTGCATTATGGGCAGCTATCCCAGCGTTCAAGGGACTGCAACATGCTTTTCAAAAGGGGGGGGCTGGAGTGTGACGGGAGAGCGGGGGAGAGAGTGAGTGGATTTTTGGAGCCGACACTGTGTCAGCAGCTGCCTTGCAAGTTCCAACCCCCCACCCCCACCCCCACCCCTCTCTCACTCACAGAAAGCAAACAGCAACTGTTTTTTTCCCTCACAGACCAGATAAGCAGCCCCATCGAAAGGGACCCCCCCTTCCTCCCACCCACCATGCTGCTTCTCTCCTCAAGCCCCCTCCCTCCCCCTCTCTTCAAGCAAACACTAGCTGTGGGCATTCCAAAGGGAGCCCCCCTGCCTCTGCCTGTTCACAGCAAACAGGAGCTGTGTTTGTTTTTTTGATAACTAACTCCAGAGCCCAGAGTTCACAACAAAACAAAGAGAGGCATCACAACAAAACCAACTTCCGGAGGTCAGTCACAGCTTACTAAGATTATTCCCGGTTTACACTGGCACCCCAGCGCTGCAGGAGCAGCGCTATTCTTTTTATTCCTCTCGTGGAGGTGGAGTACAAGCAGCATTATAGCCACGGAGATACAGCGCTGTATGTGCTTTGCCAGTGTGGACAGGGAGTGAGTTACCGTGCTATAAAGCCACCAACAGCGCTGTAACTCAAGTGTAGCCAAGGCCATAGGGAAGTTTGCATGATCACTGCCTTCACCTATGCTGTGAACTACTGGTTGAACAGATGACTTCATACTTCATGGCTGTCAATACAGTAATATAGCTGAGACTTTGCTAGGGGTCAGGCAGAAGCCTGCCAATTTTGACAGTACTCCTTTAATTAAAATGAAAAAAGCTGAAAAAAATCAGTTAACTATAAAAAGACCAGAAAAGGAAGTTTAAAAAAGGATGTGCTAACAATCAATGCAAGAATGACATGACTCTGTTGTGTTTTCCATTTCAGTGAATATACTTAGAGAAAAGGTTTTGAGTAAGGCCTCTTTTAAAATCAAGTAGATGTGTGATTTAAAAAGAGTATATCAAGACATGCCAGCCCCTTGGCATTGACACTAATTATTTCCCAGCATATGTTAGTGAGAAACACATTGATGTTTAATGGTAGAAGTTACAAAATGGTAGCAGTTGTTTAAATAGGAATATAAAAGAAAATCCAATTTTCTCCACTATACTGTACGTTGAGATCTGTGGTACATATGTTGTTATATTGCCAGTAAATGATCATGCAAATCTTTTTCTACTAAAAATGAAAATGTTGACTTGTTGGACATTCTCTAAAACAATATTATTTAGTGGATAACGCAAAGCATTAGGAGTATCTCCTAGGTTCTATCCTTCTCTCCATACTGACTTCGTTTTTGAACTTTGGCAAGTCACTAAACTCCTCTGTGCCAGTTTACCCATATGTAAAATGGGGATAATTTTACCACTGGTGTTTTGTAAACATTAATTAATACATATTTTGAGATCCTTAAAATAAAGTACAAAGTATAGAACTTCAAAATAAAAATTAAGCTTGTTATTGTGGATAAGTTGTTGAGTATTTTTTTACCTGACTCGAGAAACCGTCATGAGTTGATCATGCCGTAGCTCTTCATTCTGTGGCCTCAGGAGCAGAAATGTCAGTTTCTCCTTAAGTGGGTTTGACAGTGTCCCAGACTGTGCATAATCCATTATGTCATATATAATCATTGTCCTGGGAAAGTTTTCCAGAGACAATTTTCTCCAGCAGTTATCCCTGCCACCAAAGTACGCTGGGGTCTCATCCAGGTTACTGATATACTATAAGGCCACAAAATATTAGTATTTATAAAATAAATGCTTGCATGAAACCTAATTCATTTTATGAGGGCCCAAGTCTCCCCATTCATATTTTTCTCATCTTCATTAATCATTTTAATGATGAACTTGCATATTAAAGAAAACCTTATTCAGATGGTTGGTTAAATCAAATGGTTGGAACCCCTGAAACGACCTACTCTGCTGTAAAATTCCTATAATACAATGACATCTGTTCTCTGGATATCTGTATCTACATCCATTACATAAATTTACATATAATTATAATATAATCACTACAGTTAAACTGGTCACAAAAATATGCAGATGTGCATTAATAGCCTGAGTTCCTTCACTGCTCTATAGTAACAAATATTACTTGAAATTAGAGTATTGTTTATAGCCATCTTTACGTGCACTGTCCTTCTTCGATCTGGGTGCCATAGCCAGTCATCCAGGATTTGACCCTAATTTTTTAAATATAGGAATTAACCAGAAAAGGTTTCACTGCACTACTCAAGCATCAGTACTTCTTGATGATGATTCTTCTCTCACTTACAGCACTGTAAATCAGTTGTAATTCCATCAAAATCAATATACTAACACTGGCCTAAAAGAAAAATAATGGTACTGATTCTCTTCTCACTTTTTCCATTTAAAGAGTATCACTGTTATCAGATTGATCTTTTAAAGATTTCTACCATCCTTGTGTAACCCTGACAATACATATTATAGGAACTAGTCCATACAACTTCAATAACTTCTCTGAAGCTTCACAATCATAGGGCTTAATTTTCCACTGCCTTGTAATTTGTAGTCATTTACATCGGTTCAAGGTGGATGTAAAACGCCACCAAATAAGATTTCTGCACTCACACGGAAGTGCTTAAGGTACCCTTTACACTTATTTTGAGCTGATATACATGGCTGCACAAGATGTAAGCAGTTGAGAATTAGGTCTTTAAATTTTAGTCTTGCAGTTATAGTCACTATCTATATTTTAGATCACGTCAATCTTTTTTCCCCAAAAGAAGGTTTTTTTTTCCATTACCAAAACCTCTGAGAAAATATTTGAAAACATTTCTTACTTGCATATAATCTTTCACTGTAGCAACGTCTATTTCATCTATTATTTTGTGGTTTTGGTACTGAAGTTCATCCCATATCATTTGATCATAATATTTTCGATGTCCCATCAACTTGCAAGCATCAACTGCTGCCTATAAAAAACAGGAAATATGCTGTAGCTAAAAAACCAAAACCACACACGCACAATTCCTACAGTCCTCATATTTCAACTCAGGGAAAAGTCTTAATCCTCCTGAAATCCCAGTGCTCAACAAAAAATTAAAATAAACAAGGAATTCTTATTAGTACACAGAAAGCTCAACACGATTGGAGATGGATTGTCCACTAACTGTTTTATTAATACTATTATTTATACGATTGTCGAACCCAGAAGCTCTAGTCATGGACCAAGAATGCCATTGTGCTAGGTGCTGTACAAACAGAAGAGACAGTCCCTGTCCCAGCCAGCTTACAATTTAAGTATAAGACAAGAGACAACAAATGGATACAGACAGTCAGAGGAATACAAGTAAACAATGAGAAAACAGTGGTCAGCATAATGGTGAAACAATTTCAGTTACAAATTTGAAAATAAAGTTTAGTGATGACACAGCTGCTTCCCCCAGATGTACCAGGTAACTAATATAGGATTTACATTTTAGATGGAAAATTAAAAGTTAATTACTCAGCCTCTAATTAACTCTTATTTCATTCATATAAGCTTTCACCATGACAGTTACATTTGCGTCCCTCGTCCCTCATACAGCATTATTGCTGGAATGGGTAACAAGATCTGTAGTTGTTCTTCATCTTCTTCAGATGTTTACAGCTTTTTGAAACCTTCATCTCTGTGGCTGAAATTTGTCAAGTCTGATTTTTGCCTAAGGGTGGTGGTTGTTTTAAGACTCTGTTTAGCACTGATTCAGAAGGTTTTGCTCCACATCCTCAACTTGTATAACTTGTCATAGCCCTATTGAAGTCAGTGGAGCTATGACCGATCAGCTAAGGATCTGTCCCTTTGAATATTAAAAAAAACTCACTTTGCCAATATAAAAAAAAAATGGATTCTTCTAAATGTTGCAAACTTTTTCAGACAGCTTTAACACATTAGTAGTTTGGAGTAGACATTAGAACTTTAACATCCCTCTGACACAGATATATTTGTATTTCAATGGTGAATATTTGATATCTTTGTATTAAAGATGTTATAAGAAAGGTAAAGTTATTATATATACAAATAATTGTTTTGGCCATACCCAATTTTTGTGTTGTAAGAGTGCTGAGGAACTGTCTCCACAGCAGCCACCAACGTGATGGAATTAAGAATAATTTTTAAAAAATTACAAATGAAAGCTACATGCAAACACCAGAAAAATTCTTTCTTGCAAAGCTGCCACTCTCCTTCATTTCAAAAAAGGAAATTATTTTGATTCATGAGTGACTGAATTAATCAATAACACTATATTGACACAGCAACTTTTTCCTTACTTGGGTGGAATAAACCTAAAACACGGGCCTCTTTGCTTAAAATATAAAGATGTTCTCACTCATGTTAAATATAAGCTAAATTGAATAGGTTAGAAGATCAGTAGGTACTGACCACTTGCATTTCTGACTTATCATGCTGTGCTACAAATATAATATTTGAGACATAACACATCAAATGATGCAATGACAGAACTTCTGTAAAATATACTACTGTATCTGAATGTTAATTTCTGCAATATTTCACTATTTGGATTTTTAGGTTAGTGCTTACAGACCAATTTAGGCAGTTTAGGGGACTCTTCTTTACTCCATTATTTTTGAAACACCAGTATGGTCCTTTTCTGTTCTTAAACCCTTTCCTCTAGTTTAGTATCCACCGTGACAGTATGTTTCTTCTAACTGGAAAGCTAGGTGAGCAGCCTGCTTTCAGACCAAAGGTGATCCAAGATTCTGGCAGTTGATTTTCACAAAGTAGACAATCCCAGATCTACAAAGCAAGTTAAGTACCCAAGTCCTAGATCCACAAACCCCCTGCTCTACTGCCACCTAACCATATAGGTGCCTAAACTCACTTGGCACCTAAATTTTCACTGCAAGAGTTCCTATATACCTTTGTTTCTGCCTCTGGGCACGTGCACTGGTCTCTCACGCAGATATCCAATACCTATCTATAAGCCCCAGCATGATCCTCAAACCAGGTGAAGACAAGCATGCTCCCACATTTTGCTTGTAAGGTCTGATCCAGTAGGTGTGTTCAGAGCATGCCTAATTCCACACACAACACTTGGGAGGGGAGAGAGAGGAGGCAGCAGCCTCCCTTATAATCATTAGTTATAACCAGTGGTTAGGGTACTCACCTGGGATGCGGGAGACCTGATGAGAAGAGGTTCCAACCTCTCAGATGACTGCCTATCCACTGGACTATAGAGTCATCCTCACACTATTTTTCTGGCCCAATGCATACTTAATACCAAGTGGAATGGCTTTAACAAGAGAGATTGAGACAGACCCACATAAGAATTTCCCATAGTACAGTGATAAGGGTATTGATGTGAAAGGTCGGAAATCCCTGTTTACATTGTTTTCTCCAGTGTGCACTACTTCACATTTATTAACATTGAATTCCTTTTACCACTCTGTTAGACAGCTCAACCAGCTGCAGCAGACTTGTCAAATCTCCCTCAAGGATTTGTCATGCACTACATACTTTCCAAAGAGTTGGCAGATACATGGCAAATCTGTACCATTCTCACTGTCTGCATTCTTCTACTAGCTGCTTTGTTGACTTTCCAAGAAAACAGAAGAAAGTGGTGAGAGAATAGGTGAAGATTATTGAAGCATTCTTCAAATTATGAGTCTCCTACAAGCAAAGGGTCTAATACACAAAGTAAAAAATGTTTGATGTACCTGTTACATATTTAAAACCTCCTTTCTTTAAGATAATACAGTCAATAAAGAATAGGCAGTTTTAAAGAGAGAAAATACTAGTATGTGCCTTCAGAAATCCAGCTTGAAACCCAGCCTGCACCACACAATTGCTACAGCAGTCTTCTTGTTTTGGTCCAAAATAATTTTTGCTTCTTGTATTACAGGAATAACATACACTAGAGTGTGGACTTGCTTGAAGAAGAAAAACACTGTATTATTATTAGTAATATCACAGTAGCAGCGGCATGGACCAGGAGCCCACAGTGCTAAGCTGTTTTCAAACGCAGAACAAAAAGGCGATCCAAACTCTAAAGCGTTTATAATCTAAGTGCGCACAGCTTATTTTTATAGGTACTTATATACTACAGAGATGAGCATAGAATAGAAATCTATATAGAATAGAACTTATTGTTCAATGCATCAGAAGTTGTGATTTTGTTTCTAAGTACATCATCACTGGAAGGATAACCTGTCAAAAGAACAAGTTCATGGAATTCTGTTCAGAAAATTTATAAAAACAATTTTTTTGACGTAACTAATTTCTAGGGCCTAAAAATATAGTTCTTCGAGTGTTTGCTCATATCGATTCCAATTAGGCGTGTGCGCGCTGTGTGCACGCTCCTCGGAAGGTTTTTACCCTAGCAACACTTGGTGGGTCGGCTGGGTGCCCCCTGGAGTGGCGCCACTATGGCGCCGGATATATACCCCTGCCAACCCAATGGCCCTTCAGTTCCTTCTTACTTCCCATTGTTGGTCGTTGGAACAGGGGAGCGCGGCTTAGCTGATCTCCACCTCCCTAGCTACTCGCAGTTCTTTTATTAATTCTCGTGTATATAGTTGTAAATTCTATAGTTATGGTTAATTTTATTCATTCTTTGTTATAGTTAGTGTATATAGTTGACATTAACTATAACAAAGTTAGTGTCAACTAACTAGCCCCTTCCCCGCACCCGGTACTGGGCCCCATGCCCGGTTCACCAGGCTTCAAACTGTGCTCGACCTGCCACAGGCCAATGCCAACGGGAGATCCCCATGAATCTTGCCTCAAGTGCCTTGGGGAATCCCACCTCTCGGATAAGTGCCAGATCTGTAAGGCTTTTAAGCCCAGGACGAAGAAGGAGCCGGACTTTTGTCTGAAACAGCTCCTGATGGAGGCAGCTCTTACTCCTCCGCCCTCGGCACCGAGCGCTGGACAGTCCGTATCAAGCAGAAGTGTCTCTTCGGCACCGGATTGAGCCGGTACCGCTAAGGCCTCTTGGCACCGACCGTCGCTGGCACTGTTGTCTGCTCAGCACCGTTCCCTCTCTCCGTGGGTTAAGAAGCATAAGACTCCTGCGGCTTCCGTGCCACCTGCACCGCAGTTGGAGCACCCGCCTAAGTCAGACCGCCCAGCACCGACACCTGCCGCGGCACCGACAGCTTCGGCACCATCGATTCCAGTCCCGCAAGGGCCGGCAAGTCTGGCGCCTGAAAGCTCCCCGGCTCATGCTGTGGTTGAGCTCACAATTCCCTCTATGCCGGAGACCATTTCTACGGCGAGGGAGCTGATCGCCCTGACGGAGTCCGCGCTGCCTCAACCCCTGGCACCGCTGGTGAGGGTCATTCAATCGATAGGCAAGCCTGGCCTGCTGAGGCCACCCTCTGTCGGCACCATCGAGAGGCACCAATCACGATCACAGTCCCACTGGCATTCTCTGTCCTGTCGCCAATCCCGGTCCCAACGCCGCTCGCAGTCCCAGCACCGCTCTCCATCTCGGTACCGGTCGCACTTGCAGCACCGCTCAGCGTCCCGTTTGCCGGCCCGCTACTCTCGGCACTGATCCAGCTCCCGGTACCGTTCCTGGCACCACGCCTCTCGCAGCCACTCTAGACGTCGAGCCTCCAGATCACGGTCGACCTCCCAGCACCGCTCCAGTCGCAGGTCCCGGTCTCATTCCCGGTACCGGTATGGCAACCGGTACCGCTCTCCGGTGCCACACAGGGAAAGGTTGTTTAGAGATCGAGACCCTTACCAGAGGTTTTCAGCGCCTCATTGGCCATCTCGTCACACATCTGTGTCTTCTCACGGAGTGCTTCCTATGCACAGGACTGTGACTCAGATGTGCCCGGCCGTGTCTTTCAGGAGACTCAGACCCAGGAACAGGGACCCCATCAGTGGTCATTCTGGACACCTTGGGCATACCATCAAGCCCAACGTGTGCCTCCAATGCCATCTCACTCTGCACCATCGTAACACTGGGTGCCGGAGGCAACAGTCAGGCGCCCCCCTCCTGCGGGTACAGAGGAGGCTCTCATTCAGCCGGTAGTGTCTCAAGTTCCACCCGAGACTGACGTTGCTCAAGAACAGGAGCCCACGCAGGACCCTCTTGTCCCTGGCCTTTCCTCTTTCTCCTCTCCAGATGAAGCGGTGGCAGGGACATCCTCCACGGGCCCTCCTCCAATTGACCTGCAGGCACATCAGGACCTCCTGAGGCGGGTGGCCCGGAATATGAATCTTCAGGTGGAGGAGGTCCCGGAGATAGAGGACCCAGTGGTGGAAATCCTGTCAGCTGACACCCTCACAAGAGTGGCCTTGCCGTTTATCCGTACAATACAAGCAAACACCGATACCATCTGGCAACCTCCAGCATCTATTACGCCCACGGCCAGAGGAATTGAGCAGAAGTACATGGTACCCTCTAAGGGGTATGAGTACCTGTATGTGCACTGTCATAGCTTTCCTACTCAGATCTGAACCTTAGAGTTCAGAAAATAAGATGCTAGCATGAAACCTCCAAGCTTAATTACCAGCTTAGATCTGATAGCGCTGCCACCAGCCAGATTTCCAGTGTCTGGCGCACTCTGGTCTCCCCAAACCTTCCCTGGGGGACCCCAAGACTCAGATACCCAGACACCTGGACGGCGGTGGAGAAATTCAAGGAGTTCATTTCCCAAGACTCTCCGCCCAGAGTTTGCTGCCCTTTTGGAGGAAGGGAAGAAAGGTGGCGAGAACTTCTCTTCCAGGCCTCCTGGACGCAGCTGACTCTGCAGCCAGGACCCTGGCTTCAGGTGTCGCCATGAGGCGGATATCATGGCTTCAGGTCTCAGGCCTTCCACCTGAGTTACAAACCACCATACAGGACCTGCCCTTTGACGGTCAAGGCCTATTCTCTGAAAAGACTGACCCCAGGCTGCAGAGCCTTAAGGACAACAGGGTCATCATGCACTCCCTCGGGATGCACACCCCCGGTGACTCAGCGCAGGTCCTTCCATCCCCAGCCTCACCGGCCTTATCCCCCGCCTAGACCCAAGACAGGACTTCGGCAGAGGACGTGGCCGAGGCAATCGTAGACGGCGGTCTGGACCCAAGGGGGCCAGAATCAAGGTCCCTCCAAACCACCTACGGGGCCAAAGCCAAACTTTTGAAGGTGTGCCCGAGGACGGCATACCAGTTCCTTTCCAGGATCCTTTACCTCCTTTTTCCAACCGCCTCTCCTTTTTCCTCCCTGCGTGGTCCCAGCTAACTTCAGATCATTGGGTCCTACGCACAGTGGAACTTGGGTACCACCTCCAGTTTATTTGCCCCCTCCCTTCCACCCCCACCTCGTCCCTCTTCAGGGACCCCTCTCACGAGCAATTCCTCTTACAAGAGGTGCGCACGCTCCTTACCATGGGAGCCATAGAGGAAGTACCAGAAGACACAAAGGGGGAAGGGTTCTACTCCTGCTATTTCCTAATCCCCAAGGCGAAAGGGAGGTCTCAGACCTATCCTAGACCTGCGAGAACTCAACAAGTTCATGATAAAGTTGAAGTTCCGCATGGTATCCCTGGGGACCATCATCCCATCCTTGGATCCCGGAGACTGGTATGCCGCCCTCGACATGAAGGACGCGTATTTCACATTGCCATTTATCCTCCACACAGGCGGTACCTCAATTTGTAGCCAACCATCAGCATTTCCAGTTTACGGTCCTACCATTTGGCCTCTCTACAGCACCGAGAGTATTCACAAAGTGCATGGCTGTAGTCGCCCTCCCCTCCGCCGCCGCTAGATACACGTCTTTCCGTATCTCGACGATTGGCTCATCAGAGGGACCTCCGAGACACAAGTCACCCATCATGTAGGCATCGTCAAGGACCTATTCATACGTCTAGGCCTGATGATCAATACAGAGAAATCCACTCTGGTTCCCACACAGAGGATAGACTTCATTGGGGCCATCCTGGACTCCAATCTTGCCAGAGCCTGCTTACCACCGACTCGGTTTCAGGCAGGTGATGGTAACAATTATCCAAAGCCTACAAAACTTCCCAATGACTTCGGCTCGCACTTGTTCTCGGTCTATTGGTCACATGGCTGCCTGCACGTTCGTGACCAAACACTCCAGGCTACGCCTCCGTCCCCTCCAATCTTGGCTCAACTCGGTATACCACCCGGGCAGAGACGCCATAGACATGATAGTCACCATTCCCCTGAGCATCCTAGGCTCCCTCGACTGGTGGCTGACGCCCTCCCTGGTGTGTGCAGGGATGCCGTTCCATCCACCCCAGCCTTCCATGGCCCATGACGACAGACGCTCATCTCTTGGCTGGGGTGCCACCTCGGACATCTCCTTTGTACTTACACTTGGAAACAGAAGATTAGAAAACCTGGAGATAGAGAGATCCTCTCTCAAAGCCGAGAAAGCACAACAGAGAGACAGACAAAGAACACACACCCAACAAATTCCCTCCCTGAGCTTTGAAAAATCCGGTTTCCTGATTGGTCCTCTAGTCAGGTGTTTGGTTCCCTTTGTTAACCCTTTACAGGTAAAAGAAACATTAACCCTTAGCTATCTGTTTATGACATGCACCCTCCTCCCTGCTCCCTTGTTGTGCAATCAGTCAATGAAAGGGAACGCCATGGCCAGCAAGCTCCTGCCCCAAAATCAAAGGAGGCTAGGCGCATGGACTTATTGGGCTGCAAGGTATACCCTACTGGAGGCCTCCAACTCAGAGTGGCAAACTAGCAAGCCCTGCTCAGCCGGTACAATTATAACACCTGGACGGCGGTTGAGAAATTCAAGGAGTTCATTCCCCAAGACTCCCGCCCAGAGTTTGCTGCCCTTTTGGAGGAAGGGAAGAAGGTGGCGAGAACTTCTTTCCAGGCCTCCCTGGACGCGGCTGACTCCGCAGCCAGGACCCTGGCTTCAGGTGTCACCATGAGGTGGATATCATGGCTTCAGGTCTCAGGCCTTCCACCTGAGTTACAAACCACCATACAGGACCTGCCCTTTAACAATCAAGGCCTATTCTCTGAAAAGACTGATCCCAGGCTGCAGAGCCTTAAGGACAACAGGGTCATCATGCGCTCCCTCGGGATGCACACCCTGGTGACTCAGCACAGGTCCTTCTGTCCCCAGCCTCACCGCCCTTATCCCCCACCTAGACCGAGACAGGACTTCAGCAGAGGGCACGGCCAAGGCAATCGTAGACGGCGGTCTGGACCTCAAGGGGGCCAGAATTAAGGTCCTTCCAAACCATCTACGGGGCCAAAGCCAAACTTCTGAAGGTGCGCCCAACGATGGCATACCAGTTCCTTTCCAGGATCCTTTACCTCCCTTTTCTAACCGCCTCTCCTTTTTCCTCCCTGCGTGGTCCCAGCCAACTTCAGATCGTTGGGTCCTACGCACAGTGGAACTTGGGTACCACTTCCAGTTTTTCGCCCTCTCCCTTCTACCCCCCACCCTCGTCCCTCTTCAGGGACCCCTTTCACGAGCAATTCCTCTTATAAGAGATGCGCACGCTCCTTACCATGGGAGCCATAGAGGAAGTAGCAGAAGACGAAAGGGGGAAGGGGTTCTACTCCCATTATTTCCTGATCCCCAAGGTGAAGGGCAGGTCTTGTATGGTGGTTTGTAACTCAGGTGGAAGGCCTTTCATGTAAACCTTTACATATCTTCCTTCCGGTCTTCTTCCTGAAGCCACATTCATTACTACGGGAGCAACAATTGCACTCCCTAGATGTCTGTAGAGTGCTTGCATTTTATATCGAGCGCACAAAACCTTTTCGTAAAATGCCCCAACTCTTCATCGCCGTACAGACCGAATGAAGGGCCTACCTGTCTCCTCCCAGAGGATCTCATCTTGGGTGACGACGTGCATGCGTACTTGTTATGACTTGGCTCGTGTTCCCTCGAGCCACCTCACCACTCATTCTACCAGAGCTCAGGCTTCATCTGCCACCTTCCTGGCTCATGTACCCATCCAGGAGATATGTCACGCAGCTACCTGGTCCTCGGTCCACACCTTTGCCTCTCATTATGCTCTGGTTCAGCAGTCCAGAGATGATGCGGTCTTTGGCTCAGCAGTTTTGCATTCTGCAACATCTCACTCTGACCCCACTACCTAAGTAAGGCTTGGGAATCACCTAACTGGAATCGATATGAGCAAGCACTCGAAGAAGAAAAGACAGTTACTCACCTTTGTAACTGTTGTTCTTCGAGATGTGTTGCTCATATCCATTCCAAACCCGCCCTCCTTCCCCTCTGTCGGAGTAGCCGGCAAGAAGGAACTGAAGGGCCGTTGGGTTGGCAGGGGTATATATCCGGCGCCATAGCGGCACCACTCCAGGGGGCGCCCAGCTGACCCACCAAGTGTTGCTAGGGTAAAAATCTTCCGATGAGCGTGCACGCAGTGCGCGCACACCTAATTGGAATGGATATGACCAACACATCTCGAAGAACAACAGTTACAAAGGTGAGTAACCGTCTTTTTTAAATGTCTATTTAAATAAAGGCAGAACCCAGTGACAAAAGAATTGCAGAAGACAGGTATACAGAACAGTGGCTATAGTGACTAAATTTCCTAGAAATAAATTAATCCAAATAGAGAATATAGGCATAGATATACAAAGAGTTTTTATGTACAATGCTGAAAAAATCATTGTTTCTTTGCTAACAAAAGTAATGTTGTTTAATGAATGAAGTGGTTGCTTGTTAGAATTGGAGATGTGTGTGACTGAAGATAAAGATGTTATAGGATTTTACAAAATAAAATTCAGAGCCAAGGTGTAGATGAAGTGAAGAGAAAATGATCACATAAACATCTAGTAAGTCACCTCACTTGCTGGACTTATTGTTCTTTTTCCACTTATGTACTTGCTCCCTTGGCCTCCAGTATTGTGAAAAATCTTAAACACAATGAAAGGTGGAAACTCATGACCAGCAAATCTAAAGAAACAAGGAACAAAGTTAACTATCTGGCAATATAAAGAGCAGATTCCTTATTGAAAAGATAGGAAATGTGAAGTTGTGGTAAACATTTTTTAAAAAACCCAACCCTACACTTTAGACAGTATGGAAATACCAAATCATGGTATCTTAACTCTTTTTGTATCTGAATCCTGCAGCTGCCCAAATTCATGAGACAATCTAATGCATGAACATGGATGGTCACATATGTATTTTATGAAGAGAGCATGACCCCAGTGTGTTTTTGTAAAGTGTGCTTTAGCTGCGTTCAGTTCTTTATATACGTTTAAAACAGACTGAGGCCTTGGCTACACTGGCGGTTTACAGTGCTGCAACTTTCTCGCTCAGGGGTGTGAAAAAACACACCCCTGAGCGCAGCAAGTTACAGCACTGCAAAGCACCAGTGTAAACACTGCCCCAGTGCTGGGAGCTAATCCCCACGGGAAGGTGGAGTACCTGCAGCGCTGGGAGAGCTCTCTCCCAGCGCTGGCGCTATGACCACACTCGCACTTCAAAGCACTGCCACGGGAGCCCTAATATGTTTTAAAAAAAAAAAAATCATCCCTGGAATCCCTTCCAAACTAATAACAGGGCCGGGAATTAGAGGTTTGGCGTGCAGGAGGGGGCTCTGGGCTGGAGCCGAGGGGTTTGGAGTGTGGGAGGGGGTTCCGGGCTGGGGCAGAAGGTTGGGGTGCAGGAGAGGGTGAGGGCTCTGGCTGGGGGTGCAGGTTCTGGAGTGGGGCCAGGGATGAGGAGTTTGGAGGGTAGAAAGGGCTCTGGGCTGGGGCTGAGGGGTTCTGAGTGTGGGAAGGGGCTCAGGGCTAGGACAGCAGATTGGGGTGTGGGAGGGAGTTCTGGGTGCGGGCTCCGGGTGGTGCTGACCTCAGGTGCTCCCACGAAGCGGCAGCTCCAATGGGAGCTGTGAAACCAGAGCTTGGGGCAGTGCCTGCTGGTGGAGGCAGCGCGCAGAGCCCCCTGAATACCCCTCTGCCTAGGAGCTGAAGGGACATGCCAGCTGCTTCCCAGGAGCCAAGCAGAGCTGGGCACGGAATCTGCCTGCCCCGCTGCTGGCCTGCAGGTAACTGGACTTTTAGCAGCCTGGTCAGCTGTGCTGACCGGAGCCGCCAGGGTCCCTTTTCAGCTAGGCATTCCGGTTGAAAACTGGATGCCTGGCAACCTTAGTCAGCTCACCTACATGTTGTAAATTGCAGGATTGGAATCTTAATTCCTGCCAAAATGGAATAATAAAATTGAAATGCTGACACAGATTAAAAATTGTTAAATGCTATAATTTATTTAAAACATCTTATTTAAATGTAGAAACAAGTCTGGAAGTTCATGGGTATTTGCATTTAGCATTTAATTTATTTTTTAAAGGACAAACTCAAATCAAATGCATTTGTTTGATTGATCACGCAATGAACAAACAATATGAGATTTGGATTTTGTATGCAGAGCAATTGGAGGCAGTAAGTCTGCCCAGAGGGCATGGGAGTTGCAGAAATGCAAGGTATCCACCATAGCCCTTTGTTAAGGCACCTGTACTTTGTTAGTGCAGACTAGCCAGAGAAGTGAATATGCTGATTCAGCTCATCCCCTTGTCAGGCTTCACTGGGGAACGGCTCTCTATGGAAGCCTGGCTGCAATTTAAAGCTGCTCTCTTCTGCCCGAAGCTATGGAGGTAGTAGTGGAAAGTGCAAATACCACCAGCTTCCTCCCTCAATATCCGTTTCCACACAGGGCACAACTTATGCCCAGAATGTTTATTTGAAAGTCTAAAAATATAAATATATATTTATATCTGGAGTTGGCTGCAAGTTGGTGTGTTTTAAAAAAGAAAAATAGCAAAAATGATGGTATGTGCATGCAAAATAGATAATTTTATTTCTAAATTACATTTCCTCAGCTATGTATTAAGCACTAATTCTAGATGAGATCCAAGTCCACAATAAGTTTGCATTTCTAAAAAGAAAACATAGCGTATGGTGTGCAATAAAAGTATCTGAAATTTTTCTACTATACACAGGACGACTTAGATGCCTGGCTTTCAGTCTGAAAAGTTAATCACCACATATCAAAAAATTCCAGTTTTTAGAAAACAAAAACAATCACTTCTAGTAGAACTTCATAACTTTGGTATTCATAACTCTGAACAGACCAGTCAACCACACACCTAATTTGGAACTGGAAGTCCACAATCAGGCAGCAAAAAGAAAAAAAGCAAATACAGTACAGTACTCTTTAAACTACTAAAAAAAAATAATGGGAAAGTTTAAAAAAAGATTTGATTGGGTAAGGAAACTGTTTCTGTGCTTGTTTCATTTAAATTAAGATTATTAAAAGCACCATTTTTCTTCTGCATAGTAAATTTTCAAAGCTGTGTTAAGTCAATGTTCACTTGCAAACTTTTGAAGGAACAACCATAATGTTTTGTTTAGAGTTATGAACAACCTCTATTCCCAAGGTGTTCATAACTCTGAGGTTCTACTGTATTGCAAAAATAATGCCCTCATCCCAAAAAAGCAAAGCAAACAAACAAAGAAATCATTTGCCCCACTCTGTGCTTCAGTGACTTTAAGATGTACAAGTAAAACTTTCTCAAACTTTCCAAAAATACTCACCTGCGAGGTAAAAATACATGAGAAATATTAGCCCAAAAGCTATTTTTTTGAGTATTACTGAACTTAGGGACCTAAAACAACATGCCTTGTCAACTCTAACATTGCCAGTGTGACACTATAATAAAAACAATTGATGGCACTTTTGGTTAACTTTAGAAAACGTCATCATATATGCTAGGTTGAATAAATAAATATGCCTATTTTACCTGAATCTGACTTTACACTGCATACTAAGATCTTTTATAAGTTCAGCTTCTAAAGGACTCACTCTCCTCATAATCTCATATGTAATGCAATGCTCCTGAAACAGATGCAAGCATTATTCAATAAAATTATGCAGTTTTGGTTCCTATACATAATAATACATCCCACACCTGCTTCACATGGGAGTTGAGAATTAATATTTTAAAGTGCTTTGAAATTCTTAAATGGCAGTTACTATAGAATTGCAATATTTATTGTTTCTTTTTTATTAATCATTTTATTCTTTTACTCAATGTTACTCTTTTCTCTGCTGAAGTTCTTATCTTTTTGCCCTTCCTTTCCAATGTTATGAGTTTTCTTTTCTCAGCTTTGCACTACAAAAAAACCAAGGTAGTTTTCAATAAGAACAACAAATATTAGGAAATACATCTGACATACAATTTTAGCTCCTCCCTTTTACTAAACAAAAATCCCAAAAGTGTTTCGTTGCTCATCTTCTTTCCTTCTCCATCTGCCTTTCATCTGCTCTTAAACTATCATCAATCTCTCCCTCCACGCCATTCTCTGAACACCTCCCTATGTCTCTTGCCTTTTATTCCATTCAATGGAGTGACATCATTGCAGGAGGAAAAAAACAGCTTTTCTGAATCCACTGTAAGATTTGCTCTGCTCAGTGTAAGACACACAGACAATAAGAGCAAAGAATATGGAGAACTATCCAAGAAGACAGGAGCTAGCCTGCATAGCAGATTCAAAAGAGTGATACTACCCTAACTCCAGAAGCTACAGCTGAGGGGTTTCATCACTCTAGTGTAGGGCTCCACTGGAATTCAGGGTCCTAAGGCCAAATCTTTTGGGCCTGCTGGTTAATTTGGACCTGGGTACTGGTACTTCTCCAGGAAAGATTTATACGAACTGAAGAGAAACTTTCCTCTTCAGAAGGGATGGATCAGTCAGAAGCCCATTCCACCTTTGGCAGAGTAGGGAGAATCTTCCTGAGCATATGTAATTATTCATCTCCTGTTTATGTGATAAAATGGAGCCATGAATTATGAGCAAGGAGAAGAGACTGTGCCAATCACCATTTGTATTTGGTGCTTCTAATTGGACAGTGGCCCAGTGATACATCAGGCTGGTTTCTCTTTGAGAAAAAACTGGATGTAAGATCAGTTAAATCCATATTTGGGAAACTGGAAGCCTTCAAAAACAGCAATTTCTTATGTACCATAAGCCCTTTTATGGACAGCACATGTATACTCTAAAAACGTCAACAATGATTGACATCCTATGCCTTGATAGATCAATAGGGACTACCTGAAGTTTACAGCAAACAGTTGTGCATCCCTGTGAAGAGGGCCAGAACACTTCTGAGGGATTAAATGGGTTTTAAAGGGTGCATAGACTTTGTGCTGGCTACTTGCGCAGGAGTGACTTTTACTCTAACTGCATTACCCTGGAGAAGATAATTTATGATTATTTAATGCACTGTTAGAGAATTTACCAACATAACTATTAAGATATTACTATACCACCAGTGTAACTCCTTGAGGGTCTTTTTTTTCAATGTGGTTATACTGCTTTCTGGGCTCATTCCACAAGAAGTGTCTCCTCACTGGGGAGCTGGAGAGGTGTAACTGCCACAGCAATACCCCAGGCACTGGTAGAGTTGTGCTGGTAAAGCCCCTCCCCGCCCCACGCCGTAGCAAAGCCCTGGGCAGTTTACAGCGCCGGCGGGCGGGCAGACAGACAGGGTTTTTCCGGAGGAGCGAGCATACCGCGGCCCGGATGGTGTGTGTTAGCAGCCTGAACAGCCTCCTGTCGATGTGACTCCACCAGGCTCTCTGGATGATTTTAGCTGCGAGCTCTTCGTCCGCCCTGACGGAGACACGAGATCAGGACGGAGGAACATGCGGGGGTGGGACGACGGGAGATGCTAGCCCCAAGCTGGGGAAATACGGTCACCCGAGCTCACAGCAGCTGGGTCCCTAAAGGCGGACCCATGGGTGACACCGCCAGGGCGTTTGGGGGGGAGGGAGCGGAGCTACGGGAACAGACAGACACGGGGCGCGTCCACACAGCACGGAAGCCGGGGGGGGGGGAAGGGCGGCCTTGCGGACTCGCTGTTTCCAAGCCCCTGCTTGGGCGCCCGTACGGCGTGGCGGTGACCCGGGCTGGCAATGGCGGGGCCGGATCTCATAGCCCCGCTAACGCCTCCCTCCTGCGGGCAGCGCGCGAGGCCGGGCGGGTCCCCGAGCACGGGGGCGGCGGGGGAGGGGGGCCGCGCCGCCGCGGTTACTCACGGCCGCGAGAGACACCTCGCCCGGCGCGCGACTCCGCTCAGCATCGTCACCTGGCTATTCAGAGGCCCCGCCCCCGCGTCCCTGTTGCTTGGAGACCGGGACACGTGGGGGAGGAGGGGAAACACGCCATCCCCGCCCCATTTTGTCTTTCGGCCTCCGTAGCGGCGCGTGCGCTGTGCGGCTCTGATATCATCGCGCAGCGCCGCGGTTGGGAGCAACGCCGCGATGTTCAAGGTGAGAAAGTCCCGTCTCGGGGACGCAGCACCTATTGGTGCCCGGCCACAGCGCCAGGGATGCCCCGGTGCTGCCTGTCCGCCATGTCACCCGTGGCCGGGCTCAGGCCCTCGCCCTCCGCTGCCCGGCGCGCTGAGGAGGGTGAGCGACACCTGGGCACCCACCGGGTGACCCCGCGTGAACGAGCGGGAGCAGCTCGGACCGGGCCCCGGCACCCGTTGGCAGCCTCCCCGGGTGCACGGGAGGGCCGGTGGCCTAGATACAGATCCGCCCCAGGTCCTCTTGCAAAGCGTTTGCTCCCTTGCTAACTGGCTGCTGCGTCAGGGGTTTCATTCCTGAGCTCAGGTGCCTGTGCTCGCTGAGTGTTGCCTAGGTCACCCTTCGCTTCAGTACACGGGTGTGGATCGCATTGGAAAATATTGGGTACGGGCTATTTGGCGCTTTATTATTATGTGCAGCCTGTCAACAGAGGATGCTACAGGCTAAAGCTGTGGCAAGCAAAATTCATTAACGTTAGACATCTGATAACTTGTAGCATTTGTTGTTTTATCTGGTGTCTCAGTTCTGCAGTTCACTGCAGCCGAATGAATTGAGCCAGACGGTAGACTTTGAGGCAGGTGCTACAGGTGTGTCTGTGCGGGGTAACGCTGCAAGCAGGAGGGAGGCATTAGTATGGCTGTGAGACCTGGTTCCTCCTCCATTGTGAGCCCGGCTTCATGACCTCTATGTATGTTCAAGCACAGGCTTGAAATCAGTGAGTCCGCAAGGCGAATTGGTTGAAAATGTATTAAAGGACAGAATTATCAGACACTGAGATGAACATGATTTGTTGAGGAAGAGTCAACATGATTTTTGTAAAGAGAAACCATGCCTTATCAATCTTTGAGGGGGTCAGCAAACATATGACTTAGATTTTCGGAAAGCCTTTGACAAGGTCCTTCACCAAAGGCTCTTAAGTAAAGTAAACAGTCATAAGAGAAAAGATCCTCTCATGGATCAGTAATTGGTTAAAAGATAGGAAACAAAGACTAGGAATAAATGGTCAGTTTTCAGAATGGGAAGAGGTAAATAGTGGTGTCCCCAGTATTGAGACCAGTCCTACTCAGCATACTCATAAATGGTCAGGAAAAAGAGGTAAACATTGAGGTGGCAAAATTTGCAGATGATTCAAAATTACTCTAGATAATTAAGTCCAAAGCAAACTGTGAAGAGTTACAAAGGGATCTCACAAAACTGGATGACTGGGCAGCAAAATGTCAGATGAAATTCAGTGTTGATAAATGCAAAGTAATGCATGTCAGAAAACATAATCCCAACGATACAGACAAAATGATAGAATCTAAATAAGGTATCACCACTCAAGAAAGATCTTGGAGTCACTGTGGATAGTTCTCTGAAAACATCCACTCAATATGCTGGAGCTGTCAAAAAAGCAAACAGACTGTTAGGAACCGTTAGGAAAGAGAGAGATGATAAGATGAAAAAGTCATAATACCTTTATAATATAAATCTGTGGTATGCCCATATGAATACTGCATGCAGATCTGGTTGCCCTGTCTCAGAAAAGATATATGGGAATTAGAAAAGATACCGAGACAGGCAACAGAAATGGTTAGGGCTATGGAATAGCTTCTATATGAAGAGAGATTAAAAAGACTGGGACTTTTCAGCTTGGAAAAGCGATGACTAAAGGGGATATGACAAAAGTCTATAAAATCTTGACTGGTGTGAAGAAAGTGAATAAGGAAGTGTTTATTTGCTCCTTTACATAACACTAGAACTAGGGATCACCCAATGAAATTAATAGGCAGCAGGTTTAAAACAAACAAAAGGAAGTACTTCTTCACACAACGCACAGTCAACCTGTGGAATTCTTTGCCAGAGGATGTTGTGAATGTCAAAACTCCAACAGGGTTCAAAAAAGAACTATATACATTTATGGAGGATAGGTCAATTAATGGTTATTAGCAGGCATGCAATACCACCTAGCCTGTTTACCAGAAGCTGGGGATGGATGACTTGATGATTACCTGTTCTGTTCATTCCCTCTGAAGCACCTGGCATTGGCCACAGTCAGAAGAGAGGATCCTGGGCTAAATGGACCATTGGTCTGACCCAGTGTGGCTATTATTATGTTAACATGCTTAACTCTATGCATATGTAGCCTTTCCAGGATTGATTGGTTACAGAACACATCCCTCCAGAGCAGCTATTTGTTTACCTGTTGCTCCAAATGTAATAAACAGCTTAAATTAATTGGAGGTGCATTAGAATAGTTTGGTTTCATTCAGAAGAAAATACTGGAGCACAGGGAAATATCCAGGCATAGAATATCATGTGAATCTGCCAAGTATGAAGTCTAAGGGCACATATGTACTAAAAATATAAGTCAGTCTATGTTAGGTTGACATACAACCGCAGCAGTGATTAGTGCTGTGTTTCATATACATGCTACCTTCCTCTTGGTGGTGGTGTGCGGTCTCACCAGGAGTGCTTCCACTGACTTAAGGGGCAGTGTGGGGACTGGTAGCCTGGCTCTCGGCTCCCTGCCAGGCTGCCCAAAGGCTCTTTGCTGGGAGCTGCCCAGACTCAGACATGGAACTCCCCACTGGGATCCCAGCTAAGAGCCGGGGGGAGAGGGAGAAGCTGGGCTCCTAGCAGCAGGGAGCCAAGAGCCTCCAAGCAGTACCAGCACTCCTCACAGGGAGTGGGTATCTGGGAGCCTCTGTGCAGCACCAAGACTCTCTGCAGCTGTGACAGCCCAGCTTTCTTGTCAGTTTCATGGACCATGAAATTGACAAGAATGACAGCCAGTGTAAGTGTAGTGGCTACAGGGGCACTGAATTGCTCTAACTACACCAATATAAGCCCTATGCCTCTCATCGAGATGGATGTCTGGTAGGGCACTTAAAATGGCTGTAGTGTGTACACTGACATAATTAGGTCTGCCTTACATCAACCTAACTCTGCAGTGTAGACCAAACCTAAGACATTTGTCTTATTTTTTCTTACTACTAATGAACTACAAAGATCAGCCCTTAAATACAGAAATAGCTTTCAAGATCTTAGAAATTTATGAATGTACTATACAAGTTTTTCAATGCCTATCTTTTACTTTCTACTTGCTTGTTTACAATGTTGCTTACTCATTTGTACGGTTATGAAATTAATATGTCCATGTCTTTGCTTATCATCCTCTGTAGTGCCTGAAGCATTTTTAGTCACGTATCCGGTTACAGCTTTGGCCAGCACAGCTTTGGAAATGTTTTTTATAACTACTGCTGCAGAATTAGCTGAAGATAACTGACTTTTTAAGTGATTAATTTCACATTAGTTACACTGAATGTTTTACAAGACTTCTGTTGCTCATAAAGATATTTTAACATACTTGTGACCAGTTAAATATATCAGGATAGCATTTTAGACATTGTTCTTTCTAACTTATGCAATCTTTTTAGTTAGTTATTGGGAGCTATTAGGCATTAGTTAATGGGAACTTGTAAATAGCTTGAGTACCGTGAGTGCTCGTGTCCAAAGAGAGAGTGTGTTACAGTTATGCCTGCAATTAATGTTTAGAGAGGATATATGTTCACAGGTTTCAGAGAGTTCATATGGTTCTTAATAAAAAAAAAAAAAAAAAAGTTAAATTGAAAATGATAGTAAATTACATCAGTCACATTCCCCCATGATATTTTAAAACTCATGGTGTCACAAGGCCCACAGAGTTTGGCACAACTTCATTATGTTCCACAGAGTAGTACTCTAAAACATCCAATATGGTGTTGAATTGTAGCTAATCGATGACCTCAAAATGAATTTTTTAATGGATTTATTGTGCAGTGCTGAGTATATTATCAGCGTTCAGGATAAATAACAATTAATTACAGATTTAAGATGTCATGACTTACATTTTCACTTTCATTTAGCAATCTACAATCTTAAGTGGAATTGCTACAGAAACAACACTTGTAAATGTTGTCATTAAAATGTGTAATATTTTTTCAGTATGACAGCAATAGTCTCTAGTGCCATCTATTGACAAGTAGTAGGACTTGACAAGTGGAACTGGCTGAAAGTCAACATTTCCTTCTGTGGGAAATTCCAAAATTTTGAAAACAAATGTAGTTCTGTTTTGCAGCAAAATGTAGAATTTGAAATTTCTCACAAAAGGGGAGAACCTTAAACTCTTTTGGAAATAATTTAAATGTGTTTTGTTTAAAAAATTGTGAGAGGAAGTTGAACCTGAGCAACTAGGCACCTAAGCTCTGAAGCTCCCAGCTCAGCTGTGGCTCTGAGGGCTTCTAGGCTCCTACCAGGAAACTCTGAGCAGGGTTTCTTAGGGCTTCAAGACCCCTTACCTTGGAGTCAGGCAGGGTGGATTTGATTTAAATCACTAGTCAGGAAGTCTCGATTTAATCATGGATTTTTACATAAAGGTGCATTCTTGGTTGTTATAACCTTAATACATATTCTTCACAGCTCAGAGATAGATGTAGGTTTCAGTTTTAGACGGTACACACTATATATATTTTTAAGTGATTTATTTTGAAAACTTTTCAGATTAGTTTTTACAGCTATATCAGAAAACGAATGATTGTTTGGTTATTTCATTTCAATTGAAGCAAATATTTATGAAGTCATTTGGAGATGAACTCTCTCCAATTCAAAAGGTTAATCATTAATATTTGAAGGATTTTCTTGCCATGCTGTATTAGGAGGAGAACATCACCAGACAGACATTTAAATTGTTTTTTTTAACTAAAACAACATTATTATGTATTCTGGATTTTTTCTTCAACAGCAAACACGTAATGTTTTAACAAAACAAGCATATGAATTTTTGAATTTAGTTAAACATTCAAGTTTTTTAAAATCATGTTTATTTTTGTTAGTTGTTTTTAACTAAACTAGTTAAATGAAATATTTTAAAAAAACCCAAAATTAAATCAACTACGTCAGCCAGGTCAACAACAGAAACTTAAAATATTGGCTTGTGCAGCTAACTCAGTCATCCTCACCTTTATTCACCTGTTTGTTCATAATCTGGAAAAGAAAAACAAGTTTTCCTACTTTTTCAGGTCCCAAACAATTTCTCAGTTTGGACAGAATTAGTCCAAAGGAAGAAAATATTCTTCCTACACTGGCAGAAGAAACTACTGCTGTCAAAAGTGAGATTGCTCCAGTTCACTGATGTGACTTTCTTTAAAACAGCATCAGCAAACATATATTTCTTGAATCGTTCTTATTCCCAAACTGGGTCCCTTTTACAGCCTGCTGCCATTATAAGTGTTCCCTTCTAGTGAGAGAATGGTATGGTAGATCTCAAATCAATGAAGGCTGCACTCAGAAAGACCTCAGGACTTCTGGAATATGTTGCTCAAACAGTTTTATGTTTATACTGCCTGTCCCTCCCTTCTCACATTTTTCTCTAGACTTCTTTTCCTTGTCCAGATCTATTCAGGCCCCAACAATCTTCTATTCGTTGAACTTTTTAAAACTTTGCAATTTTAGAGAGAGGTAAGGGATTGACTCTGTGTACACAAATTTGCAGAGGGACAATAGGGTTGAGGTCTGTTATTTCTCACCTCTATATATTATTTATTTAAAATTTTTTTGCTGTTAACAAGCAAGTTATCTCTGGAGAGACAAATCCACAGATTGAGAACTGCAAAACTAAGCATCTCTGATGGTATCTTCTAGACTAAGCACTGAGTCCCACTGGATAGATAGAAAGATTAACCTAAATCTATACAGAAGCCTCTGGAACCCCTTAAGATTGGATCTGTAATCCGTTAACTATTGGAACTCATTTACAAAACTTTTCTTAAACATTACATGAATATATTGTCTCATACTATAGAATTAGAATTTATAATCCCTATTCCATGATGAGATATCTTTGAGCTATAATCTGATTTATCTATTTATCTGATTTAAATTAAAAAATCTGATTTTTTTAATAATCATTGATTTTTATCTACCCTGGAGTCAGGCATTGCAGCTCTGCTGTAGGGATCCTGAAAGTTCTTGGATCCACTGGGTCACAGCACATAGCAGGGCTGCCCCAGAACTTGGAAGACCTGGGGCTCCTGACAAGCTGGCAGGAAACTAGGCAGGGTTCTGCCAGAAGGAGAGCAACAAAAATGATAAAAGATTTAGAAAATATGACCTCTGAGGAAAGGTTGGGCTCGTCTATGGTACATGGGCTCTGCCAATACAGCTGTTCTGGTGTAGCTCTATCAGCAGAGCCCGCTGCTGTAGATGCAGCATATATTGACAGAAGAAAGGTTTGCTCTTGGTATAATACCGCCTCCAGGAACAGCACTAGCTGGGCCAACAGAAACACTCTTATTTTTGTCATAGCTGTGGTGTCTAGGGGGTGGATGTTACCAAGGGAGGTTATGGAATCCTGCTCACTGAAGGTTAAGAACAGGTTTGACCAATATCTGTCAGGGTGGCCAAGGTTTAATTAATCTTGCCTCAGTGTGTGTGGGTTGGACTAGATTATCTCTTGAGATTCCTTCCAGCCCTACATTTCTATGATTCCATGAAACAGATACTGTTAGGGGGCTTATTCCTTCACCCTCTCACTTCCCTGGTCCTTCTCGCACGAACAGAGAGCAACAATACCCAAAGTCCGAAGGCGCAAACAATTTGATGTTTATTGGAGTGAACTTCCAGCAAGCATGATTCCAGTTTCCTTCCTTAGTGTCCCCCTTTCCAGCTCTGACATCATAGAGCCTTGCCTGTGTCCCTGTTCCCATTCCCCCTCTTAGCAAAACATGATTCCAATTCCCCCACCCCCATTCTCTGTTCACATTCCACCCCCCTTACTTCCTGATTGACTGCAGACTATATAGTAAAACAAGAGTTCTGCTTAGCTATACCTTAACCAATCATTTTACTGAAATTTAACTAACCAATCCTAACATTGTAACATGATTTTTTAACCAGTTATATCCCACCACCTTATTTGGTTTACACCCAAAAAAATTAATTATACAGCACACAGAAACAATCACAGAACCAGACAGAGATTATACAGACAAAGAATAGGGAAGTGGAGAATACAGTGATAGAACAATACAGAAATGAGGATTTCACCTCCCAGCTTTTGATACGTGAGTTCTTGCCAGACAGGATGCTATCAAAGTAAGTTTCCTTTTACATCTTCTAGGCTCTTTCCTTTCTCTGGAGGTGATAGGAATAGCAGGACAGGATTGTGTTTCTAACAGCCCAATAGCATCTTATTTCAGTGTGACTAGTTTGGAATGTAAGGGTGCGACCATACACTTCGCAGTTTATGTCTGCCTTTGCTGCTTAGCCTAAGAACAAGGCCTCAGACTGTCACAGTAAGAGAAGGCCTTTACACTGTCAGACAGTAATTTTGATTCTTTCTTTTATATCTCTATAACTAGCTAAGTGATAAGAATACACCTAAATTCTTAAAGGCCTTTGCAGACAGGCCTGAATATCTATATCCTAACACTCCACCACCACCCCCTTCTTTTTCTTTTGGGATCTTCCTGCCCAGGTATCCCTGGAAAAGTATAGGACATAAGGTGACACATTTCCTGATAGGGCCAGGCATCAAGGTGGAAGATGTTGATATTCCATTTGTCCCACTGCCCCTTGTGTGGTATAGTGCCCTGCACCTTCTCTCGTACGGGCATACCACACCTATTCCAATTAGCGTTCCAGACTTCTCACTATAGTGGGCCTGAGAAGGTTGAGTCTGGATTGTCTAGTACACTGCGGGGTGGGGAGGGCTTAGATAATTTTTTTTCACATCTTAGCACACAGAGCCGAGAAGCGATAACCTACAAGTAATCTCCATGTGCAACGTAACACAAGTACAGTTAACAATACACAATCCACAGCAACACCGAGTCCTGACAACTGAAGTACGGTCCAACATTCGAGCCACTACCAAAACACTGCCTCTCCTCCTTTGACAGGGTTAAGATCTTAATGTGTCCAGTTGCTGGCAGTTGCAACAAGCTGCCCCTGCAGGTTTTACATGCTGAATGTCCACAGAGAAATGGGTTATTGTCCAAACCAACTTAACCACTTGGTATGGAATCAGGCAGTATGCCCTGGTTCGATTGTTCACAGCAATAAGATTTACAGATCCATTTATGCTCTAAAGTCCAAATAGCTGTGTGTAGTTTAGTTATGGGCTGGTGTAATTGTGCCCCCAGTAATATGTAGATTTCCAGGAAAACACCTCATACGCAGTACACCCAATTGTCCACCTCTTGCCATAGGCTATTGATCCTGCTCCTCCATAGGCATAGGAGAGGGGCACGGCCAAACATCTCATCTGGATATACACCATTTCACACACCCCTCCATTGATTCCCAGTGAGCTCCTCCCCTTCTCATTATTCCCATAAGGGTTGTGGGGCCCATCTTAGTTGCTGTACTATTTCCAGGCACCATGATAACTATTGCACAGGTGCTGGCCTCCTAGTTGAGCATTTTGCATTCCCATACTCGTCTCCCCATCCCAGGTCAGCCTTTTGAAGGCATCTCCACCCACATCATGAGGTTTTCTGTTCATTGAAACAGAGTGGTGCTAGCAACAAGACAAACATTATAGACAAACAACACAAAACATAGCTCCATGGTATTCTGGGTTATTCTTCCGCTGGTGCCAGCATGCTTGTAGAGTGTCTGAAAAACAAAAGAAACAATTTCCACCCCCTGGTAGGGACAGATTATTGCTTAATAATTCCTTTAACAAATTTCCTTGCTAATTGCAGGAAAAACAGAAGAATTACCTCCAGGCTGTCCTTATTTTGTTCTATAGTCAGGCTAGTGAATTACCCCACTCACTGGTCATTTGTGAATTTCATGAAGTGGTGTACCTCAGTTTCCCCTCTTGTACAACAGACCAGATTTTCAATAGTTTCTCTGCGGTACCAAGCCTCAAGTTTATTCTCAGGTAATAGCTGAGAGACAGCTTCAGATTTCTGCTCTGTGTACATCCCCACCCGTTAGAGTTAACCTGTCCCCCTTATTTTCAGGCTTGACTTGTTTTTCATCTTCCTTTTCTGGAGGGCCATAATCTGAGTCTTCTAGTAGCTTGTTTGCAGACTAGATATATTCATTATTTGCAGGTTCTTTGTGCTGCTACTTATGGGCAGTTTCCTCCTTCCCCTATAAGCTAGGTAATTTGCATCCACACAGCAGCTTTCTTGGCTTGCTTTTGGATCCAAAGCTATCAGCAGCTCAGAGACTGTCTTAAAAGGGACACGTTCCACTTCCACCAGAGTTCTGATTACTTTTCACTTTCACTTCCTGTTCCAAAACCCACACAGATCTGAAAAAGAGGCTTCTTTTGGAGCCCTAATAGGATTTTAATTAAATACCATGTTTTGTTTGCATTTCTTTTACCCCTTTTCCAATATACACTGCACACGTCCTGGGAAATAGTTTAACCTCCATGACATTATATTAGCCATATTCATTCTACACAAGGTGTAACTGCCCCTCCCATGCCCACAGAGTTTTCATGCACCCCCGCCAAAGCGACAGTCCGATTTCCCCACAGCCACCCCAAGGCTCAGTGTTCCCATCATTGCTCCCCTTTTCCTTTTCCTATGCACGCACACAAAATTATCTTTTGCCTAACATCCCTTGCACTGTGATTGCTCTTTTACACAACTGTACCTCGATTTATACTCCCATCTTGTACAACCAGAGACAGCCGGGGCAGTCAAGTTAAGTTCCAATTGAAACCCCTGACATTCCTTTAGTGATTTTGATTTATTTGACTATTGGATAATGTATTTTGATCAGATTATTTCTCTGCCTGCAGCAGTCCCTTAGACCATTTTTGTGGGGAAAGAGCCCATTTTCCCTCAATAGCAGTAAAGGCTTCTGGGGACAGAAGCATAGTGATAGTAGTAGCCACTCTACCTGACCCCCGATACAATTTCATTACCAAGCTTCCATCCAATATTACTGCACAGAGCTGCACATACAGTTACATTTATATAACTGGGTTCTATTATCAAACCAAAAACTTGCTTCTTGTAACACAACTGTTACCTTTTACCATTTCCACAACTCCCAAATGTTTACTTTCCTCTAAACCCTGTATTATCAATTTTTGCAAAAGGTATTTTTAACTTTTCACTTACTCCTACATTTTGTTCTTTAAGGTAGTGCAATTTGTCTGTAACAGTTCAGTCACCAAGTACAATTATTGCCACACAGCTGCCTTAACCTGTGCTGTCTTTACCTTGAGACTGTTCAAAAGGCAGTAAAATGTTTGTCTCCATGGTTGCCCATGGATCTTTTACTCCAAAAAATTCCAGTGGAATATAGCAGATCTCTGTCATACTTTGTCCCAAACAAAACAAAAAACATTTCACATAAGTATCCAAAGTACCCTCCATTAAAACTTCAGAAAAATTCAAAGTGTGGAAAGGCAGGAGGAATGGAGGGGAAAGAAGTGGAAAGAAACCAATTAAGCCTGTCAAGTCTGTTGCTGGTAGCAAGTCAGTTTAATTTGCTACCAGCAGCAAATTAAGTAAACCTGAGAGAAAGAAGAAAGAAAAGGATATGGTTAGCTCTGAACCAAGCGTCGGCTTCCTGGGTTGAAATAGTTGGGAACCCTTACCCCCAGGTTCTCATCCTTGCTCTGGGAGAAAAGTGGAGGTTGTTACCTGCTCCTGCAAACTCTGCCATTTTTCACTTTGAAACCTTTTCTTTTTTCCCTCCACTCCCCCAGGACCAAGTCCCAGCTCCTGTCTCTAAAGGTGATCTGTTAACTCTGCTTCTGCCTATAACCCCTGTTGTGCCAAATCATCTAACCACCCCTAACTACTTTATAACGCTTCAGCAGCTCTTGCTGAAACAGCACCAAACTTGAAAGATTACTGGCAGCTTCCCATAATGCTGCCCCTACTTCAGACCTCTCACAAGTGGACTGAAGTGCCTCCTTTCCCTGGAAGGCCAATGGGCAGGGGCCTTCTTCCACTACTCATATACCAAAGGAGAGTGGGCTCCTCAGCCACCCCACATCCCTCTGGATCTCCTAACACTGCCTCCATTTCCTTTTTAATCTCATCCCAGGTTGACCCCTGCATCTGGTATGGGCCCTGTTCTTCCCTATCCATTTATCCAAAAAATCCTTTACCCTGGCTTGCCAGAACCCACAGCTACCATACAAGAGTTTGCTATACCCCCTCCAAGCAGCTGCACGGACTGTTGGGGAGGGGGACTTACAGGCTGCCACTCAGCTATCCAGTGCAATCCAAGTCAATGTGATCCGAGAACAGGTTTGACAAATATCTGTCAGGGAGGCCTAGGTTTAATTAATCTTGCTTCAGTGTGTGTGGGTCGGAGTAGGTGACCTCTCAAGATCCTTTTCAGCCCTACATTTCTATGATTCCATGAAACAGATACTTTTCCAAAACATTTTGGTTTCGACAAAATGGCATTTTCTGATGGCAACCTGTTTTGTCAGAAAATTCCTGACCAGCTCTTTTCACACCAAGTCAAATGGGGACTTGGAATTTTACAATAATTTGTATGGATGATTTGCACTAATTTCCCTTGTAAGCTATATTTTTCACTACATTAGAACTTAGAGTTATGAAACCAGAGTTTCAAACTGACTGGTCAGCTACACATCTCATTTGGAATCGGAGGTACTGAGTCACAAAGCAGCAGAGACCCCCCCAAAAAAGGCAAATACAGGACAGTACTGTGTTAAACATAAACTACTAAAAAAATGAAGAGAGAGCAGCATTTTTCTTCTGCATAGTAAAGTTTCAAAGCTGTATTAAGTCAATGTTCTGTTTTAAACTTTTGAAAGAACAACCAGAAAGTTTTTTGTTCAGAGTTAAGAACATTTCAGATCTATGAACAACCTCCATTCCTGAGGTGTTTGTAACTCTCAGGTTCTACTGTATATGTCACATAGTTCCAAGTGATGATGATCAGCAAAGTTGGCATTAAAAGTGAAAGCCTTAATTGTAAAATCACTCATAAAATTCACTCAAGAAAATTGAGGTAGTGTGTGTGGTAACTCACTAATTTTTTGTTTGAATTCCAGTTGTTTACAGTCAAAAGCTCTGATAGATTGGAATTATCTGTCCACTTTTAACAGCATGTTATTTTGCTTTGCTTTTCACTGTGAAAAGCTTCTTGTTAGGTTGTCGTGATTCAGGCTCAGACTGATTTTTAATTTCACTAAAATTTAATTACTGTTACCCTGGAGCTCTCTTTACCGACTATATTAAAATATAAATAGCACAAAAATACTAAATACACGTTAATATTTTAATCACATTTTTCTTCCTTCTAGTTATCTAAATTCAGTACTGGTTCAAAGTGGTTTAGGGTGTACACTCTTGTAGACGTTTTTAAACCTCTGAAAAAAATATGCTGTGCTGTTGAGTTTTTTTGCTTCTTAAATTCATGCATTTCCATTGCTGTCTGTTCTTCATTTCTCAGAATACACATGATATTTCCAAACTTCGGAATATTTAAGTCTTTAGATACTTGTAGAGTATGAGGTGTTGTTTTAAAAACTGTTAACATTTATTTGCTGCTTTTACTTTCTAAGAAGACCCTTTGCTCTTGGCTAATATGCCTGCATGATATTTTGTTAGTTGTAGCTTTACAGTTAGGACAAGAAAGAATTGCCAGTTATTGTATGTCAGAAAAACTATGGTAATGTAAAATGTATATAGTTTGTTTCCAATTAAATTACTAGATCAAAGCACTTGTTTTAAGACTTTGTTACATTGTATATAAATGAAGAAACTAGTGATAAGTAAAGGAAAAATAAACTTTCTTAGGTATTTTAGGAGAAAAATTCTCAAGTCCAAAGCTGAGCAAACTGTACTATATCGATTAAATTTAGAGCAGCTAAACCAGAAATTATTTTTCATTGGTTAGATTCATATCACATGTCGAACTGCTGTTTTTCTCCCTTGGTCTTTACATAATCACTTCCTACCCACAGTCTCAGTACAATTAATTGCTTGCAACAGCAGATTTGATCTCTAATTTACACATGTAATTGTAGAACACAAACTTTGTCACAAGATCATAATAAAAACAATGAGGAGTCCTTCTGGCAACTTGGAAACTAACACATTTATTTGAGCATAAACTTTCATGGGCTATAACCCACTTCATCAGATGCATGAAGTGAAAAATATGGTAGGCAGGTATAAATATATACAGCACATGAAAAGATGAGAGTTGCCTTTCCAAGTGGGGGGTCAGTGCTAATGATGTCAACTCAATCAGGGTGGATGTGGGCCATTCCCAGCAGTTGACAAGAAGGGGTGAATATCAACAGAAGGAAATTTTCCTTTTTATAGTGACCCAGCCATTCCCAGTCGTTAATCAGGCCTAATTTCATGGTGTCAAGTTTGCAAATTAATTCCAGTTCTGCAGTTTCTCATTGAAGTCTGTTTTTGAAGCTTTTTTGTGTGGAAGAATGACCACTTTTAACTCTGTTGTTGAGTGTCCAGGGAGATTGAAGTGCTCTCCTACTGGTTTTTGAATGTTACAATTCTTGATGTCTGATTTGTGTCCATTTATTCTTTTGCGTATAGACTGTCTGGTTTGGCCAATGTACATGGCAGAGGGGCACTGCTGGCACATGATGGCATATATCACATTGGTAGATGTGCAGGTGAACGAGCCCCTGATGGTGTGGATGATGTGGATTAAGGATTAAGTCCTATGATTGTGTCCCTTGAATAGATGTGCGGACAGAGTTGGCACTGGGGTTTCTTGCAGGGATTGGTTCTTGGTGTTGGGATTTTGTGGTTCCCAATGAGTCTGATGCTGGGTAGAAATCAAGGGACTTCGATTAGATGTGATGCGATTCGATTCGATTCAATTCAACAAGGCTTTATTTAATATATACAAAAGGAGAACCCGTGGTACAAAAAATCAGGCAGAGTCCCCCCAGCAAGGAGCCCCTCCCCGTGCTATTTTATAGCACATGGCACTTATATAACAAGTTACATAACTAACATGAACCTCTAACCAATAAGAGTTAACCTTTCCATATATGGATTTCTTTATCACATGCTCATAGTTCTCCATTCCACATGCTGATCTCCCCCTCCTTCCCGGCCTTCTCTAGAATGTTCCTAGGGTGGTGAGCCACAGCATGCTTCCCTATGTATAAGCACCCTGCAAACCACATTTTATCCAAAATGAACATAAGCATACCCTTCACTGGGTTAGTGTTTATGTTGTGTGGTGTGTAGTTACCGGTGACTGTTTGGGGGGCTGTCTGTAAGCGAGGACTGGCCTGTCTCCCAAGTCCTGTGAGAGTGAGGGATCGTCCTTCAGGATAGGTTGTAGATCCTTGATGATGTGCTGGAGAGGTTTTAGTAGGGCACTGTGGGAGATGGAAGTGGCTGGGTCACTACAAAAAGTACCCCAAGAAAGCTTATGCCCAAATAAATTTGTTAGTTTCTAAGATGCCACAAGGACTCCTCATTGTTTTTGCTGATACAGACTGACACGGCTACCCGCTCTGAAGATTATAGTAGTTGGTAGTCGATCCCTTTAGAAGAAGGAGGGAAACCAAACTGTTGTCTGACCTAAATCTAGTGGTTTGAACATTGCCCTTTGTTTTTGAATATTTTGTTTCTTCATTCAGGGCAAGAGGATATGTATTAGCTACCTCTGGAGATCTTGAAACTGATATTCTTGCCAAATTGTTTTATTTTAAATGTTAAACTTTAAAATGTCAGTGTTAAACATTTATATCAAATGACTTTAAAAAGAAAACACAATCTGTTTTAAAATTACAGTTGAGTTTGGTGGCTGGTATGTATGTCTCTCTTTTCGTACACAGGGCAGGTATAAAGTGTTTTGGTTCTGTGAAATTCCAGCTTCTAATTTCCCTTTAGTAAGAGAGGGTGAGAAGGCAAAACTTTCCACCCTTAAAATAATTTTTCAAATATGGCATCATGTCTAGTTTCCTGAATAAGTAAGCAACCAGATCATAAATGATTTAATTAACTTCTGCTTTCCAAGTGTCAGAAACAGATAGCTAAGGGTTAATGTTTCTTTTACCTGTAAAGGGTTAACAAAGGGAACCAGACACCTGACCAGAGGACCAATCAGGAAACTGGATTTTTCAAAGTCAGGGAGGGAATTTTTTGGGTGCTGAGTCTTTTTGTCTTCCTCAGCTATGAGAGGTTCTTTCTATTCTTCTAATCTTCTGTTTCGCAAATTGAGACGTCAGGTAGGAAAAACAATATACCCGTATTCGCTCCATAAGACGGCACCTGACCATAAGACGCAGCGCCTACGGGTAGTTTTTAGAGGAGGGAAAACAAGAAAAAAATATTCGAATCAGAATGTTGTACTAACCATTAATTAAACTACCGAGTATATTCGAGATTAATATTTCAAACCGTGTAAAGTGAACAGTGCAGTCAACAGGTGGCATTAAGAACCACTCGATCACTGTCATTAACAAATGAAGAGAGAGACTTTAAGGTTCGGAGTCCTCTTCTGTCTTCTGTGAACCCAAGAACTCATCATGCCTAGATCAGGAATTTTTAGAAGCTCAGTTGTCACAATTCGACTTTACTCATCTTCTTCGCTATCTCATATAAGATACTATCTTGCGTTTCCATCCAAAGCATTGCATAATGCACATTTTTTGAAATGATGGACAACGATTTGCCTCCTTTCACCGAGTGCATGATAGTTTTCACCCAGTTCCACAACTATGATTCTTCGTGGGCCTCTTCATTCGTCCAATAGGTGTCAGATCATGATTACCAGCACAGCCATCGCATTTTCCACTTTCTCTGCATAAAGACCTTTAAATGGTTTGTCTGATGGAAACGTCGAGAGGTTGCAACTGGCTGTCATACCTCCAAGGTAGTTACAGCTAGATGGCAGTTTCCTTCTTTTAAAGCCTACTATTTTTGTAGTCTACGCTAATATTTGTGCTTCACCATAAAAGTGAGCAAGTAATAATAAGGCAGTTTTTTTCAAGCCCTCCGGACGTATGGACCACACTTTTTCAATCCATTACCTTCCATTTCGTCCTCCATGTCTTCATCTAGTATCTCCTACTGTTCAACATACTCCTCTTTGGAATCATTCTTTTGGAAATGTTTTCCTTTTGAAATTACATTGTGGCAATTTGGTGCCGTCTGCCCACAGCAAGACAACACACAACCGTTGTATGGGTTTCTCATGTCCGGAGGTTTTCACGGTGATAGTTTTGCACCTTTCAGATCAAACAGTCCTATTAGATGGCACATCAAGGTTAGCTGGACTCAGCCGCGGTGCGCCAGTGTACAGTGAGGAAAGGATGCTCAGCCGACTCCACTAAATCGGCAGGCTCAGCAAATGTAACCGAGAGATAGCATTTTTTACTTGAAGGGGATCCCGGTAAGTAAAGGAAGGCACTGTCCCAGCGAGACCAGGGCCGGTGCAACCATTTAGGCCAACTAGGCGGTTGCCCTAGGACGCCAAGATTTGGGGTGCCAAAGTGGCACCCTCAAAAAATTTTTGAAATGGTTGCAGCCGCTGCTGTGGAGGGCTGAGCTGCCAGCAGCAGCAGCAGCTGCCTGCAGCCCCAGGTGTCCCCCGGGTCCGCGCGCCGCCGCCGCAGCCAGGGCCGCCCCCCCGCCCTGGGTCAGGGAGCCACTTGCCGCGACCCGGCAGCCCAGGGCGCGCCCCCGCGCCCCGGGTCAGGGAGCTGCCGCGACCGCCACCCCCACCCGCCCCCGGGTCAGGGAGCCACCGCCGCGACCCGGCAGCCCAGGGCAAGCCCCCCGCCGCGGGGTCAGGGAGCCGCTGCCGCAGCCCAGGGCACCCCCCCCCGCCCTGGGGTCAGGGAGCCGCCGCCGTCGATCCGGCACCCCCCCCGGGTCAGGGAACGCCGCCGCAGCCCAGGCGCGCCCCCCGCCCCGGGGCCAGGGAGCCGCCGCAACCGGCACCCCCAACCGCCCCCTGGGTGTCAGGGAGCCACTGCCGCGACCCGCAGCCCGGGCGTGCCCCCCCGCCGCTGTGCGAGGGAGCCGCCGCCGCAGCCCAGGGCGCGCCCCCCCACCCCGGGGTCAGGGAGCCGCCGCGACCCGGCCCCCCCACCCATCCTGGGGTCAGGAGCCGCCGCCACGACCCGGCACCCCCCCCGCCCCAGGGTTCAGGAGCGCCGCCGTGACCCGGCACCCCCCCGCCCCGGAGGTCAGGGAGCCGCCACCCCAACCCAGGCGCACCCCCCCGCCCGGGGTCAGGGAGCCGCCGCGACCCGGCGCCCAGGGGGCGCCCCCCGCCCTGGGGTCAGGGAGCCGCTGCGCCGGCACCCCCCCCCCCGCCCTGGGTCAGGGAGCCGCTGCGACCCGGCACCCAGGGCGCGCCCCCCCACCCCGGGGTCAGGGAGCCGCCGCGAACCCGGCCCCCCCCCCGTCCTGGTTCAGGGAGCCAACGCCGCGACCCGGCACCCCCCCGCCCCGGGGTCAGGAGCCGCCGCCGCAACCCAGGGCGCGCCCCGCCCCGGGTCAGGGAGCCGCCGCGACCCGGCAGCCAGGGCGGCGCCCCCCCGCCCTGGGGTCAGGAGCCACTGCCGCGACCCGGCAGCCCAGGGCGCGCCCCCCCGCCCCGGGGTCAGGGAGCCGCCGCGACCCGGCCACCCCTCACCTGCCCCCCGGGATCAGGGAGCCACCGCCGGCGACCCCAGCCCAGGGCAAGCCCCCCCGCCGCGTGGGTCAGGGAGCCGCTGCCGCAGCCAGGCACGCCCCCCCCCCGCCCCGGTCAGGGAGCCGCCGCAACCCGGCACCCCCAACGCCCCCCGGGGTCAGGAGCCACCGCCGCGACCCGCAGCCCAGGCGTGCCCTCCCCCCCCGCCCCAGGGTCAGGGAGCCCCCATAGACCCGGCGCGCGCACAGCGCCACACAACCACACACACACACCCGCCCCGCGGATCAGGGAGCCGCCGCGACCCGCACACCCTCCCCCCCCCCGAGTCAGGAGCTGCCAGTTGCTAGCGACAAGCGGGGAAGCAGCATGCCGCGGACAGACCTGTACGGAACCCCAGCAGCCTCCTCTCTGCGCCTTCCCTCCTCCGTGCCGCAGGATCCGCTTTTCGCCCCTGCACTCGGGACACACATTCGCTCCCAATAAGACGCACAACATTTTCCCCTTACTTTTGAGGAGAAAAAAGTGCGTCTTATGGAGCGAAAAATACGGTAGGCTTTTATGTGTTTTTGTTGTATTTACATGTGTGTAACTTACTGGAATCTTTAAATTGATCTCTTTTGAATAAGGTTGTTTATTCATTTTTTCTTTAAGCAATTGATCCTGTATTATTGTCATCTTGATACAGAGAATATTTTGATGTCTTTTTTCTTTCTTTCTTTTTTTTTTATAGAGCTTTCTTTTAAGACTTGTTGAGTTTTCTCTCTGGGTATGCTATAGGAACGAAGGGGAGGGGAATTCTCTTTGTGTTAGATCTATGGAGGTAAGCTTCTGCAGCACCAGGAATTGGTGGGAGGGAGAATAGAATCATTTCTGTTTCCTTGTATTTGGGTTTGTCTTGTGGAATAGAGGAACATGCGCTTCTTGGTATTGTGAATGTAAAGAGATTGCATCAGTACTCTCAGGTATTAGCCCAGAGGAAAAGTCTGGGTGGGGAGAGAGAGGGGAAGGAGTGGGTTACTTCCCTTTGTTGTAAGACTCAGAGTCTCGGGGTCCTTCAAGGGAAAGTTTGGGACCAGAGAAGGCAGGCGTTGTAATTCCTGTCTGGTGGCAGCGAGATAAGATCCAGCTGGTAATTAAGCTTGAGGTTCATGCTAGGCACCCACATTTTGGACGCCAAGGTCCAGATTTGGGAAAGGGCTATATATGAGTGGCTAGCGGGTGGGAAGTAAGATCCAGAAGCCCAGTAGAATATTATTTTTCTTTTTCCCTGCTAGGGGTTTTTAGCAGAGAGAAAGGGTTGGTTTTAAAAGGAGCCAGAGAGAATTTTTTGTCTGTGTTCCTTCTTGCTCAGCTTGGCTTGCATTTTAAGCAGAGCTATTAAGGTGACATTAAGGGTCTTTTGTTTAACAATAGCACTCCCATTGAGAGTTCAAGTATCCCAGCAAACACACACAGGTAAATAAACTGGTTTGACTTGTTATTTGCATGTCAAAGAGTTAGCCAGAAGAAGAAAAAAGACACGGTTGCTAGGCACTGTTGCCAGGAGACAACAGAGAGCTGCCATCCAACTTTTTCCTAAAGATGGCCTGGGTCTACACTACACGTTATTACGACTTTTTAGCAGCGGTTAAACTGATTTAACGCTACACTCGTCCACCACAAGGCCCTTTGTATCGATATAAAGTGCTCTTTAAACCGGTTTCTGTACTCCTCCCCACAAGAGGAGTAGCACTGAAATCAGTATTTACCATATCGGATTAGGGTTAGTGTGGGCCGCAAATCACGGTATTGGCACTCCGGCGGTATCCCACAGGCACCATTGTGACCACTCGGAAGCAATCTGAACTACGGATCACTGGTCAGGTAGACAGGAAAGCCCGCAACTTTGAATTTCATTTCCTGTTTGCCAGCGTGGAGCTCTGATGAGCACAGGTGGCTGATACAGTCCAAATCCAAAAAGAGCTCCAGCATGGCCGTAAGGGAGATACTGGATCTGATCGCTATATTGGGAGGCAAATCTTTCTATCAAAGCTCCATTCAGAAGACGAAAATGCCAAAGATTGAAAAAAATCTCAGACAGAGGCCACAGCAGGGACTTCAGCATAGTGCTACGTGATAAGCGTAACGGAAAGCCAAAGATCAAATGGACGCTCATGGAGGGAGGGAGGGGTCTACTGAGGACTCCAGCTATCCCCACAGTCCCCGCAGTCTCCAAAAGCATTTGCATTCTTGGCTGAGCTCCCAATGCTCGTAGGGTCAAACACATTGTCCGGGCTGGTTCAGAGTATAAGCTCGTCAATTTACTCCCCCTCCGTCCCCCATGAAGAAAAGGGAAAATTAGTTTCTTATATTGTTCACTACTATGTCTACTGCATGCTGCTGGTAGACGCGATGCTGCGGCACTGAACAGCAGTATCCTCTCCCCTCCCTTCCCCGGTGGCAGACGGTACAATATGATGCTATCCATTGTTCGTCATCAGCCCAGAGTGCTCCTGGGCTTGGCCTCAGGTGAGGTCGGCTGGGGACTTCTGGGTAAAATAGGAATGACTCCCGGTCATTCTCAGTAGATGGTCAGAACACTGCTGGTAACCGTCTTCATCACAGCAGCTGGGGCTGAGCTCCATCAGCCCCTCTCTCATGTCAAAGAAAAGTTTCGTGTACTATGCCTGGACTATCATAGCAGCGGGATGCTGCGCTCCTCTCCCCCGCACCGTTTAATGTCCTCTCGTGACTTTATAGGCCTGGAGGCTGCCTCCCCCTCATTTTCTTCTCACTAACTAATGTCTAGTGTTTTTTATTCCTCATTCTTTATTACTCATCACACAAATTAGGGGTGACACTGCAGCGGCTAGCCCAGAGGGTTGGGGCGAGCAGGGAAGCACACGGGTGAGGTTGTTGCAGAGGCACCCCCCTATGAATGCATGCATCTCATTATTCTGCGGGGATCTGACACGAGTGGCTGTGCTCTCTAGTACATTTTCTCACACACTTTCCCCATATTCTAGGCAGGTCTGACTTTATTTTAGATACAACATAAAGGAGGGAATGACCCGGGGAGTCATTTCCCATTTTTTTGTCTTGCGCCCCCGGTCGACCTCAGCCAGGAGCACCCATGACAGCAAGACGGTACAGAACGACTGATACACGTCATTCTCATCGCCAATTTACAATGGCATGGCAGATGGTACAGAACAAACTGATAACCATCTCTACTATCTTTGCAAAGGCAAATTGAATGCTGGCTGTTAGTGCTGCAGTACCGATCTGTCAGCGGCATCCAGTCAACAGGGTGACATGTGAAAAAGGCAAAAATGAGGGCTTCCATGGTTGCACGCTTTGACGTCTGCCAGACCAATCCAGGGGAAAAGGGCGCGAAATGATTGTCTGCTGTTGTTTTCACGGAGGAAGGCATGAGTGACGACATTTACCCAGAATCACCCGCGACACTATTTTTCCACCATCATGCATTGGGATCTCAACCCAGAATTCCAATGGGCAAGGGCGACTGCGGGAACTATGGGATAGCTACGGGATAGTTACCCACAGTGCAACGCTCCAGAAATCGACGCTAGCCTTGGTACGTGGATGCACACCACCGAATTAATGTGCTTAGTGTGACTGCATGCACTCAACTTTATACAATAATCTGTTTTACAAAACCGGTTTTTGTAAAATCGGAATAATCCCGTAGTGTAGACGTACCCGATGTAGTAGATACTTATAAAGACCAAACTTTTCAACCCTGGCTGTCTAAAGTTAAGCATCTAAATAGAAGTGCCCTGATTTACAGAGGGGCTGAACACCAACATCTACCCTTGAATTCAGTGGGGAGTGTTGTGGGTGCTGAGCGTTTCTGAAAATAAAGGCCGTTTCAGGATTCCAACTTGGACAATTTGGCTTATGTAAATAGCACTTTATTTATGTTACACTCTTGACCGTACAATTATTTGTCTGTTTTATTTTGTTTGTAAGAGTTAGCAGTTTTCTTTTAAAACATATCTTGCAGAATCTGTTTACGGGGGAGGAAGGGGAGCCAGTGCCAGTAGAGGACGCTATAATGACACACCAATCTCAGTGGTCAGTGAAGAAAACGAATGTTTGAAGGGATATTTTAGGAACATAGGATCTGCCATACTAGGTCACATGATGGTGCATCCAGTTCAGAATCCTCTCTTACAGTGGCTTGTACAGATGTTTAATTTAGAGGAAGTGTGATACATCCATGGTAGATAATAACGGAGTATCTGGCTCTCACAGGTAGGCAAATCCCAGTGCCTAAAACCTACCCCCTGACTTCAGGCAATGGGGAAATGGCCAGTTGTTCCTTCTTGATATTTGTACTCAAGGATACAAGAGGGAAAGAACACCTTCTCTGTGTACTAGGACAGTGATTGCCCACTCTTCATTATGAGTGCGTTTAAGATTCTCCAGTCTTGAGAACCTGACAGTTCAAAAAAAACCCAAAGGCAATCCAGCAGCGTTTGGGGCTTGTCTACCTGAACATATGGTTTCTGGAGTACAAATGTACAGGTGAGTCACATCATACGCACATTTAACTTACGCAAATTCAACTATACACGCTTGGCAAAAAAAAAGAAAAACAAGATACCTGTAAATAGTGCAGATGATTCCACCCATCATTCCACTCAATGAGTGTACGCCCTGGAGTGAGGTGAGATGGGAGACGTGAATCTGCTGTTCCCTCATTCGGTCTCAGTTCCTCTCATAGTGTAAGCATCTTGCTGCACTGAGTGTGATTCTAGTGTTTAAAGATACGTGTTTTTCATGCAATGTGGCCCCTAAATGCAAGCTAACTACTTCATCTGGTGCTCAGCCAAAGAAACAGTGATCTGTTCCAATGCTGGAGTTAAAACTGGCTGTGTTGGACTTATTGAGACAGAATATGTTGGTCTCCAACGTGGCGTGTAAATATGTCTGCAATGAATCTAGCATCCGTGCCATCAAGATTCGAGAGAGAAATTCGTCAAGCCGTGGCATCAAGTGCTCCAGTAACTGCTAAGGTGACGAGCCAGGTTCGTGATAAGTCTCTAGTGAAGACTGAAAAGGCATTAAACATATGGCTAGAAGACATGAACCGTAAACGTCTGCCTATTGATGGCAACATGTTGCGAGAAAAGACTCTTAGCCTCTACGTGTCAAACCTGCTGCCGAAGAGGGACAGCCTTCCAATGAGAAGGAATTCAAAGCCAGCCAAGGTTGGCTTAACAGTTTTAGGAACCACTTCAACCTCAAAAATGTACAGACTACTGATGAAGCTGCCTCTGCCAATGAAGAGGTAGCAAAAGCCTACTCTGAGCAATTAAAGAAAATCATAGCCCTTTTCTTCTATCTTCCAGAACAAGTTTTTAATGCTGATGACACTGGCCTCTTCTGGAAAAAAATGCCCAACCGCACTTACATTTTGAAATCACAAAGACAAGCCACTGGCTTCAAAGCAGCTAAAGACCGTGTTGCTTTGTGGCAATGCGGCTGGGCATTTAATAAAGCCAGGCTTGCTCTACAGGGCTGCATATTCCTGTGCCCTAAAAGGCAAGAACAAAAATCTCCTGCCTGTGTTCTGGCAATCAAATAAAAAAGCTTGGGTGACGGCAGCATTATTTCTGGATTGGTTCCACAAGTGTTTCATTCTACAGGTCAAGCTGTACCTCAAAGAGAGAGAACTTGACTTTAAAGTGTTGCTGATTGTAGACAATGCTCCTGGCCACCCTGTGGCACTCTGGTTTTCACATAACGACACTGAAGTCACTGTCTCCCCCCCCCCTCGCCCCCAATACTACCTCCAACTTCTCGAACAAGGCGTGATTCACTGTTTCAAGGCCATGTATGCGAGGCTTATGTTCTCACGGATACGTAGCACTATGGATGCTGATCCCAATCGTAATGTGATGGAGTGTAGGAAGTCCGTCAACATTGCCGATTGCATCACTTATATTAAACAGGCAATGGATGCAATCAAGCCTGAAACTGTCAATGCATGTTGGCGGAACCCATGGAAAGAATGTGTGAATGATTTTAATGGTTTCCCGACCATTGACAAATAAGTGAAACGCATTGTTCAGGTGGCCAGGCAAGTGGGTGATGTTGGCTTCATCGACATCCTTAAGGAAGAAATTGAAGAATTAATTGAGAGCCATAGAGAAACCTTGACTAACGAAGAGTTAGAGGAACTGATAAAATCATCTACAGAAGGCGAAGATGATGACGACAAGCAGGAAGAGCCAGCAAGTTAGAATCTTTATAAATTTGCTGAAGTGTTCCAAGCAGCGAAACACTTGAATGATTTTAATTTCTGAATACGATCCTTCTGTGGAATGAAGCCTCAAAATCACGTAGTATTACGGACGATTTGAGACCATATCAAGAAATGCTTGAGCAGCTCAAGAGACAACCACGACAGTTGCCGATCACTGTGTTTTTCAAGGAAAAAGAACCAGCAGCAGATGAGCCTACACAATCAACTTCTCGAGCTGAACCAGAGCCAACCACTTCGTTTATGACTCGCTCTCTATCACCTTGATCGACATCAAGCCCTGACAACTGCCTGTAATTAAAAAGACAGTACTGTAAAAGTATATTTTGCATATGTACTCTTTATTATATACTGTACATTACTGTATACATTATACTTGTACACTGCAACCCTATACAGTATACACAAAACTATGTACAGTATGCTGTACTTTATGGGCAATTTACAGGATTGTCAAGGGTAATTTTGACTATACACGATTTTCACCTTATGCGCTGACTTTAGAACCTAACCCCCACATAAGATGCAACTCCACTGCACTACCCTGCAGTGCACCATGTTCATGTGGAACCTGCTGCCCTGCATTAATAGTTCTCTAGCGTACTTTAATCTACCCCGGTTTGAAATGGGTTAGATTAAAGAGTACTAGGGAACATTTAGTGTGCAGCAGCAGGGAACACACAGACCTTTAATATGTGGCAGGCTGGTGTGGGGTAGATTTACACTCCAGCTTGCCCCAAGCTAAGTGTTTGTGTAGAAAAGCCCTAGGAAATTTACATAGAAGAAATCATCACAGAAAAAAGCTCCACTTTGTCCCTTAGCTCCTTTTTCCTGTTTATCTTGTGAGGCAGAATAGGATTTATTTTTCCTCTGGGAATTTTTTAAATTGTTAGATATTTTTGAGACTCTGGAAAGTAAAAACAAAACAATGCAAGATGAAATATGATAGCCTTCCTCCACCAGTTTGCTGATATAGTTTGCTCTTCAAGGAAAGCTGAACTCTGTTCACTATTTGCAAAAGCAACACTCGTCACTTATTTTTTGTCAGCTATAAAAATACAGAGCATTGGCTGGAGAAAATTTGTGCACTTATGCAATCTTTTTTGGTACCCATTGAATATCACTAAGAGTGAAGCAAGTTAAAGATACATTAATATCAGAATGCTTTCTAAATAGATAAGTTAGGAATCATTCTTAGTACAGTATTACAAAATCAGATTCTGAAGTAAATTCCTGAAAACGGAAAATAGGACAAGCTAACCTTTCATGATCTAAAGTAAATAATGTTTCTATGTACATAAAACATTCAAAAAAAAAATCTTTTTAGCAATGATTTTGTGTGGTACAAACTTTATTGATGTATAGGGCCATTACAGTGCTGCTGTGACTTGAAGGGTGCCCTCTCTTTAGAAGTGGAAGAGTAATATATTCATGTAGCTTAAATTTCAACATCCCGTTGAAAGTGCCCGGTGCACTTCTGGTACTACTACAGTATGAACAATAAATCTAACTCCCTTGCTCTGTCTGTGTGTACCCCTATAAATACTGATTCTTATTTGAGAACTGAGGTGTGCTGGAATGGGGCCATATAGTATATACTTTGGTGAGTCTTTATATATCACTTTTTAAAAATAAAAAAAAATATAGTAGAACCTCAGACTTACGAACGGATCAGTCAATCACCCACCTTATTTGGAACCAGAAATATGCAATCAGGCAGCAGCAGAGACCAATAATAAAAAGGGTAGGGGGAGGGTAGTAAATACAGTACTGTAGTAAATGTAACTACTATACAGAAGAAAAATGCTGCTCCCCTCCCCCTTTTTTAGTAAAGTTTCAAAGCTGTATTAAGTCCATGTTCAGTTGTAAACTTTTGAAAGAACAACCATGATGTTTTGTTCAGAGTTATGAACAACCTCCATTCCCAAGGTGTTCGTAACTTTTGAGGTTCTATTTAAATTTACTGTACTAAATTTAATACTTTTGCTCCATTGGTTATGGCTACTTAATCTCGTTTCTTAACAAAGAACGAGTGGTAATACTCCTACTTACTCTTCCTTTATCCAAGTTCTTTGAAGTGCTGATTGCTCTCATCCATGTGTTTTTCTTTTCTAAATTATTTTTTCTATTGTAATACGATACTGCAGAAAAGAGAAACCTCGAACAATCTGGAAATAATATAGTGAATGAGGTTTTTCTCTGAAAGTAGTAAGAAGACTATTTGAAAACTTAAATACTCATTTTTCTCTTCTATAAATACATAACTACTTGTTTAAACTTTGGTCTGCTGCCTAACAGTACAGTAGATTAGATGATGATTTTGTATTTTTACATTGGAGATGTCATTAAGAAATTGAAAGATAATTTGGTGAAAGCAGCTTGGTGTTGTATAGATACGGGATGTTTCTACAATGAAGACTCATTGCAGAAGAGATTGGATTGAAGGCACTAACATTGTATCTGCACGTGCTAAATAGAGGAAAACTAGATTTTGTGCATAGTTTACCAGAGAAGTGGAGAACCATTTTGGAGTTGCATTTTTGAAGTTTTATATCACGTAGGAGTTTATTTCTAATTACTGACTTCTTTGAAGTGTAGTTCATGGTTTAGTAGCTATCACAGTAAAACTGTTTAATTTATTATGACTTTGTGTGAAACATATGCTAGCTTTAAATATTTGAGCTGTTCATTATGGTTTTGGAAAAACTATAATTTAAAAATCCCAATGGGTATAACTTTCTTGAAGGAGTACTTACAAATGAAATTGCACTTGGGATTTTTGTATGATTAGTGGCAGAACAGGCTTGCAGTAAAATAAAAATAGCATACAGCTTCCAAGTAGCCCAGAAAGAATACACCCTAGAATTAATCATTAGTTAAATATTATTTATATTCTTGTCAAGGCCTATTAATGTGCGTGTAAAGGCTTCTTGTTAGCTTAAGCAAATGCTTTTTATTAACAAAGTAGGTCACATCTTTGCTCTGCTGTGTAACAGAGTTCATGGTTCTGGCAACAGTATTGTTTTGATATAGAGCTGTGCTAGCAAGGCACTAGTTATGGCTGATAAAGCACTTTCATTGTAAGCGACAGGTTTTTTTTCTGTCCTCCTCCTCCTCCATCCCCCTTCTCCTTCACTTAAAACTTCCTGCAAAATACATGATCCTATGAGGTAGTTCTCACACAATATGTCTTGGCGCATGAGTTAAAAGCTTTAAGAAGTTGGTAAGATTTTATTTGGTTGTTCTTTGAGATTTTGGACCACAAAATACAGGGTGCCAGGTTCACCTCCATCGTACAGATGCATACAATTTTGCATACAATTTGCGTTCCCCTCCCCCTTGCAGAGCAGCTGTGCTGAAGGATGTATTGACCTTGGTATAGAGCAGGGATCGGCAACCTTTGGCATGCGGCCCACCAGGGTAAGCCCCCTGGTGGGCCGGGCCAGTTGTTTACCTGCCACGTCCACAGATTTGGCCGATTGTGGCTCCCACTGGCTGCGGTTCGCCATTCCAGCCCAATGGGGGCTGTGGGAAGTGGCGGTAGCCCGTGCTGCTTCCTGCAGCCCCCATTGGCCTGGAGCGGTGAACCGCAGCCAGCAGGAGCCACGATTGGCTGAACCTGCGAACACAGCAGGTAAACAAACTGGCCGGTCCCATCAAGGGTCTTTCCCTGGTGGGCTGTGTGCCAAAGGTTGCTGATCCCTGGTATAGAGGAACTTTATTTCTCAAGGGGTGGACAGGAGCTTCTCATGCAGACCTTGCTAGGTATTCAGCCACTTTCCTACCGTGTCTAGCTCTGGCCTCTTCTGGGCTGATTCTACATTCACTTAGGGCAGTGCCAGCCAGCTCTAAACCACATGGCAGAGCAAGAGTCACATATGGCTTGTTCCACTGCACTCAATCCTGGAGAACTGCCTTCTGCATGGTGTCTTATCGGTTTGACCTGTTATCCGGTATGTGGATAATAAAACAAATGACAGCAGCAACTGTTTATATTAAAAAAAAAAAATCTTCAAACTTAAACTAAACGTAGTCCTCAGTCAGCACCCAATCTCTGACGTGATGGAAGAAATTTGGTTTAAAAACGTGTGTGTGTGTGTGTGTGTAATAAGTACATATTCTCTACATACTTGATGGTTGAATTTTTAGATAAGAAAGAGTGTACCAGCTGTGACAGAGGTGAGGAGCATACCTCCAGGGAAGGGACAGGCAATCTTATTGGCAAACTGAGGGCCATATCAGGTTTCTGAAATTGAATGGAGGACTGGTTAGGGGAGTACCTCCCCAAACACCCAGAAATGGCCCAGCTCCTGCCCCCTATCTGACTCCCTCCTGCTTCTCATACCCTGATTTCCCCCCCCCGCCCCCAGACTTCTGTACCCCCGCCACTTATCACCCCGAACTCCCCTGCCTTCTATCCAACTTCCCCCTGCACCGTGACACCTTACCGTGCTGTCTGGAGCACCAGAGCACCACTGCATCCATTCAACCCCCCTGTTCCTTGCCCTCTTACTGCCCTGTCCACACCCCCGCCCCCTGACTACCACCCCGAACTCCCCTGCCTTCTATCCAACTTCCCCCTGCACCGTGACACCTTACCGTGCTGTCTGGAGCACCAGAGCACCAGGACAGGCAGCTGCGCTGCCCGGCTGGAGTCAGCCACACCACCGCACAGCACAGAGCACTGGGTTAGGCTGCAGCTCTGCAAGAGCCCCACCGCCCAGAGCATTGCACTGGTAGTGCAGCAAGCTGAGGCTGCGGGGGAGGGAGAACAGTGGGGAAGGTGCTGGGGGCCAGCCTCCTGGGCCAGGAGCCCAGGGGACAGACAGGAGGGTCACATCCAGCCCATGGGCCGTAATTTGTCCACCTCTGGTCTAAGGTATTTGCACTATTACTAAGGGGTGCTATTATCACCATTATTAAAACATAAAACATTTAACTAGTTTAACTAAATTGGTGCAACATAACATCTTTAATTATACTGTACCAGTGCAACTTCATGTGTAGACCAAGTTTATTTGTGAAAAGTACTGTATGAATTTGAGAATATGGAAGGAGCTTGTATGGATTAATTGGCTTTTTTGGGTGAGTTGTGGGGGCAAATCACTCTTAGAAAAATTTCTTCCTTGCTCCCAGTTTCAATTCACAGTCATCTTGACTGGCCACATATTCCATTTGTTTCTGTTTTAAACTCCATCACTCTTTGCTGTCTATGTAAAAGATGCATTGCAGCACATATCCTGGCAATGGGAAAGATATCTGCTTTCAAGATGGTTGTCCTGTTATGTATTCAGATACAATAGTCTTTCCTTCTTTCTTGAACCTGGCAACGTCACCTCTGTTGCTAGTGCTTAATCTGTGCCAGGACTGAACCTCTAGGCTTGGCAGTTCATAGTCCCAGCACTCTGAGCTTGCTGCATCAGTTATGAAAGTAAAAAAAATTGCTTGAGCCATGGCACCTCTCTCTCTATAAATTAAGCAGTCTGTAGCATGCTTAATTCAAGGCTCCCATGTGAATGTAGGTAGGAGGTACTTCTGAGTCACTGAGATGGCTAGGATTGTACATCAGGACTTTCATATTTTGGCACCGTACTAGAAGTGGGCCATCTTTCACAGATGCTGAGCAGGTTCTACTGGAGGAAATGTGATGACATCTCCAAATCCCAACTTCAATAAAATTGGGTGAATTATGAATTTATGAGCACGGCTTGAGGTACTTATAGTTCAAAATTTGGCCATAATTTGTAATTCAAGTGTGTGTGTCTGAGGGGGAAATCTTATGAGGTGAAAATGCAGGAAATATACACCCCTAGATATTGTGCTATTCAACTCTACACTTGATTTTCTGAGTATTTTGTCTCTTACTGTTGAGCATGTTGCATTCTTCAGTGCCAGTATGCCCTGCCTTTGACCACAACTCAGGTTTATATTTGCTGTGCATATAGCTTTCTGTATGGACAAATACTTGTCTAACGTGTTTCCAGCTGAGTGCATAAACTGTGTGTAATTGTATATTGTGTTTAGGTAATGCGTCTGGGGGCTGCACCTGCTAGCCTGAGCTTGCTGTCCATCCAAGTATTTGCTTCATCCTCAGAGAAGGAAACTCCAAAAAATGAGTTGCTAAAAATTGATGAGGTAAGACCCTGCCATTCTGATTGTATTCATAGTCTTTTGGTTACGGTGGAGTAATGTTAGCAGATGAAGAAGCACAGTCTAACAAAGTAAGATCATTTACTTTGGGAGGGCAAAAGATGTTTGCATGTCTGTCTTCATATTACAAAGAAAAAAGAATAATTAATTTAAACTTGCAATGGAAAAGTCCATATGCTCTGCTTTTACTTTTCCTAACTATATATTTTGAGGCCTGTTTGACATTTTGAGACTTGCTCATGTACAAAATACTGTAGTATTTTTCCATATCTAAAAACCTGTAATAAAATATTTTTCGTTGAGTAGCTTTCTGGCCTAAGAAAGCTGCCAATACTAGTATATCTAATCCACAGGAATGTCTTTATCTCCAGCAGACACTATGTGCTGTTTATATGATGAGTTCTGTTGGCTTTCATTTGCAGGCTTACATAAAGCAACAAAGCCAAAAGCTTGTCTATCTTAAAATACAACTGTATTTATCATTCGCTTTAGAGATCAAACATGGTCCCTGCCCTCTCTGGTTTACAATCCTGCAATGCAACTACTAGCTTGCAATTCTACATGTGTACAGGAATCCCCAGACTTTGCACTAAAGGATCAGAGCTTAAATATGGACAAAACACAATGAAAAACAACAGAAAAAAATCAGTGAAAAGCAGGGTTACAGAAATAACAGCCTATGCACTTTGGTTGTGCATTCATTTGGATAGCTGTTACTAAAAACACATTTGTTTATACACTAAAGCTGCGTGTGGATTGGCCATTACCTCTTTTTTTGATCTGAATGGCTAGTCAAAATTTGAGGCCTTGTAAGTTGTTCCAATCGGGAATAGAAACTGATCATGGAATCTGATATATTATTTGATGACATCTTGTTCATTCACAAGGAATGTACAAAAGTGCTGCTTCTCCAAATGCAGGGGGTACACAACAAACCAGGGGATAACTTCTTTGCTTACTGCCCCAAGTCTGTTTAGACAGCACCAGACCCAAAAGATCTCTTCAGGCTTCTCTAAGGGCTTGGCTACACTTGGAAATGTGCAGCACTGGGAGTTACAGCTGTGGTCGTACAGCTGTGTAGGAACAGCACTGCAGTGTGGCCACACTGACAGCTACCAGCGCTGCAGTGTGGCCACATTTGCAGCAGTTTGCTGAATGGTTTGCATTTCTAGACCAGTGTTCTATCTTTTCAAAAGAGGGGAGTGGGTGGAGTGTACAGGAAGCGTGGAGGAGACAGAGATCTGACCAGCTCCGCTGCCCCTTGCAAATTCTGGCATTTCCCCCACCCCTCTCTCAATCACTCTTAAATGTATCAGACCAGATAAGCAGCTGCTCCGACGACTCCCTTCCCCCTCTCCCCTCCCCCCCCGCGTGCTGTTTCTCCTCAAGCAAACACTAGCAGCTGTTACTCAGTGCTATACAAGTTCTAAGGACTGACGATAGTAACATGTCATTTTAAAAGGTTCGAATCATTTTAAGATTTGACCTTCCCACCACCCTTCTTTTATTCCTAAATGCTTTTACTTAAATAGCTCTTCAGACCACAGAAGCAGGCTGCCCTTCCACATCGGCCTCCCCTCAAACAAACAGCTTTATTGCAATTTCCCTGCCGCGGCTGGCTCGCTCACTGAGCAAAAAGAGCAGCATGGTTTGTTTTTTAGAGCCCGTCTTACCATTTCTTCCGGGCTTTGTTGTAGACAGGTGGAACCTTGCTATAACACAGCTTTGTGTCCACACCTGATGAGCACGCGCCAATCACCAGCGGAATCGCTAACCCCAGTCAGACAGGTGTTTCAAGCTGCTGCGCAGGGTTGGGCAATATTGAAAATGCTTCTACACGAGTGAGTTGCAGTGCTGTAACCCCTTCACCAGCGCTGCAATTCTCCAGTGTAGCCAAGCCCTAAGAGTTCCTCTGTGCTTAAATTGGTACTTGACTTGTTACATTGACTTTTTTAAAAAAAAATTAGGAACATTTTGCACGCAAATAGTTTTGACATTAAAGAATTATTATTCTTTCCTACAACTAAAAATGGCTTTTGGTTTGTTGAAATTTAAAGGACTTAAATGAGAGTTTTGGGGTAACACTAGGTATGAGAAATGTCAACCTAAAAAGGAACTTATTGGAGAGTATTATGAGGGACTGAACTTAAGATTTAGAATGAAATGACTGTCAAGCTGCTTTTGTACTATGTCAGCAAATCTGCAGTTCATGTTTCTTATTACTTTAGGAAAATAAGTTGTCATACTTTGTTTAAAAAGAGTACTCATTATATATGCATTTTCTTGCATGCATTCCAATTAACTGGTTGTAAATCTCTGCCAAATTTCTGCAGCTCATATTAAAGAAAATAAACAAGAGAGGACAATAACATGTAAAACAGAATGAATATTAAGGTATCTGTCTTCAGGTAGTGACACAAGTTTGCATTTTTTTTAAAAAACTAATATCCAATGACTATAGCTGTGAGTCTTTCACGGAGGTCAGGGAAGTCATGGATTCTGTGACTTCTGCAGTGGCTGGTGCCATGGCCCGAGCGGCTGGTGCAGCCCTGGGGTCACCGCACCAGCCACTGCTCCAGTGGCCCGAGGCAACTGGTCCCAGGCACTGCCCCAGAGCAGTGGTCCAGGAGCAGCAGCACCCTGCCGCCCCCCCCAACCTAGAGGAGGAGCAGCAGCATCCACTGGAGCACCCCTTCCTCCCCAACACCTAAGATTTAGTTGGCATATTTCTAGTAAAAGTCACGGACAGGACACTGGCTGAGACTTTTTGATTATTGCTGTGACCTGTCTGTGACTTTTAGTAAAAATACCAGTGACTAAATCATAGTCTTACTAATGACATTAGGTGTGTCTTCATTATGTAAATACTACTACTTTAGATGTCCCACCTATGTCATTCACAACAGTGTTGCTAATGCTGTCCATTACTACTGAAGGTAACAACTGCAACATCCAAAACATAGTACAATTTTCTGTAAATCTCAAATTCTCTGCTAAATAAAAAGCCCACCAGACTGTTAATTTAAAAACTACTCAAAGTCTTTAATAATGGCTTGGATAAATACAGAAAATGACTGCTCTAAGATCTAGTACACTTAATAAAAACACTGAGAAACAATATTGCTGATTAAGTATAGAAAACACTTCTCACAATTATGTATGTGATTTTTGGGACCGAATGAGTCTGATGTTCTATTTCTAAACCTGTAATTGGATTAGCCATCAACTTGTTTGGCTGAACAGAGGAGCAATTAGTAAGGCTCTCCTCATGATGTGTAATTATTCATTAAATCACATAGAATTCTCACAGCTTGACTGTATTTTTATTATGTCTTGTAGTATTATTTACTTTGCGCTAGGCACCGTTGAATTATACAGCTCCTGCCCTGAGGACTTTCTTGTACAAGTCCACCGTTTTAACCTCTTATTTGCAAATATTCACAGCTTTCACTCTACTCCTGTCCAGCTCATGAGTCTAAATATGTGGAGGAATCACAAACCCAGTTGGAAGAGGGGATCTCGTATCTGCGGCATTCTGTGGCGCCATATACAGCCTGGTGTCAGGTATAGCAGTTTTAACTTACGGGAATACTCGTATGTTTCCGTAGTTAAGGATGGTTTGAGGATTTTGCTTATGACAGGACATTAAAACCTGTCTTGATCTGAATTAGTGAATTGCTTTTTAAAAAAAAGGCAGAAAGACATCTCTGAGGGGTCTGAATATTTAAAGATATTTTAGTCATTAGGAAGTGTTTCTGGAAAAAGAAATGGTTCTTTTTTTTTTTTCCTGCAATTGTGCATGGTGTATTTTACCAAATGTTTTACCCCTTTTTGGCCAAAAAAAACAACCAAAAATCTTTAGAATCGTTCCCCCCGAAACTTCTAAACTCAACCTTGATCTCCCTTGTCTGAGCTGTAAAAACTTTCCCTTCTCCACCCCCCCATTCTTTTAGCTCTTAAGTTTTTAACAATTTCGTCTTAAAAATAGCAGATTTGCTATCAACACCCAATTCCCCTATCTTTGTGTAGGTTGTTGCCTTTTGTGGCAGTTAGCAGGGAAAGGGAAGGAGGAAGTTAGATTACTGCAATATACATAATAAATCATATAATATAGAAATTGTATAACATATGCAAAGCATTGTGGTCCTCCGTACAGATCATTTTAACCTAGATTTAACCTAGATTTTCTGTTATTCTCTCAAGTACCATTAAATTCTATACAATACAAGTTAAAGGACTGAACAACAATATAAAAAAGGAAGCCCTTCAGGCTCTTAAAGCTGGTCACATGCCGTTGCACGCTGTGATGAATCAATGCAGGAGCCATTTCCTATATTCTGACTAAAATATTGACAGGAAAATCCATCAGGTAGGGATAAGCTTCTTCCATGACCCATTGTGTTTGATGATGGGCCATCAACTTGAATAGTCTAGTCACAATGTGCTGGCTAGACCGGATGTAAACTACCTCCTGGGCGTTACCCAGAAGCAAATGAAAATGATGCATATGTACAAATAGGAATCAAAATTCAACATAATTTGTACAAGATTTGTTACAATTATATAACTGTGGTAGCAAAAATGATCTACATGGTGTGGCAAATTGCCGGTACTGTTCTGCTGGGTCTCGCGCTTTCTCTTCTCTGGGGTAGGTTCAGGGCGCTATTGCTTGCCTCTGAACCAGTTCTTAATCATTCCCCTAGTGTCCTTGGAGGAGGGGAGTGGAGAGGGAGGGACCTGGGCCCGCCCTCTACTCCAGGTCCCAACCCAGGGGCCCTGGGGTTGTGGTGAACCACTTGACTAGCGGTTTCTTCCCCTGGGTTACTTCCCTCTCATACCCGTCAGCTTGTGAAGGGCTTCTCGCCTCTCTTCTATACAAGCCTGGTGCCCCTTACCTAGGGTTTCTGTTGGGCTTCCCAATCCACCGCAGCACTCCTCCAAACCTTCTATTTCTCTCTGGACAAACTCTTCTCTTCTGCAATCTGCACTCTGCTCCAATCCAACCTTTCTCCTTCAACTACCACCCCCTGTCTGACTGAAGCAGGGGTTTATATCCCATGACTGGAGTCAGGTGCTCTGACTGGAGTCAAGTGCTCTAATTGGCCACAGCTGTTCTAGTTAATCTAAAGCAAACCTTCCTCCCTTGGCAGGGAATAAGGCCCCCTGCTAACACTCTTATGCTGCCTTCTGGCCATGCTGTATCACAATGGTCAAATTTTAAGCATATAATGTCACACCTCCGAGGCCACCTCACTATGGGAGGTCTGGTAGCCTAGTTACACACCTAGGGACAACAGTGTCAGTAATGCAGTGAACGCAGACTTAGTGAAAGAATGTGTTAGTCACAAATGCTTTTACTTTCTAAACAGCACAAGAATTACAGCTCTTGGGAAAACGACAAACCCCTGAAGGCGGTCCCCTTCAGCTTGACCTCACCACATTTTTGAACCTTGGATTCGGTCCAATTCTTAGGCCAGACAGCTCTTCATGCTTGGCCCAGCGTTCTGCATGTGACAATGGAATGGACGCCTTTGCTTAGGACATTCCTCTTTTTAAAACAACCTCTGATGCATTTCTTGCCCCTGCCCCTCCCCTGGGGAGTTTCCAGGCTCTAAGCTATGGTTGTCCCCCTCTTGGCTTCTGGGTAGAGTCTCATTCAAAGTCATTGGCCTGCTGGTTGCTAATCTTTGTTTCACTAGGGTACAACCAGTGTCCATTGATTGCTCTATCACTGGGATAGACTGTCTAGCAAGCTGTGGTCTCCAAACTTGGCAGCGGTCGAGTATCCGCTGCAATGCTTCCAAATTTCAGCGGCGATGGCTCTTGATGATGCCGCTTGTCAGTGGCAAGCGACGTCATCAAGAGGCGTCGCTGCTGAAATGCTGCCAAAATTCGGTGACATTTCGGCGGATGGTCGACCGCCAGTCAGGATGTGGGTGCATTTCGGGACCCCTGGTCTATCCACTGAATTGTCTAATCCCTGCTACAAAATGGATGCACAACAATGCCACACTAGAGATGGCAATCAAAATGGAGGTTGAAATACATGGTCTTTTCAAAATAAAGTGGATTTTCCAATTTGACACTGACATAATCCCTGACGTGTCAGACCCTTTACTGTAGTATTTTGGCTTCCATGTTAAATGGGATCTGAAAGGCTTTCTGCTTATGGCTGTTTACATGCAGGGTCTGACCTCTTTAAATTCCTGTGTTCTATTGGTTGCCTGGAACAACCAGTGTAAACATCCATGCTGGGAGTGGAACTTCAGAGAGGGCTGACCTGTCTGGAAATTCAGTTGGACTGACTGAGAGTACTTACTGTTCCGTACTGTAAAGCTCTGCGGTCTGTTAATCTCTTACCCTGCCTTATTTTTGTTTACACAGTAAACTGATAGCTTTCCTGTCTGTAATATCACCATATTGTGGTGTTTTTAACAGACGTAGTTGACACAGTAGGCAAGGAAAGTGCACAATTTTAGGGACTTGATTCAGACTTTGATCTCAAGGAGAGCTTTTCTCCCATTGTGTTACAGAAAGTGGGATTTTGGGGTGGCTCTTTCAGATATTTAAAAATTGTTTTAATCCAGAAAACAAATGAAAACCAGTTTTGAGTAGATTCGTGTACCATTTTATGCCTTTTGATAATTAACTGTTAGAAAAATTGTTTAAAAGGCTATTTTAACTATTTAAAGCTGTAAAACGGAGCGCATCATACTCTGCATGGCAGAAGTTCAGGCTTTTATTAACATGCTATAAAATCTTTAGACCTTGCTCTTTTGTATCAGCTGATAGCATAACCAACTCCCGTAAACTGATTAATTTATGCTTTAATCTACCACATGTGAACTCTTTCTCCATGGTAGATTTTTTGTTGTTGTTACTGCTGCAAATAAATGAGAGCCCTAAAGATATTGTTCCCTTACCCCGTATACTAATTTAGTCCTTTCATTTCCCTGTACCTGAAATTTAGAGTGTAAAATTATTTAAGTGATATTGCAAGATTGTTCTCTACATCTTAACTCCTAGGAATGGGTGTATTACCTATTGATTTGTTTACCTCTCTAGAGGTAATTTTGTGCAGTATCTCCCTGTAAATATTAAGATGTTGTTCTTCTGTCAAGGCAGGCATCAGTGCATTTGTATGATTAAGTTTCTCCATAGCTGAACAATAAGAGCAGTGTGAATTCTTGCTTCATGAGCTGAGTGCTTCCAGTACAGGAGAAGTCTCAAAATTATTCCTGCAGTTGGGACAACTATCGTAGCTCCAGTACTGAGCATCTGGATTAATTCACTTATTCATGAATTAAATTAGCGTCTGTATGTGTTTAACCCTCATATCCTTCAAGAATTCTGTTATACCAATTTGTCATCATCTAGTCTGGTGAAAGAGAAAATAACTGCATTGAAAATAATTAATGTCTCTCCATGGATCACTAGCTATGAGTTAGTGTATAGCTATGTGGCCTTCCTCTTCTGTGCTAATTCATTTATTTATCATGCATGGATATGCCAAGATACCGGAGCATGATGTGGTAGGAGAGCAGCTGCATAATTCCTTAATTTCTGCTCTATCATCAGGATCATGGTGCAGTGCTAAATTTTGTCTTCTCTTCATTTTTGAGGCAGTAGACACAATCTTCATTCAGAATTTACAGTTGAAAATATTCCTTGCTGTGTTTAATTTCAAGTGTAAAACTAGGCAAACAAAACTGTGAGTGGAGAAGGGAACAGAAGGGAAGAGGTCTTGGTAGCATGGATAAAATCAGAACTGCACATATGTACCAGAGAAGTCCCTTTAGTTTTCTGAATATTCTATGTTAACTGTGAGATCGTTCAGTTTTGGCAGAAAACAATGCTTAATGTTGTTTGCTGATTTGATCTTAAATAAAAAGACCTGCAAGCATATTTAACAGTCTCGAACATACAAGGCTGCTGTGCCTAAATTGACATGGAATGTATAAAAACGAATGTTGTCACTCTTCATCAGGTTATTATAATCAACTGTTACTTCTGTTTTGCTACTGTATATTTTTTTTCTTTTTTTTTCTCCAGGATCTTTACACTAACGCTATGCCCAAAGTAGAAAGAACTATTGAACGTGGTAGAGGTAAATCAGCTTACATTTTTCTTTACTAATAGGTGAGGTGCTTGATAGAGAAAAATTATGATGCATGGCTATGGTTACATGTGCTTTCTCTTAGCTCAAAGCTCCATTAAACATTATTCAGCACTTCAAATCTTTCTGTTATTTGTTCTATGAATTTCTTGGATTTCTTTTGTGGAGCATCATGGTATTATGGTTTTGATAATTAAAAGCATAGTCCTATGTCTGTTGTAAACAGTGCAAGAGTAAGGATTGGTCTACACCAAAACTTAAGCAACATAGCTGGGTTGAACTAGGAGTGTAAAATATTAAGATGTAATTAAACTGACCAAATGCGTAGTATAGACACAGCTAGGTCATCCTCGTTCCTTTCTCTCAAGGGGGTGGATTAACTACAGCAACGGAAAAACCACTTCTGTCTCTGTGGCAAGTGTCTACGTTATGGCACTATACAGGTACATCTGCAGTATTCGTAGTGTGAACAGGCTCTAAGTAATGGGTCCACATAAAGAACATCCACAGTATAAGTTAAAGGGGCATCTAGGATAATTGGGCCAAGCAAGGAACAAGATGCTATCTGTTCACGGGCAGCCATACTGAAGCCAATGCAAATCACTCTGTGAAAATAGTAGAATCTACAAATAGCTTTATTTGGCCTTACCTGTGTCATTCAGGATTAGCTGGCCAAAATCTGACCTCTCCAATCTCACTAAGGGATTGCCTGGGTTGGTGGGACATGAGAGGAGACAGAAACCACTCACACAACTTAATTCACATGCTAAAACTAAGCACACTTGGGCAGTGTTCTCAAATTAATCTGAGCTGGCCGTTTTAAATTCAATAACTGAATCTGCACATTTCTCATCTCTCGAAACTAACCTGTCCCAATCTATTTCTGCTATATATTTGAGATAGGGTGACCAAAGCAGACTTCAGTGGGGCACCACATGGGCATAGGGATCTGCTAGCACAGTGTTGGGGCACAAGAAAGGATGTGATAGCTTTTGAGACCATTTATTTTGCACCTAAATCTGCCTTTCTTATTTACCAGTTCTTGTACTACAAAAAGAAGAAGATGTTCAGTTAAATTGAACAGCCACAAACACACAAAAGGAAATACCTTTTACACACTGTCCCAAATAAACCTTGGGAGCTTATTGCCTCAAGATTTTGAGGCCAAGAATTAATAAAATGATAACATATTTATATGGATATTGATTACATCCACCCTTGAATCAGATACGCTGATAAATGTTAGAGAGATAACATTTCTGTTCTTCAGAGCATAGATGTATTACTAACTGATACTAGATAGAAACGTCCTCTAAAGGCAGTTGATTCCACAATTATAAATTTCTTGCATCTCCTGAAGCTTCTGGGACTGGCCACTGTTAGAAACAGGAGGCTGGACTATTGCTCTAGTCTTGGCAATTCCTATGTTACAATGAAAGAAAAAGAATCAACTTTTAAATTACCTTAATTCTGAGCCTGGTGCAGCAAGGCATTATCAAAGTTTATATACATGCACAAGTCAGGAGAGGGGGAACACTTTTTTATGTTGTATACTTTTAATGGCAAGTTAAAATAATTGTTTGGATTTCATTTTTAACTGAAATTGTGTGAATGGGGAAGTAAAATAAATGCACAGTTGTCTTCCTGGTTTGGTTTTGTCAGCTGACTAAAACATAAAGCATAACAGATGACAAAACCACAAGAGGTTTTGTAGCAGAGACTGGCAGACAGCAAACTGCAGGAAACTCAGCTAACGGGGAAATGAAATTGTATGCATAACCAGGTGGCAACAGGATGTAAACATAATTGTTTTGTAAATATCAACACTATTTATGCAACTGATGAGAGCCTAATAAGCTAAAGTTGAGTTGAGTTATGGACTGATTTCCTTCCCTCCAAATTACAACGGTTTCTGAAAACATTTTTTGTGTAGTACACTAATTTTAAAAATTGTTCTACAGTGCTGATGTTCTGTTAAGTGGCAGGAGGTCAAGGGGACGGGAGCCCCTTCTGGCTTAATAAATGAGTCTCCATAGATCATTGCATTCCAGTACTTACTAGTGTTAGTTATTAGTGCAGCACACATGAATAATTATACTGTTTTTGGAAATTTTAGTAAAACTGCATTCCGTTTTCTGAAACTTAAATATCTGCTCAGACTGGAAATAGTGAAATTGTTTTCTTGTGTGTGCGCCTGCGCGCACACAGACAACTTGTTACAAAGTGTCTGCATGCACGTGTGTGTGTGTGTGTGTATATATATATAAAATATTTAAAAAATAATTTAAAGAATAAGTCTGAATCTGGCAAACTCTAAAAATACAAGATTTTTACATGCGCTTTCCTGAAATGGACTGACTCTAAAGACTTTTTTTTTTTCTCCACACCTATCTTTATATTGTATTGGGAAATAAGGAGTTAAACGCAATCAAGGGGTAGCTAGAACCATTAGATTGTGACATTCTGCAAAATGACTCTGCTTCTACTGCAGGAAGCCCACAGCTTTCATGGTATATAGAACCCATTACTGTGCCAGTCAAGCTGTCACCTAAAACACCCTTACAAAAGCAGTTTGAAAAAACAAAATGCTGCTACTAACAGATCCTGTTTTCCAAGGCAAATGATAACATGTAACAGTCTGCATGAAAATATATGTGCCTCCTAGAACTTTCAAGAAACATTAATAATGTTTCAATTAATGTTCTCCCAATAAGCAATAGCCTCGCACTTCATCAACAAGTAGTTCATATGTGTGTCAATAGAGAAGATTGCAAAAGTTTTAAATTTTTGCTGCTAGAGCCAAAAGATACATGACAGTTAAAATAGTGTTTAACAACGTTTTGTAACATTTGCTCATATGTGTTAATGGTTCATTTTCATCATAAGGTTTTTCCATTACATAGATGCATTGTGGTCTGATTTCATTTTAGAAAGTTGTGAATTTCTCAAAAATCCCCCTCCAGGATTTTACCCAAGGCTTGGTGTCATTGGTTTTGCTGGAATTGTTGGACTGTTTCTTTCTAGAGGTAGGTGCTCTTTTCAAATGGCTTATTTTATGAGGTTGGGGTAAATCATTTAAACATCCAATAAAAATGAATACATCTTTAACTACAATATGTGCAATTAAATCAGGACTCAGAAATGTATCTTGACGCACATTATTTCTGTTACAAAGGTTCTTTTATGTTGTTTAATTTCAGAGTTATGGATTCTGTTGGTTACAGAAATTTGGTCTATAAAAGACACCACTACTGAATGGCGCTTATAGTAATAATATGATAAAATCTAATGGGAACACCAGAATTGCAATTTGTTATCAACCAAATGTAATGCTAAAGCATTCAGCTTATAAAACTAATCTTTCTCTTGATTTAGTTGTATCTCCACTTCACCTCACAGTCCCAGTCCCAGTATCAGGCCTGGTCTACACTGTGTGTGTGTGTGGTGGGGCGGAATAGATCTAAGTTAGGCAACTTCAGCTATGTCAATAACGTAGCTGAAGTCGACATACTTAGATCAACTTACTGTGATGTCTTCACTGGGTCAAATCGACTGCTGCCGCTCCTCTGTTTACTCCGCCTTGCACCTCTTATGGCGGTGGAATACAGGAGTCAGTGGGAGAGCGATTGGGGATCTATTTATCACATCTTGATTATATACAATAAATTGACCACTTCTGGATCGGTTGTTGCCCGCCGATCCGGCAGATAGTGTAGACATACCCTCAGTATGGTAGCATGTTTTTTGAAAAAAAAAAAAAAGTGCTTTTTAGTTAAGACTTAAGGGAAATTGGATGCATTTCTTAAAATTTGCAGACTTTTTTGTTATAGGTATCCAATTAATTTAAACATGGCATTTTGAATATTGTTACTGTGAAGATTTTCCTTTGTAATACTTTAGCAGATAATGCTCTCTGAAGTGTGCATCATTCAATTTACAAAGACAGCTTCCAATAAGCAGGTGTTCCTTTACAGTTTACTTTATGAAATTAAGGAGACTATCCAGTTATGAACTAGTGATTAAAGGGATGCTGCCAATTCCTCTGATTGTTTCCTTTAAAATTATTTTAAATTAGTTTTTGTGCTTCTCTGTTGGTTTAGAAAGGGCCTTTGGATGGGCCTGAAAGCTACATAATCAAATACGCTTATGCACCCACTCCCTCCTCCACCCCCTTTGCTGTCTGGACTCACACCTGCTTCTTCTTGCCACTTGTTCTTTCAGTTTCAGCTCTGATAATGCTATTACACACAGTGAACACTCTTCTCCAGGGCCTATAGCTGTCAGCAAACAATGAAGCTGACTGTAAAGTAAGCCAATTGAAAAAAAAAATAGGTTTTTTCCTTTAATCTTTATTACATACTAGGAGTTAATTTTAACAACAGTAGGCAAAAAAAACCCCAAACATTTGGTTCTGAAACTTTTTTTAAGTTGACTGTGTCCCTTTAATTGGCAAGTTAACTGACAAAGCAAGGTTCTTGAATGTTGTTGTGGTCTCATCTCTACGTAGAGCTTACCTAGAAGTAAGTTCCAGTATAATGTAACATGTTTATACATATTTTGCAGTATAGAAATTCAGTATAACATTTAATTGCATTGCTTAAAAAATTAGTATATTTGTGCTTTGTTTGGAAAGGGAATTTGAAATACAGTAGAACCTCAGACTTATGAGCACCTCAAGAATGGAGGTTTTTCATAGCTTTGACATGTTTATAACTCAGAACAAAACATTATGGCTGTTCTTTCAGAAGTTTACAACTAAACATTGACTTAATATAACTTTAAAACTTTACTATGCAGAAGAAAAATGCTGCTTTTAACCATCTTAGTGCAAATGAAACAAGCACAGAAAGAGTTTCCTTGTCTTGTCAAATCTTTTTTTTTTTTTTTTTAATTTTCCCTTTATTTATAACAGGGTTTAAAAGGGAGCTAGATAAATTCATGGAGGTTAAGTCCATTAATGGCTATTAGCCAGGATGGGTAGGGAATGGTGTCCCTAGCCTGTTTGTCAGAGGGTGGAGATGGATGGGAGGAAAGAGATCACTTGATCATTACCTGTTAGGTTCACTCCCTCTGGGGCAGCTGGCATTGGCCACTGTCGGTATACAGGATACTGGGCTGGATGGACCTTTGGTCTGACTCGGTACGGCCGTTCTTATGTTCTCATTTTTTTAGTAGTTCACATCTAACACAGTACTATCCTGTATTTGCTTCCTTTTTTTTTTCCTGGTCTCTGCTGTGGCCTGCTTGCTTACTTCCAGTCCAAATGAGGTGTATGCTTGACCAATCAGTTTGTAACTCTGGTGCTCAGAACTCTGAGGTTCTAGTCTACGCTCATTTTTGTAGAAGTTCTTAGTATGTGACACTGCTTAACTGTATCTCTGGTGAATCATTATGTTGATACGGATTAATGCTATAACTCTATAGGAAATATTGTTGATATGGTATGCACAGTCAAATGGTGTTTTCATTAACAAAATCAGAAATGAGCAGTTCTTTGAACAAACTGGAAGTGATGTGTGACTATAGCAGACAAATGTGTTAACACTTCTCCAATTAAATTTGTTTTGATTATTCTCTGGCAGTGAACAAACACACTGCTTAGCATTCATGGTGGTATTTAATGAGAAGAACGTTGCCAGATCATGATTGTAGATGTTTTTTCTTAAAGTTCCAACTTCAAGAGTCATGTGATTATGTGAAAATCTATTTTCATTTTTAAAAAAAAATAAAGAGAAAAAATGTATGGCCATTGGGGTTGTGGAAGATGTATACCCTAAAGGCTTAAGAACTAGAAAATAAATAAAAAGAACCCATAATTTTATCTTTTTAACCCCATCTTATAATTTTGGAGTGGACCTGATTTGAAATGCAAATCGCTTACTCACAATACAAAAATCAAAGCACTTTATTTTCGCATCTGAACTTGAAATGTCAAGAAGCTAGTTTACAATGATTTTTAACTTTGAAGTATATAATGAGTAAGGCTGCATTTTAGTCATGGGTATTTTTAGTAAGTCATGGACAGGTGAATGGCAATAAACAAAAATTCATGGCCTGTGACCTGTCCATGACTTTTACTATATACTTCTAACTAAAACTTGGGCCCGGGTGCTCGGGGTGTGGGGATGGCCCAGGATCCCTGCTAGGGATAGAGGGCGGCCTGGGACCTCTGCTGGTGTATGTGAGGGGGGGCTGGTAGGCTCCCTACCCGGCTCCGACCAGCGTGTCCCTGCAGCTCTTAGGGGATTGCTGGCCAGGGCTCTGCACGCTGCTCCTGCCACTAGCACCAGCTCCTCAGCTCCCATTGGCTGGGAACCGCAGCCAGTGGGAGCTGCAGTGGTGGCACCTGCGGGCGTGGGCAGTGCGTGGAGCACCAGCTGCTGTAGAAGTCACAGAATTGAGGATCTCTGTTACAGACATGCAGCCTTAATAATGAGTTCAACAGGAAGAAAACCTATATCACAAGCATACATGTGGTAGAACTATATTTATGGGAGCTGGTAAAGGCTGGTCTCTGTTATAGAACACACCTGCTTGATATGCCAAATGGATTCTATTTTAGCATGTTAGAAGCATTTACATTCATTTTATGAACAGAAGTTTATATAATTCTCATAGCAATATTTCTTTATATTTTTGAAGTAAAGGTCTTGGTTATTCCACTGGTAAAAATTTTTTGAATCCCCACATCAGATTTAATTATGAGGTAGTTATCACTGAAAGATTCTGTTAAAAAGTACTTCTCAAAAGAGTGAAAAATTAATACATCGGTCTAATATGATTGTGTTTCTTGGGAAAGCAGTTAAACTAAACAGTTACTGATGTGGTAAATTATAAAGTACCTAATGAATGATTTATATATAAAAAAGTACAGTTACACTATCCAAGTTTCTAGAGAACGTGTACTCTAACAGAAAATATTTTCTTCCATGGAACAGGCTCAAAAATAAAGAGGTTGGTGTATCCAGTGGGCTTCATGGGGATTGGTGCCTCGCTATATTATCCACAACAAGCTGTTGCTATTGCAAAGGTCAGTGATTACACTTTTAGGTGTGGGAAACCCCCTTACTTCCTGTCACTTATTTCTTCATATCTTCAAATTAATGAGTAAACCATTTTTATTTAAGGGTTGTCAGCAGGCTTGGCCTTCATACAATGAAGGCAGATACATTTCTTTTCCCAAGGAGCTTACAATTTAAATTGGACATAAACTGAGTGAAGTGATTTTAAATCAAAATGATTGATTTAAATCAGCAAGCAGGAAACCTGATGTAAATACTCAATTTTAATTATGTTTTGCATTTGTACTGTTTACTTTCCTAAAGAAATGTTGATTCTCATTGATTGGTAACTATTAAAACATGTTTGCAACCAAATATAGCATTTATACTAAATTTGGTGGTGCTTTTTGTTCACTGATGGGATACACTGCATCTCGACACATTTATTCTTCTTCGAGTGCTTCATTCTTCTTCATGTCGATTCCATTTTAGGTGTGTGCATGCCCACATGCACAGTTGTCGGAAAGTTCTGCCTTAACAGTATCTGTAGGGCCGGCTGTGGTGCCCACTGGAGTGGCGCTCCCATGTGGTGGTATATCAGGCACCGCCAGCCCTGTGTCCTCTTCAGTTCCTTCTTACCGTCTGTGACAGTTGGTTGCAGTGCCTTGTCTTGCTTCACAAGAGCAGCAGCAGATATCCATTGACTGATTTAGTGGTTGTTGTACATAGTTTTATAGATAGTTAGTCGATAGTGTTAGTTAGTCGGCAGAGTCCCAGTGAGGACTTTCCCCCAAGCAGGGCTTGCCTGTTCCCCCGGCTTCAAGACGTGTGCATCATGCAGCAGGTTAATGCCGTAAGTGTCTGGGTGAAGGCCACAGGGAAGACGTGTAAGAACTTTTGCCCGTGGACCCAGACAGAGTAGGATATCTGCTTGAGGGTGTTATTGATGGAGGCAGCTCTTTGTCTGGCGTCAGAACCCTCCACCGCAGCACTCATGGCCAGCACTTCGGCTTCTGCATGCAGTGCGATGCCGGACTCAACCTAGCACCGGTCCTTTCGCCTGTGCTGAAAAAGAGGCTGAAGAAAAGAAGCCCCTCGCACTGAAGGAGAGAGGGGCTTCATGCAAAGGATCTCTGTCAGGCCAAACAACCCCTATGGGGAGTGATGGGAGTACCGCAAAAGTCAGACTCAGCAACCCTGCCAAGGACCCACCCCGGGCAGAGGCAGGGATTCCCAACCAGTTATTGAGCCTTCAGGGCCCTAAGTGGTCCTGGCAGCCAAGGAGTAAGGCTGACCCACTCCACAGGTGCCATGCCAGGTGACGGATATGGCTCTGCTTGTGGCACCAAAGGGGAAAGCCACTGGGGTGCTGCAGCACAGACTGGCGGAACACCCTAGGTCACTGGATTGCAGGCACAAGTCCCCATCACTGCGACTTTGGGACCTGGCACTGCAGCCTAGCTCACCTGCCAGAAGGTGTAGCTTTCCATCGAGATCCCCTCCTACTAGGCGAGGGACTCTGGGCTCGTGGCGCCTGTACTGACGACTGTCTGGTCATTGGTCACCTAGATGCCAAAGACCCTCTCCCAGAAGGTATCCTTGTCGTCTGACTCTGTCCTAGAGGGATCATTCGGGATCTTGGTGTCGCCCCGGTAGTGTTCCTCTGGCAGGCGGTACTACTACCCGTCACCCCTGTTGATTTGCCTACAAGGGTCAGTAGGCAGACCCAGGCCTCAACGGCCCCACCATGGTCACTGGAGGGACAGTGGTCAGGGTCAGACTGTGATTTTAGCCTGTCGCTGAGACAGAGTGACTCCCTTCTAACGCGGGGACCGAGGCGGCTCTGGCCATGGTGCCAACGAAACAGGGGCTGTGGTCCTCACAGTGGTCTTACTGGAACCCGTAGGGGGTGCCGGTAATTCTGGTCCAGTACTCTCAGCCCTCCCTGGCCGAATCGGACAAACCAGCCGAGGTACCACTGATACTGCAATTGGAACACAGTACTGCAGCAGAAGCAGAACCCGCACACTGTACCATGATGCCAGGGAGCCCCCCTCCGACAAAGGAGGGGATGACATCATCCCTCAGGTGACACAGTTGTCCTCATCATCCACGGACAAGGCAGTGTCCGGAATCTCCTACACCAGCAGTCCCCTGGACGATTTTAAGGAGCACCAGGCCCTCCTTAAACGGGTGGCTGACAACCTTGGCCTGCACATTGAGGAGGTCGCTGAGGAGGCAGACAACCTCTTCAATGTCATCTCAGCCACCACACTGGCAATAATTGCATTGCCTGTCTACCCAGCAGGGATCAAAAGCCCTCATCTATTCCGCCAACCTCAAGGAAAGCGGAAAAGAAAGACTATGTCCTTTCAGAAGGCTTCAATTATCTGTATACTCATCCCCCTGCAGCGGCATTGACCATGTCCGCAGTGAATGAAAAGGACAGGCAGAGCCACCCTAGCAGAACGCTGAAAAATAAGGAAGCCAAGAGACTCAAGTTATTCAGCAGGAAAGTTTTATTTGATGACCAGCTTATAGTTTAAGGTCTCTTAATCACTAGGCCCGGCTGGGACGTTATAACTTTAACCTATGGGATTCCCTTAATAAGTTCATGGAGGCCCTCCCACCTGACCCTGTCCAAGAGTTTGCCGTATTGTTGAGTGAAGGCACGGCGGTGGCCGGTCGAGTCCTCCAGTTTGCCAGGGATGCCATCTGGCGAGTCCTCCAGATGATGGACTCGGTTGCCAGGGTGGTCGTGTTGGTGGCGGCGGTGCAACGCGGCTCTTGGTTGCAGGCTTCTGGGCGGTCCCAGGGGATGCAGACCATAATCCAGGACCTGCCATTTGAGGGTTTGTGGCTCATTTCTGAGCTAACTGACTCTAGGCTCCATGGGATGAAGGACCCCCAAGCCACCCTCCAGTTCCTGGGCTTGCACACCCCTCAGCAGTCCAGGAAGCCATTTCATCTTCCCAGGTCTGATTCCTACTGGGAAAAGGACTAGGACAAAGGGCCTAAGAGACGCTATCTGTCCTCTTCCTGCCCAACCTAACCCTTCCAGAAGTCAGGGAGGTGTCATAAACACATAGTTAAGGGTTAATGTCTCTCTTGCCTGTAAAGGGTTAAGAAGCTCAGTAAACCTGGCTGACACCTGACCAGAGGACCAATAGGGGGACAAGATACTTTCAAATCTTGGTGGAGGGAATTCTTTGTTTGTGCTTTTTGTGGTGTTGTTGTTCGCTCTTGGGACAAGAGGGACCAGATGTACATCCAGGCTCTCCAAATCTTTCTGAATCAGTCTCTCATGTTTCAAACTTGTAAGTAATTAGCCAGGCAAGGTATGTTAGTCTTATGTTTGTTTTCTCAACTTTTTTTTTTTTTTTCTTTTTTTGCTGGAAGGATTTTACCTCTGTTTGCTGTAACTTTGAACCTAAGGCGGGGGGGTCCCCTCTGGTCTATAGGAATCTGATTACCCTGTAAAGCATTTTCCATCCTGATTTTACAGAGATAATTTTACCTTTTCTTTTTTTTTTTAATTAAAAGCTTTCTTTTAAGAACCTGATTGATTTTTTCTTGTTTTAAGATCCAAGGGGATTGGTGAGTCCAGATCCAGGGATTGATGGGGGAACGGAGGGCGGGGATGGTTAAATTCTCCTTGTTTTAAGATCCAAGGGTTTTGGATCTCTGTTCACCAGGGAATTGGTAAAGTCTCTCAAGGCAACCCAGGGAGGGGACGAAGTTTTGGGGGGACAGAGAGTGCGTCAGACACTGGAATTCTGGGTGGTGGCAGTGTATACCAGATCTAAGCTAGTAATTAAGCTTAGAAGTGTCCATGCAAGTCCCCACATTTGTACCCATAAGTTCCGAGTGGGGAAAGAAACCTTGACAGGAGGCCAGAAGCAATCATTTTGAGGATGCACTAGAGGATGGCGCCCCAGCCAATCTACTGGATCTAACTCTCCCTTTTTTCAACTGTCTCTGCCCTTTCCAGTCAGCCTGGTCCTGGGTCACATTGGACCACTGGGTGCTTGTAATAGCTTCCTACTCAGATTCTGACCCTTAGCATTGATAAACTGAGAAGCTAACATGAAACCTCCAAGCTTACTACCAGCTTGGATCTGATCTCACTGCCACCAATCAGGATTCAGGGCTCCTGATTGCCCCCAAGTCGCCCCAACCTATCCCTGGGGGACTCCCCAAGACCCAGAACCCCTAGGTCTCCTCTGTCTCATGCCCCAGCTTCCCCCCTTCCCTGGGTTAGCCTGAGTGATGCCGTACTATTCCCCTTGAATACAAACCAGAGAGGGCAATCTACCTCCCCCTGAGGCTATGCATTCAAACCTAGTCAAGCTATAACAAAGAGATGATTCCACCTCCCCTTGTTCCCGTAGCCGGTGAACTAGGAAATAACCTCAAGCAAGTCTGAAAGAAAAACTATAATGTAAAGAAAGAAAGGAAATTACATAGTAGATGCAACTCATGCACTAAAAAAGCTCAATCAGGGCACATTGCTTAAAGAATTGAGGAAAACCAGTCGATTCAATAAAATAAGCAAAACAATTTAAACCAATCCAGTCACAGACACACATGTAAGTATCAAAACAAGCATATACAGCCTACTTGGCTGCGAACCTTTGTACTACCAACTTGGTAATTACGAAGGGTAGAAAGAAAGTTGGAGATAGAAAGAAAAGGTTGTCTCACACATAGCTGAAAGAAACCAGACAGACACAAGAGCTCAAGCCAAAACCCCTCTGAGATTCCCCCTCTTATCTTTTAAAATCCGTTTCCTGATTGGTCCTCTGGGTCAGGCTGTTTGGATTCCTTTCGATAAAAAACATTAACCCTAGTACATCTATTATAAGACACACCCCGCAAATCACAAGACAGGTAAAATTATCACTGGTGGTTGATCTTTCTTCCTAGATCTTAAACTAAACAGATAACAACACATGCACCTTTACATATACTACTAAGCGTAACTACAGACTGATAACAGTTTAAGGACAAGTTTAACAGCAGTGATCCACGGAACTCTCACGGACGGATGGCATCAGCTACTTGTGGTTAGAAGCTCCTAGAAATGTGTTTGAATTCAAAATCAAAATCTTGGAGAGCTAAACTCCAAACGAAGAAGTTCTTGTTGTGTCCATTTGCTTGCTTATGAGCAACTTTAGCGATCGCAATGGTCAGTTTGTAGCTGGACACCGCCATCCCCAAACATATGCGTAGCTTTTCCAAGGCGTACACAAATGCAATAGCAATTCTTATTCACTGACTGACCAGTGCTTTCCCCTCAGATAGTTGTCATTGCTGAGAAACACGACAGGATGGAAGTTCTGATCCGGTCCTTCCTGCATAAGAACTGCTCCTATACCACGCTCAGATGCATCGGTGGTTACTAGGAATGGTTTGTCAAAGTCTGGGGCCCTTAGTACAGGGTCAGACGTGAGCGTTGCCTTAAGTTGGGTAAAGGCTTCCTGACACTCATCAGTCCATTTAACTGTAGTTGGCTGGGTGCTAGATACGGTTTCTTCGGGCTACACCCGGAAGTTTATAGCTAACCCTCCTTTCCACCCCGCTTCAGGGACCCTTCTCATGAGCAGTTCTTAATTCAGGAGGTCAAAAACCTTCTGCGCCTGTGGGAAGTGGAAAAGGTTCCATGGAACGTGGAAGGCAGAGGCTTCTACTCTTGCTGCTTCCTACTTCCTAAGGCAAAAGGGGGCCTCAGACCCATCCTAGGCTTGCGTTGCCTCAACGAGTCACTCCAGAAGTTGAATTTTTGCATGATCTCCCTGGCTTCCATCATCCCCTTCCTGGATCTGGGAGACGGGTACACCAACTTCAATTTACTTTTATAGTTCCATACTTCGATCTTCCCAGGGCACCAGTGCTTCCTTCACTTCATATTGGGCAGATACCATTTCCAGTTGACCGAGATGCCCTTTGGTCTCGCGTCAGCCCCGAGAGTATTCACAAAGTGTATAGCACCAGTGGCCGCTTATCTGAGATGTTGGGGATGTGTGTCCAAATATACCCGTACTTCAACGGCTGTTTGATAAGGGACCAGTCTCTGGATCAGGTGCGGCGGCATCTCGATCTGGTATGTTCGACCTGTTGTGACCTGAGGTTGATAATAAATGAGAAAAAGTCAACCTTAACACCAGTACAACACATAGAATTCATTGGAGTAGTTATCAACTCCACTTGGGCCAGGCCTTCCTCCCTGAGACTCAGTTTCAGGCCATGACCGACTTCATGGCAAGCCTGCGGGCCCACCCGCTCACAACTGCCCACATGTGCCTGAGGCTGTTGGCCACATGTTGGGATTCATGATTCCACCTCAGACTGCTTCAGGCACTCGTCCGGCATAGCATGGACCACGTGGTCAGGATTCTGTACAGCGAACTGTCATCCCTCATCTTGTGGCAGGATCCTACATCGGTGTTGGAAGGAGTTCCTTTCATGGCCCTGGCCTCATCAATGACCCTTGTCTCTGAAGTCTTGGACCTGGGCTGGGAAGCCCACCCAGGGGCTCTCAGCACTCAAGATAGTTGGTCCAGTTGCGATCGTTCCGTGCATATCGATGTCAGGGAACTCAGAGCAGTTTGACTGGCCTGCCAAGCCTTTCTACCTCATATATAAGACAGAGTGGTTCAGGTTCTGACGGACAACATGGCTACAGTCTTCTATATCAACAGGCAGGGTGGAGCCAGGTCATCTGCCAGGAAGCCCTCTGGCTCTGGGACTTCGGTCTACAGCACAACATCAGTCTCATGACCTCTCCCCTTCTAGGATCCAAGAACGTTTTGGCCGATTGCCTCAGCAGGACATTCTCCTCTTATCACAAGTGATCCCTTCATCCTGTGATGGTCAGTTCCATCTTCCGCAGGTGGGGAACTCCCCAAGGGGACTTGTTTACGTCTAGGCAGAACAGGAAGTGCCACGTCTTCTGCTCAGTTGAGGGCATGGACAGAGGATCCCTGTCGAACATCTTTCTGCTCCCATGGTCAGGGGCTGTGATGTATGCCTTCCCTCCAGTGCCATTGCTACCCAGGGTCCTCGTGAAAATCAAACAGGAGAGGGCAAGGGTCATCCTCAAAGCGCCGGCATGACCATGTGAACACTGGTTCAGCACTCTGCTGGACCTCTCAGTGGCAACTCTGTTCCAACTACTGCTTAGTTCGGATCAGTTGTACCAGAACCACAGCAGTCTTCTGCACCCCAACCTGGCAGCATTACATCTGACAACATGGCTGCTGTGTGACTAAAGGCACAAGAGCAGCAGTGCTCGGCTGAGGGTTCAGCACATTCTCCCCCGCCCCCCCCGCTCACATCCAGAACAAAATAGTGTGGGTTGTCACAGACAACATGATCGCAGTGTATTACCTGAATGAACAGGTCTCAGCTCTGCAAGGAAGCAGTCAAATTAGAGGATTGGTGTAGCCACTAAAATATCTCACTAATTGGCCTGCCCCTGCCAGAGAAAGACAACAGTATAACATATCAACTCAGCAAAGATCTCCTGCAATTACACAAAAGTCTGTAAAGAGCTGAGAAGACATTTGCAATCTTTGAAGGTTCCTGGACATAGATCTCTTCACCCTCAAGCAGACTACTAAGTGTCCCCATTTCTGCTCAAGAGTAGTAGACAGAGACAGTATCCATATTGGATATTTTTCTTCTGAACTGGGGGATGGGTTCTCCCTTCCACCATTCCTCGTATGCAGAGGGTGATAAAGATAAGAAGATACAATAGAGCTAGGATAATTCTGATTGCTCCAGCATGGCTGAGGCAACAGTGATATACAAATCTTCATCTTTCCAAGGGCGTATACAAACTTCCAGTGATGCCACACATTTCGCAACAGGTGAGAAGATTTATCACTGGGAACCTTCTTTTGCTACACCTAGCTGCATGGGGTCTGGGTCTCTAAGGGTACGTCTATACTACCCGCTGGATCAGTGGGTAGTGTTCGATGTATCGGGGATCTATTTATCGTGTCTAGTCTGGACACGATAAATCGATCTGCTAATCGACGCCTGTACTCCACCTTGGCAGCAGGAGTACGCGGAGTCGACGGAGGCGCCTCGTCAGTCAACTCGCTGCCATGAGGATGGCCAGGTAAGTTGAACTAAGATACTTCAACTTCAGCTACGCGAAGGTTATTTTCTGTGGCCCACACGGTCCTCGCAGCCCCCCTGCTCTCCTCCAGCGTTTACCTAGAGCTGCTCTGGCCCGACACGCACCGGGGGCAGGGCAGGGCAGGCTGCCTGCCTGCCCTTCCCCCATGCCACTCCAGGAAGTGGACAGAACCTGCGGGAGAAGAGGCGTGTGTGTGTGTTGCTGTTGCGTCAGGCACTGCCTCCAGCAACTCCCATTGACCGCGGTTCCCTGTTCCTGGCCAGTGGGAGATACTGGGGGCGGTAAATGAAGCAACAGTATCACACACACCCCATGCCCCTGCTCCCCCCACGTTCCAGCCACTTCCTGGAGCAGCACAGGGTCAGGGTGGGCAGGCAGGCAGGGAGCCTGCCATGCCCCCAGTGCGTGCCGGGCCAGAGCCCATCCCCCAAACCCTTCCTGCAGTCGACCCTCCTGCACCCCAACCCACTGCCCTGAGCTCCCTGCCGCACCCTGACCCCCTGCCGTACCCTGCACCCTGACCCCCTGCCCTGAGCCCCCTGCTGCACTCCGCACCCCTCCTGCACCCAACCCCTTTCCCTAAGCCACCTGCCACACCCCTCCTACATCCCAATCCCCTGCCCAGACCCCCTGCTGTATCCCACACCCCTCCTGCACCCCACATCCCTACCCCCTAGCCTGACCCCTACTTCACCCCAACCCCCTGCTGCACCCCTTATCCCTCCTGCGCCCCCTGGGTGCAGGGAAGAGATGGAATTGGGGTGGGGATTTCGGGGAAGGGGTTGGAATGGGGGCGGGGAAGGGGTGGGAAGAGGCGGCAGGGGCGGGGCTTCATGCAAGGGGTGGAGTGGGAGTGGGGGCAAGAGCGGTGCGGGGGAGGTGTCAGTCATGCGGCCCTTGGGCCAATGTACTAGTTCTCATGTGGCCCTCATGGTCGTTTGAGTTTGAGACCTCTGCTCTAGTCCACCGTTTCTCAAATGCGACCACCAGAGGATTTCCCTACAGCCACAGCAATTTTGTGGGCTGTGGAGGGGTAGAGCATCAGTTCCTCCCTTTCGTCCCTGTTGCTCCTGCCACTTCTCTGGAGACACAGGTGGGGGACACGATGCTTAAGGAGGAAGGTGAGGCAGCAAGGGCAAGAGGAGAAGGCCAACAGCGAGGCGAGCAGCAGGTGAGGGGAATGAGGAGGCAAGAGGTGAGCAGCGGGGGGCGGGCCTGGTGGAGGAGTAAGAAGGCGAGTGGCGAGCCAGCAGCAGGGTGATGAGAAGGATCTGGCTGCAAGCAGGGAAATGATGAGGCAGGCGGGGGAGTCTGGCTACAAGCAGTGGAGTGGGGAGGTGAACGGTGAGTGGAGCCCCCTTTGGGGAGGCTAGCTCCCATGCTCCGTCCCCCTCTCCCTCACCAGTAGCTGGAGCCCCAAGATCCCCTGCAGCTAGAGTCACAAGCCTCCCCCTCCTCACCCCCGGAGAAACCCTAAGCTCCCCCCCTCACCCCATTGCTGGAGGAGCCCCGATCTGGCCGAAGCCCCGAGACACGCTCACCCCGCCCTGGGCCGGACTAACCCCAGGTTGACCGAAGCCCCAAGCTTCCCCCCACCTGCCCGGAACAGCCCCGAGCCAGCTGCAGCCGGGCATCCTCTCTCTTTCCCTCCCTAGACCCAAGCCGCCCAGGTGTTTTCCATTGTTATTTGGCCGCCTTCTGTTATGTCAAAGCTTTTTAAAATTTACTTCAGAATTGTTGTACAGACAACCCTTTTACCAAAAAAACAAAAGAAATAATAATAAAAAAGACAACGTGCAAAGCACCATATTTGTGTTTCTATTCTGTTAGGTCCAGTAAAGAATAGAGATAACTGCTTGATTTTCATTGAGTCTGCAAAAAAAAAAAACCCACCTCAAACCGTACATAAATACATTACAATGGTTTGAGTATATATGTGCATATTACTTTACTGGCTTTAGGAAAAATAAATAATTTTAGGGAAAAGTGTCCAGTGCGGCCACCTGCAAGAGTGGGTGGCCACACTCTGAGGCCACCAAAAAATTTGTTGGAAGAACCGTTGCCTAGTCATATCTTTACAAAACACGATTGCCTAGATCATGTGCTCAGTTCAGTAGGTTAGCATTCCAATCCTTAGCCAGTCATGTGACTTCCTCATATCCAGTCATGGGGTACTGATTGCCAAACTATCCCCTGGGTGCAGCTATGTAGAGGACGCCTAAAGAAGAAGTGGAAGTTACTCAGTTGTAACCAGACTTCAAGATGGACTCTGCATATTCATGTTCCCTCCGTCCTCTTTCCTGTCATCTTTGGAGTTGTGTAAAATCCTTATGCTGAGAAAGCGGTAGGAAAGAATGGAGGTGGCAGAGAGCAGCCCTCCCCCTCTGAACGCTGAGGAGAGGAGTCGGAGAGGCAGATGAGCACTCTTAACAGGCACTGCTATAAGAAGATACCACTGTCCAGACTGCACCAAACAGCACATCCTATGAGTGTGAATATGCATTTCTAAGCATTCTGGTTACAAGTAACCACTTCTGCAGTGTGTTTGTTTTGGGAGGAGAGCAGGGGTTGGGAGAGGGAGTTGGGATTTTACTTCTTCCTTTCAATCTGTTCCTGTTCCAACCCTTATGTCTAAAACAGCCCTCTTGTTCACCTTCGGTTTCCCTTCCTCATTTTAGGTGTTGGATTGAGTTGAGAGGGTTTACATCATGAAGAGATTTTAAAAAAGCAAATATCTAGCTTCATATAAATAATTTTATTTAAAACAAACCTTTTTAAAAGTCCAGGACTTTCTTGATTTGACCTAAGATGTAGCAGTAAAAGTTTAAGATTAATTAATAAGACATAAATAAAATTAACGTGGTCTTCTGTTTTAAATGTTTAAGTCCTTTAATTTGGGAACAATTCAAACATGAACATTTTTCTAACATGGCTCTTTGGAAAAAATGTATTTTTTTATTGTATTTTATTTTTAGCTTTTAAAATGTGAATTATTCTGTATTGAGCTTACCACTCTGCACTTCCTTGGGTATCGCATAGTCCTGATGTTTGTACACTATGTTGAATATTGCCAAATACCTAAAAGTACAAAGGAGCACATTCATCTCTTAATTAAGGCTTTCCACTAGAGAAAGGTTAGCTCATCAAAGAACTAGGAAATATACTAAGCGGAGTACAGTTTGGGATTGTGATACAGGTCCTGCACATCTGGCTATAAGAAAAGTCACATCCCTTTCAATTACAATGTTTGTATTGCTGAATGAGGTGTATTGGCGACAGAAGCTCCGGAATACCAGGTACACAGGGAGTACAGTAGCAGTGTGATCTGTTCCATAGTTGCTCAGCAAGGCCACGTCTATACGACGCGCCATTTCGGCGCGTTAAAATCGAAAGCTCTGGGTTCGATATATTGCGTCTCGTCTAGACGGGGATATATCGAACCCAGAGCGCGCTTACATCGATTCCGGAACTCCACCAAAACAAACGGAGTTCCGGATTCGACTTTGCGAGCCGCACACATCGATTTGGCGCGGTGAAGACGGGTGAGTAACTCGATTTTAGATATTCGATTTCAGCTACGCTATTCCCGTAGCTGAAATTGCGTATCTAAAATCGAATTTCACACGTCGTGTAGATGGGGCCCAAGTTGAATCGTTAAACTTAATGATCAAGGATGGTTTCTAGGCGTTACTTTCTGTAACTGGAAATCTAAAAGACTTTTTCTCCAGGCATCATTCTTATGGAGAACAAACTTGTAGCTGTTTTATCACAAGATCGCAAAATTTAAAGCTCTGTGTTGTGAATATCTGGTGAGCTGTCTTTGACCTGCACCAAGGAGACAAACTTGGGCAGATTGTTCTAATATTTGTGGCTTTGGCAGAACTTCCACTGGTGTTTTAAAGCTGTTCTGCTTTCTATCCAAGATAAAATAATATCTGTTATTACACTTACCTGAATTTTGTACTTACCTCTGGTTCAGCTTCAATCTGGAAAAAGCGTCTGCTACTAAGCTACCAAAATCAACCTCTTTGCACCACAGAAAAGTTTTCAGTCATTTTTAATAATCCTCAGTATTGAGTCTTCCCAACTTGCGTAATACAGCACACGTACTAGTCATTTTTATTCATGCTCACTGCTTCCTGCAAGGATAAACCTTTGCCAGTGCACAGCTGTTGTCAAGATTTATTCCCTTGACAATAAACTAAACTGACTACAGTGTTTAAAGGTTACAATGTAAATGTTAAAAGGTCAGCAAATTCTCAGTTAAGGTTCCCAAAAGGCTGTACTGATAGAGAGCCATTACCCTTAATCCTGCTTGATAACCTACATGTATTGAAATAGAATACTGTAGTTAATTTTCTATGTACACAATAAGAAGGGGAAAGTTGTTTATGTGCTTGGGGCTACAGTAGAACCTCAGAGTTACGAACACCAGAGTTACAAATTGACCCATCAACCACACACCTCATTTGGAACCGGATCTGCACGATCCGACAGTAGCAGAGACGGACAAACACAAAAAAAAGCTGCAAGTACGGTACTGTGTTAAATGTAAACTACTAAAAAAAATGGGGGAGGAAAACCGCATTTTTCTTCTAAAGATTCAAAGCTATATTAAGTCAACGTTCAGTTGTAAACTTTTGAAAGAACAACCATAATGTTTTGTTCAGTTACCAATATTTCAGAGTTATGAACAGCCTCCATTCTTGAGGTGTTTGCAATTCCAAGGGTCTACTGTATTGCCGTAGGCCCAGAGAGATTTAGGGGACACTAAGCAGAACATAAGCCCATTTTCAGGTTTCTTCAGAACCTCTCCTGACAACTCGTCAATCTGACTTTTCAGTGTTTATTTAAATATTATCATAGAGTTAAACATATTTGCTCTTTTATGCTGAATTCAGTGGAAGTTAGGAAGTATTTTAGCATGCTGGAATTTAACACTAATGAAGAGGAACTATGTTATTTTGTCATCTTCCGGTTTAAGCCAAATCTGGAGTTATTAAAATACTTTTCTGAAGGCCTGGAGAAACTGTTGTCTTCTGAAAGCTCTCAGTTGAAAGTCTGAGATTTTATATTACTCCTTTATACTTGCCGGGACAACTCCAGCAAGTAAAAGGAGAGGAACTGGAATGTGGCAAAGCTCTTGAACATAGCTCCATCAGAGCTAATATTTTTTGAAAAAACAGGAATGTTGAATCTACAGGACTGTACTTAACCGTTCGGAAATTACATACCCCTGGAGCTATAAGCATGTAGACAAGGGATGGATGTTATAATTTAAATGCGTAGTCTGTGCTTTGGAAATATTTTGTCTGTCTGTCTGAAGCCCCAAGTTTGTTGCTTGCAGTTTTTGTTTATGCTGTAAGTGTTTTTCTCTGATTTAAATTTTCCCAGTTTTCTTACTCACAAAAAAGAATTTCAAAATATGAAAATAAGGGCCCAGTTCTGCAGTCATTGTACTTTCGTAACTCCATCGAATTCCATGAACTCAAATATAGTGAACTCTGGGATATTCAGGTTTGTAACAAATGCAGGACTGAGCCCATATGCAGCTTGAAAATCTTCAATCTTAAAAACAATTTAAAGACCCAAAATAAGAGATTAAATCAGTACTTTATCTCAGTTAACATTTTTTTGCATCATGTTGCCCTTTGCTGTGTATAGATTAAAGAGCATGTACTGGAGGAATTTTTATAACCATGAACAAGCAGCTGCTGCCTACAGTTGTTGATTTTCCTTCATCTTGTTTTGATAGCTGTGTTCATACTGGCACCACAGATAAAAGGAGTGTTTTTTATTTTTACTCTGGTAAGTTTGCACTTGCAGCATTCTAATGATGATCCCCACGTAACTGCAGCATTCTATGTTCAGAGGAAGCAGAATCTTTAGCTAATGAAGTATAAACTGTTCTGAAGCAATTTGCTAGTTTGTCTAAATACTTGGGAGAAAACATTTCAAAAGCTAGACAAGAGTACAAAGGTTTATACCGTCAGTGCCTGCGAGGATTTTGGAGAGGTATAGCACATTCATTGCCAGGTCTCTGGGTGTTTGCTTTTTTTCTTTTATTACTTCCCTTACCACCATCAAATGCAGATAAAAATCTTATTTCTCTAAATACAGCATGCCAACTAGCAACTTGTTTATATCTAAAAATTGACCTACTTAAACTAGTTTAACTGGTGGCCAAACAGATTAAGTATGCCTTTGGTTTTTTTTTTTGTTTGTTTGTTTGTTTTTTTTAAGACAACTTGTCCAAAGACAGCCTGCATCTCAGATCTAGGTGTCTGACTAGAAAACTTATTTGTTACAATTCTTTCCTGTATTCAGAGTGAATTTAGTTTTAAAATAATTGTATTGTCTGTAAGTACAGTATATGGATATGACTTCCTGTTGGGCTCAGTTATTGGTCCTTTTTAGTCCATTTTCATAGATTCATAGACTCTAGGACTGGAAGGGACCTCGAGAGGTCATTGAGTCCAGTCCCCTGCCCTCATGGCAGGACCAAATACGGTCTAGACCATCCCTGATAGACATTTATCTAACCTACTCTTAAATATCTCCAGAGATGGAGATTCCACAACCTCCCTAGGCAATTTATTCCAGTGTTTAACTACCCTGACAGTTAGGAACTTTTTCCTAATGTCCAACCTAAATCTCCCTTGCTGCAGTTTAAGCCCATTGCTTCTTGTTCTATCATTAGAGGCTAAGGTGAACAAGTTTTCTCCCTCCTCCTGATGACACCCTTTTAGATACCTGAAAACTGCTATCATGTCCCCTCTCAGTCTTCTCTTTTCCAAACTAAATAAACCCAATTCTTTCAGCCTTCCTTCATAGGTCATGTTCTCAAGACCTTTAATCATTCTTGTTGCTCTTCTCTGGACCCTCTCCAATTTCTCCACATCTTTCTTGAAATGCAGTGCCCAGAACTGGACACAATACTCCAGTTGAGGCCTAACCAGCGCAGAGTAGAGCGGAAGAATGACTTCTCGTGTCTTGTTTACAACACACCTGTTAATGCATCCCAGAATCACGTTTGCTTTTTTTGCAACAGTATCACACTGTTGACTCATATTTAGCTTGTGGTCCACTATGACCCCTAGATCTCTTTCTGCCATACTCCTTCCTAGACAGTCTCTTCCCATTCTGTATGTGTGAAACTGATTGTTCCTTCCTAAGTGGAGCACTTTGCATTTGTCTTTATTGAACTTCATCCGGTTTACCTCAGACCATTTCTCCAATTTGTCCAGATCATTTTGAATTTTGACCCTGTCCTCCAAAGCAGTTGCAATCCCTCCCAGTTTGGTATCGTCCGCAAACTTAATAAGCGTACTTTCTATGCCAACATCTAAGTCGTTGATGAAGATATTGAACAGAGCCGGTCCCAAAACAGACCCCTGCGGAACCCCACTTGTTATACCTTTCCAGCAGGATTGGGAGCCATTAATAACCACTCTCTGAGTACGGTTATCCAGCCAGTTATGCACCCACCTTATAGTAGTCCCATCTAAACTGTATTTGCCTAGTTTATCAATAAGAATATCATGCGAGACCGTATCAAATGCCTTTCCTATTCTAAATGGTAACAAGGTGTGTATCTTTAACCACACACTGATGTGGAGTATGCTGTATGGTGAAGGCTTCTCTTAGCTTAAACAGTAAAGGTTAATGGTGCATTGTAATGAAGGTCTGAGAAGGATCTGCAAAGGGTGACTGAGGGAATGGAATGCTACGGCTGCTTCTTACCATTTGAACATTCAACTTGATTTAAGGCAGAAGGAAGGTTCCTGTAGGTTGTACATTATTTTCCCCCTCTCAAGGATATGTGGTGGGTTCATTAGAAACTTGTAGATAGGCAGACAAACTGTTGATCTGACCTGCTTTTAAAAATCCTAACTATTTGGAGTTGAATGGCAGATCTGACAGCAGTCAGAAAAGAACTTGTCTTTCTTATGTACTAACGCCACAGAGAAGAAGTTGCTCCTCATTGCAGTTTGGATAGAACAAACACACACTTTTGTTATCCTCACTCCTCCAAAAGTGGGGTGTGGGGTGTGTGCATAAAATTTACAATATAGTCTAGAGCAGTGGCTTTCCACCTTTCCAGACTACTGTACCCCTTTCAGGAGTCTGATTTGTCTTGCATACCCCAAGTATCACCTTATTTAAAAATGACCTGCTTACAAAATCAGACATAAAAATGTCACTGCACACTATTACTGAAAAATTGCTTACTTCCTCTTTTTACCATATAATAAATTAACTGTAATATACACTGAAATTTAAGTACAATAGTTATAGTATATGGAGCAGTATAAACAAGTCAGTGTCTGTATGAAAAGTTAGTTTGCATTGACTTCACTAGTGCTTTTTATGTAGTCTGTTATAAAACTAGGCAAATATCTAGATGAGTTGATGTAGCCTTGGAAGATCTCTGCGTACCCTCAGAGCCCCTGGTTGAGAAACGCTCCTCTAGAGGCCTCAGTCAGGTTCAGGACTTGATTGTGCTAGCTGCTGTACAAACATCATAAGATGTAGTCTATGCCCTGAAGAGCTTCCAGTCTAAAAATTGTATTTAGTAGGTGTCTAGGCAAGCAGAATGTCCATTTATTTTGTTTGCCATCTGAAAGAAGGCCAATATGAGGCCTTTTTTCATTTTCCGCCTTTGGCTGAAGACAGGGGCAGCGGGTATAATAGGCCAGGAGAGGCTAAACCTTCCCAAACAGGATGTGCCACCGGCCTGCCGCCTTTGGAACACCATCACTGAAATGGTGCCCGGGCCATGGCCCCTCCTATGCTCTGCCCCAACGCCCTGCTCCCACATCCTGCTCTTGCCACATGGCCCCTGCTGCTCTTGTTTCTCTACCCTTTTCCCTCATGGCCATCCCACCCTCGCTCACATTTCTCTGTTGCTTTCCATACAGCCCCTGCTACTCACACCCTGAGGCAGAGAGGTACGGTGGCTCTTGGGGGTGGGGTTGGAGAGAGGTGTGTGGGGGCCCTCAGGGGGTAGGTCATAGGCAGAGCCTCGGGGAGAAGACTGAGTGGGGGCGGGCCTCAGGGCAACTCTATTTTGGTGGGATAGAGCCAAAACTGTGGGCTTGACTATTCCTTTGTACATTAGGAGTTTACTAACAGACACTTTTCAGAGAACTATGCATAATCTTGCTGACATTTGTGGTGATTGTGGACAGACAAAAGTAATCAGAAAGGAGCTACTTATGTTGTTTTCTGTTGTCGGAGAAAAGCTGTGAAATATAAAATTGCCAAATGGTGGCAAAATCAAGAGGGAAAATATTACTAATCTTTCTAAGATAGATTTTAGTCTTTGTAATACAATTTTAAAATTGCAAAATCTGAAATGCATAGAATGCAGTGTGATAGGGTTTCAAAACCCCTAAATTGCTTACATTTCAGAATTGCTTAAGATTATTTTAAAATCCATCTCTCTTTACACTTTGTTCCAAACACTGTATCAAATTAAACCATTTGTATGGATATTGTTTGTTGTCGTCCTTTTTATGGTCTGTTTTTAGTGGATCTGTACGTTCCATACTTGAGCAGCATGAATGTTTTGTAAAGCAGTCCCAGTTAAGGATCTTGGTGGATTATGGAACCGTTTAAATTGTAATAAGAATAAACCCTTCTCAAATGGTTCTTAAACTGATTGATCTTCTAACCTTTTGTTTTAAAGGTCACTGGTTCAAGATTGTATGACTGGAGTCTGCAAGGATATGTAGCTGTAGAATCTCTCTGGAAGGATAATCCTAAAAAGAAGAAATCTGGAAAAAAAGCAAGTGACAAGGTAAGAACTCAAAGGGATTTATTTTCCAAAATAGAGGATAATTTAAAGGCACAACGTTGATAGTCAGGCTAGAGCAGAGATAGGCAACCTATGGCGCGCGTGCCAAAGGCGGCATGCAAGCTGATTTTCAGTGGCACTCACACTGCCCGGATCCTGGCCACCAGACCAGGGGGCTCTGCATTTTAATTTTAAATAAAGCTGCTTTAATGTTTTAAAAACCTTATTTACTTTACATGCAACAATAGTTTAATTATATATTATAGACTTATAGAATGAGACCTTCTAAAAATGTTAAGATGTATTACTGGCACGCAAAACCTTAAATTAGAGTGAATAAATGAAGACTCGGCACACCACTTCTGAAAAGTTGCTGACCCCTGGGCTAGAGGATGATAGATTGAGACTTGAATTGCTCTGTTTATAAACAAACCAACAAAAAAAGTTGATCTTATGTCTCTGAAGACAAAAAAAGATACTTTCTAAGTACTGTGAATATCTTAAACTAGTTCCAGTCTAGGCTTCCCAGAAATTTCGTTGGGAATTTTTTCCCCTAACACTAAGATATAATCAGCTAAAGGTATTAAGAAAGAAGAGGGGAGTATTGTGAATTAGTGAGTCTGATCCTGCCATGTCTGCAGATGCAAACTTTTAGGGACTATATCAGAACCTTAAGGAAAAGCTTACTAATTGCTTCAAAGGATTTTGTCTGCTTCAAAGTAACATTAAAATTGTTAAAGTTCATTAGTAGTAACTCCTTGGAAAAGTAAAATAGAACCCCTTATCAAACTGCTTTCCTCAATTTTGCTCTTTTGGAGGGGTAGGGGGTAAATATTTGTGAAAATCGAGGTAGCTTTGTTGTCACCCTGGTAGGCAGTGCTGTAGCATAATGACCTCCTCTTGCACTGTTTTACTAGACTCTGGACATGCCTATCATCCAGACCTTAAAACAAATAGTACTTTTAGAGGTAAATAGCTTATGTGTGTTTAGAGAGAAATGTACTATTTTGTTTAATATCTTTGGACAAGTTACCTAAAATTTTGATGATAAATTCTCACAAGTTTGATTCTTTCAGTGGTAGTCATCTTCTGAATCTATGTCCTTTCACAGTGCTGCCAACACTGTATTACTTAAGGTTCAGTCTTGCAAAAAGTGCCAAAAATATTCAATAATCAGTATTTGAAAGAGCCAAGATGTTGACCCAGGGTCCCAGCTAAAATTGAGTGATTATTCATTCTAACCTACCTAACATTCATTTGCACTTTCAGTTCAATAAGGCTACGTCCTGTCTGCCCTGTTATATGCTGTTCAAAGATCATGGCTTCCTGCCACAGATGTGGCTGCATTTTGATGATGAAGCAGGATGTTTGGATAAATGTATTTTGTGTAGAGTGTGGCAAGCATTTTGGGATCTTAATATCATTCACAGTACATTATCAGCATTAATAAAGATTGTTAAATGTCTACATTTACTATTTTGAATTCCTTTGAATTAAATCACTGTTTTTTTTCTTTTCCCCCTTCTGTCCTGAGTCAAACACCAGTAAGCAGTGTCAGATTTCCTTCCAGCAGAGAGGAGTGAAGCTTATGTTCCAGCCCTGCTATGGTTCATTTCACATTCCCATCCACTCATAACTCCTGCATGTCCCTAGTTTCTCCAATTCTCACTCCCCTTCTCTGCTCCTTCAATCTGAGTGTAGGGTGGTTGGACTTCAAGGTACTAGGGTTCTAAAAACCCTAAATTATTTTAATCTCAGCACCATTTAGTTGGACTTTTTTCCTTGCATGTTTTCAGCCGTCCAGTCCATAATTTGGTACTGGCATCTCTCAAAAGACTTATTCTGGCCTCTGGTCAGGTGATGTGCAGTTGCAGTACGTATGGTTGTCTGCAAGAAGAGGTGCAAGCGGCTTTATGATCTAAGGGAAAATAGTAATATTTTGAGTGAAGAGGTGGCTTGGCAAACATAGAACTCTGTTGTGATTGGCTTTGTGTTTGGATCAGTTGTAATGATGGAGAACACTTCCTGCAATGTCTGGGGGTTAGCTACTGTACACCAGTAATTATCTTAGTAATACATTGCATGGCTTATGAAACTGATGTACTTGAAGAGAGGAAGGATGGTCTGGTGCAGAGGTTCCCAAACTGTGGGTCATGATGCAGAGGTCACCAGGGGGGCTGTGAGATTGGGGGAATGGTGGGAGGGGAGAAAATGCAAGAAAGCTTAAGCAGACAGCTGGGCAGCACCATCTGCTCCAGGAGCAATATTGTGCTCTCGCAGCAGCAGCATGACTTCTGTGGTCAGCAGAAGGTCCCAAGCTCCATGTGGTGGATGCAGAACCAACGCAGTGAGATCAGGAAAGGTAGGGACTCCCCCCTCACACACCCCTTCCAGCATGCGGGGTGGAGGACCAAATAAAATGATCTGGCAGGTTGAATGTTGTCCCTGGGCCTTCAGTTGCCTCTCCTTTTTGTTTAGTCTGGTAGTTGGTGCCCCTGTGCAAGTAAGTGCAGCAAGCTCACAGTGGCTAATCTGGGCCTGGCTACCCACTCATAGTTTTCAAAGTAGACTGTGTAAGGTGGAGTGTTTGCGCAAAGCCCGCCTGACAACTAAGTACCGGGGAGTTGCGTTAACAGATATGAGTGCAAAGGGGGTCACGGCATAAAGTTTGGGACTTACTGGTGTAGTGGTTAGCCTGGGAACTGGGAGACCTGTGTTCAGTTTCCTGCTCCACTACAGACTTCCTGAGTGTCTTTCGGCAAATCAGTCTGGCTTGTGCCTTAGTGCTCAGTGCGCATACATACTACGTTACTACCTCATGGGGTGATGAAGAGGACTACACTGAAAGAATGTGAGGTGCTCAGATGCTTCAGTAATGCGTGTGTGTGGAGGAGGGGGAAGCATGTAAGTACCATAGATATTTAGAAAAAGAAGTCGGGGGGACACCAAGGAATGGAGGAGGATGGGGCAGGGGGAGGGGCAGATTCACATTTTTTAGTATGACTGTATAACTTACAGTGAACAACTCCAAAGTCACACTGAAGTAAGGTCTCTGATTCAGACTAGGCATCATCTACATCTAAATCTTAGGGCGACATAGCTACATCGTTCAGGAAATTTTCACGCCCCTGAGAGATGTTGTTAAGCTGATCTAAGCCCCAGTATAGACACTACTAGGTCAACAGAAGAATTTGTCTCAAGAGGTTGGTTTTACTACAGTGGCAGAAAAACCCCTTTTGTCACTGAAGCAAATGTCTGTACTGCAGTGTAGCTGCAGCTGTGCCACTGTAGCGCTTGTACTGTAGATACAGCCTTACACATGACATCATTTCCCATGGTTTTAAAGCAATGTTAAGGCTACTAACAGAGCACAGTAGTGTTGAAGCTGCATCTTTGTTACAGCATATTGAGGCTCATAATCCCAGGAGAAAGTTAACGCGGTAAGGATTTGTGGGAAAACTCCTTCTGAAGGACTCAAGTACGTGAAGAGTTTAAAAAAATAAAAAAAATAAAATGCCTCTCCTGTTTGAAGTGATCAAATGTGCCCACAGATTTAATTTTGTAATATAAACTTAAGGATATCAAAGAAACTCCTGACCGTAAATCAGAGAAAAATGTGAAGAATGAAATGAAACCAACAAATCAACATGCAGCATTAGCACAAGGGAACAGAGAGCCACAGATCAGCAGAGCCACAGAAGAATGACTGACTTATCATTTTGCACTAAAATTGTGGTCATGCCTTTTCTGTGAATGAGTCAAACTTAAATTGCAACAGAAACGGGATTGTGCTAAAAATGAAAGCTTTGTGTACCTGGTAATTTGCACTGGCTTGTTAAGAAATGTGGATCTTTTAATGAGTGGTTACTTTATGAGAGAATGTCTAATTTGTATTTTACATCCTGCCTCAAGTTCATATAGAGGGTTTCCTGTTAAGCATCGTAATGCCTTGCTTGGGTTCTTCTAGCTAATAGAAATTTCAATTACCCTTCATACAGACTAGTGAACTATAACAGCTTTGCCTCTATCTCGTATGGCTCATAGAACAGATTAAACAAATTGTGATGGCTGAAATGTGTATGCAGACAGTTCAGTGAAGCACAGTGCCTGTAAAAAGCCAAAACAATTATTTCCAGGGGAGAAGTTTACTTGGAATTATGTGCAGTAGAGAGAGTCTGTGCTGTCAGATCACTGTTTTGATTTTATTGGCTATTTAAAAAAATACAGGTTCAGATGCATAACTTAAAGCTCCGGTGCCTTTGAATTCATGGGCAATTCCATCTCTAGACTTGAGTCTTACACTCCTAGCTCCTGAGCTACTCTGCCTCTTCCGTTGATGCAAACAGCTGGATTATAGGATTGCCGTCCATCTCATCTTTTGCAGATTAACCCCAGTTAAAAAGCTAGTCTTGGAAGACTAACAGAGTTCTGAAAATTGTGAGCCAGAAAAATGTGCTGCGATATAGCAACATGAGAGACTAAACTAGGGTGGGTATAATGTGATGCACTGGCCCTTTAAGACTAAGGAAGGAGTTCTCTGAGGCCATGCTATCCATTCCAGGATGTTTATTACAAAGAGACCCAGGAAATGAAGTAGCAATTAATAGAGAGGCAGTAGTCCCAGGTGGCAGTTTGTGGCTTGAGGAGGTCCGAGACTATCTGTCTGTGTGGGGCCAGAGTCTTGAAGTGTAGGTGCAGCAAAGCTCCCTTCTCTCTCAGCCATCTGGAGGGAGGCCTCGGATGAGTTGCCCTAAGAAGGGCTGCTGGAATGTGTATGGGGAGTACTGTGAATGGGGGTTGGATAATAAACAGGCTCCTTCTCTGAGGGCAAGAGAGCTGGAGCTGTTGTTAGCCTCTCATGTGTTAATTTGAGTGGTACCTTCAGATGACTGGTGCCATCCTGGAACCCCAGCATAAATGCTGAGGAGGTGTTGTTTGAACTTTTTATTGCAAGTTTGGTCATCTTATTTCTTTGGATTTTGTCACTAGACCCCTAAAGCGTTGGGGCTCTCTGGGGACAGAAACTCACCCCAGATATGGGTCTGTATTACTTTTTGAACAGTCAGTGAGCATGGCCTTTAGTGAGTGTTTGCCTAGGGGGCTGGAAGGAAAAGGAGCAGCAGCCCAGGTATGTACTACACCTATAAAGAAATGCTTTCCAGATGGAAAATGCCTCCCTGCAGACATAGACATTTTGCAAAGAAACTAGGGAAGCTGGTCTGAGGAAAATAGCAAGAGCCTGCTGATAACTATGCAAAAGGAAGCTGAAGCTTTCTCTTTGTACACACCAGAATATACCTTCCCTTCAAAATCTGGCAGGAGTACATGTGGGTTTTAGAGCACTTTGAAACATTGGTTCTTAACCCAGATGCTTTTTTCTCAGGGTAAAGTTTGCAGAATGCAGGTGGAGAGTGAGTAATGTGCACAACATATATTCTCAGAAAGTTACTGACAGCGCTACTCGGACTTGCAGTATCTGGGTGCTACTTGGGTTCAATGCTCAAAGCATGTTCACTTGAGTCACTCCAGGCCTGGTTTACCCTACAGCAGAGGTTCTCAAACTGTGATCCATGGACTGCCAATGGTCCACAAGCTCCATTCAGGTGTTCTGCGCATAGTTCCCTCTAAGGTGCATGCCTGGGTGGCCACACATGAGAGAATGGAGGGCCACCCACCTAATTAGCAGAGCCGTGCAGGCGTGGCTTCGCTAATTAGGTGCCTGGACCCTGGAGAAGACGCACTTGTAAGGTGAGGTGGTGGCCTTGGGGAGGAATAAGGGGGAGGTGGGAAAGGATAGTGGGGGTGAGAACAGGGGGTGGGGGAATTTGGGACGTGCAGGGCTGTGGCGATCGGAGAAAGAGGCAACTTTCCCCAGCTCCAGGGCTGCAGTTGCCGGGAGAGACTCCTCTCCTTCCCAGCCCTAGCTCGGGCTGCCGTGGCAGGGGAGAGAGGGCATTTCCATTGTATTAGAAAGGCAAGACTACTGATATTAAAGTATGAGTTGTGTGTGTTTATTTGTAGAACAAAAAAAACATTTATTATTAAGCTTTTTTTATATATAGTGCTTTTATCCAAAGGGCTTTACAATAGCTAGCTAACAGTGCAAACGATTTGGAAAGATCGTTAAGTGGTCCATCAAGATCCTCAGCAATTTTCAAGTGGTCCGCAAAAAAAAAAAAAAAGTTTGAGAACCACTGCCCTACAGCAGTAGGTTAACTTAAAGCAGCTTACATCAACCTAATTATATCAGTGTACGCACGACAGCCTTGCTCGTGTCAATGTAAGTGCCCTAATGCACCGACATAACGCCACCTCCACCAGAGGCATAGGTTTTATGTAGGTGTAGTTAGGGCCATGCAGTGTCCCTGTAGACACTGTGTTACTTACATCTATTGGTTGTAGAGCCAGCAGAGCCATGAAATTGAGAAGAAAGCTGCCTCTTGAGTCCCCAGCCGGGCTGCAGCCCAGTCTCAGCTCCAAACCAGGCTGCCGCCCAGGCTCCTCACTCCCCACGGAGAGCTAGTCTGCGCCCCCTGGGCTCTCTGCTCCCCGCCAGGAGTCTGGCAGCTGACCAGACTCTGGGCACGGATCTCTCTGCTGGGAGCCCTGTTGTCCCCCTAGTGTCTCAGCTTCCAGCTCCCAACTGGGAGCATGACTGTGCCCAGCGGGGAGCTCTGCGCTTGGTATCCAGCCTCATTCCCAGAGGGGAGCTGAGAAACTAAGGGGCGGGGGGAGACTGCTGTGGGGCGCTGGGCTACCAGCAGGGAGCTACATGAGGAGTTGAGTCCTGGCTCTCAGCTCCCCCTCCCCCCCCCACTGCCCCTCTTTAGTCGGTGGGAAGCTCTCCTGGTGAGGAAGTGCACCACTGACAGAAGAAGGGCAGTGTGGTCATGAACCACTGAGGTAATTACTGTGATGGCTGTAAGTCAACATAACATAGGTCCACTTAAGTTTATAGTGTAGACATGCCCTCAGTTACTCTGACTGGCAACAGATCCCCAGTCCTGCTACATATAGGTAAATCCCTTCCTCCTGTTCATCAGCTTGGCTCAAGTCACATTGTAAAGCCAACTTGTGCTTCAAAAGTCTTTTTTAAATATTGTTTCCTCAAAGCAGCAGGGAAAGCCTGTCACTAGCTGAGATCAAACCCCAGCTGGGGATGTCAGTTTGGGGATGATCATATCCATAGTCTGAACCACTGGTGTACAGAAAAAAAAAAAAAAGTTATCAACAAACCCACAAAATTTGATATTACTTTTTAAGGTGGCTGTATTTCAGAAACTCCTTTTGGAGCACAGGCTCAGCAATTTTCAAGACAATCCAAATAAGCATATGGATTTTAGAATGCTTCAGAACAGATTGAGCTTTGTATTAACATCAAGTAAAGTAATTTAAGATGGATTTGGTCTTTATTTTATTTTTCTTTTGATTTGGAAAATACGTCACAAAATATGCGCCTTAGCACTCTGCCATCACTGGAAATGACGTAATTTGTCACAATTATTCAATCAGCTTCATCGCTTTACAACAACTGAGAGTCCCAATAAGATACTGCCTCATATCCCACAATACCTCAAACTTCACCCTGTGCCACCTGTATTCTAGCAACACCCAAAAAGCCAAAAGAAACAGTTGGGCCATGCAGCATGCCCTAAATGTTAGTAAAATTGCACTATTTTGAGCCTTAAATGAGTAAAGTCTTGGACATCAGTCTGCCAGCTTTACCCTCTTGATAGTGAGGGTATTCTAACTTGAGAGTTGATACAGTCTATAGCTGCAGCAGTGTTGCATAGGGGATGTCATAAACAGATAGCTAAGGGTTAATGTTTCTTTTACCTGTAAAGGGTTAACAAAGGGAACCAAACACCTGACCAGAGGACCAATCGGGAAACAAGATTTTTCAAATCTCAAGGGGGGGAAGTTTTGGGTGTGTGTTCTTTGTCTTGTCTCTGTTGCTCTCTCGGCTCTGAGAGTGATCTCTCTATCTCCAGGCTTTCTAATCTTCTGTTTCCAAGTGTAAGTACAAAGGTAGAAGACAATAGGCTTATATTTTTTTTTGTATTTACATGTGTGTAGTTTGCTGGAATGTTTAAATTGTATTTCTTTTTGGATAAGGCTGTTTATTCATTTTGTTTTCTTTTAAGCCAATGACCCTGTATATTGTCACCTTGATACAGAGACCATTTTTATGTCTTTTTCTTTCTTTTTATATAAAGCTTTCTTTTTAAGACCTGTTTGATTTTTTTCTCTGGTTAAGGCTAAGGAACGAAGGGAGGGGAAAATCTCTTTGTGTTAGAGTTACAAAGCTTGCATTTGCAGGGACTCTGAGTGAGGGTGAGAGAAACCTGATCTCTCTGTGTTTGTGTTTCAAGGAATTGAAGCAGGGTAATCTCCTAGAGTACCCAGGGCAGGAAGATCTGGGAAGAGGTAAAGAGGGGGAAGGGAAGTGGGTTATTTCCCTTTGTTGTGAGACTCAGGGCATCTGAGTCTTGGGATCCCCCAGGGAAGGTTTTGGGGAGACCAGAGTGAGCCAGACACTGGGATTTCTGGCTGGTGGCAGCGCTATCAGATCTAAGCTGGTAATTAAGCTTAGAGGAATTTATGCTAGTACCTCATATTTGAACTCTAAGGTTCAGATTGAAGAATTATACTATGACAGGAGGAGAAGCAGTCTCTCAAGTAGGCACACCCAAGTATTATATAGAATATAATAAGTTAGAATAAACACCGTCAGTTCTACTCGGAAGCCAGTTGGTAACCAGTACAGATCCCAGAGCACGGATGCCATGCTCTATATCGGGGTCGGCAACCTCTGGCATGCAGCTCGCCAGGGTAAGCACCCTTTCGGGCTGGACCAGTTTGTTTACCTGCTGTGTTGGCAGGTTCTGCTGATCACGGCTCCCACTGGCTGCGGTTTGCCGTCCCAGGCCAATAGGGGTGATGGGAAGCACACCCCTTGCCTGCGCCGCTTTCCGCCGCCCCCATTGGCTTGAGACGGCAAACCGTGGCCAGTGGGATCCACGATCGGCCGAACCTGCCAACGGCAGCAGGGTGCTTATCTTGGCGAGCTGCGTGCCAGAGGTTGCCAACCCCTGCTCCATATATTAAGTAGGCAAGTAGTTGCAACCGTTTCAACTTGAGTATTCATAACACTTAGCTCCAAATACTTCATATTACAATAGTTGAAGTGTTAAAGGCATGGATTATGGTATCTACTCTTCTAAACAGAGTTGTTGGTCTAACCAGACCTCCAAGTTATAAATGTAGGAAGGAAACAAATGGTGAACATGTAGGTGCAAGAATCGAGTTTGCTATAACCCCCATGAGCAGATGAGCTTTTCTCAGTATAGATGCTGGATTGCAACAGGAACTGGCCCTCTGTAACAGGTTTCTAGAGAGGATTGCAGGAAAGTCATGGGTTCCTGTAACTTTTGCTTCTATCTGAACTGTTAATACTATAAACAAATTGTTAGAAAAGGCAGCCAACTCTTGGATGTGTAGTAGTATTCTGATAGCTGGCTATGGTGCTTCTCTCTCTGTATAGAAGGAAGATATGCACACAAATGATTGTAATCATTTATATCTATTTATTCTGTGTAACTGATTTTTAAAAATTGTTTTTAATTGATTGAGTGATGGTTAATATCTGTTTTCCTTAGGCATTAACATCTGGGGTATAAAATGCCCTGAGACCTACTTTTAATTGCTAACTCAAATATTGATGGTTTCAAGCAAATATATTTTGTGCAGTCATTTTCTGTTCAATATTATCTTGACATTCAAATGATGCTTTTCATCCCAAAGGATCCCAAATCACTTTAATTCTTTTACTGTTGTACACACTGTAGGATAGGGTGACCAGACAGCAAGTGTGAAAAAATGGGACGGGGGTGGGGGTAATAGGAGCTTATATAAGAAAAAGACCCCAAAATCAGGACTGTCCCTATAAAATTGGGACATCTGGTCACCCTACTGTAGGGAACACAACGTCAGCCCCCTTAGGGTCAAAACATGGCAGATGTTTAACAACGCATAACAATACTACCCACAGTTTAGGGTAGAAAGTGAAAAGTGTAGTATCTGATTGAAACTGTAGGGGGAATGTAGGTAGCCAGAATGGAATTATCTGTACTGGCAGTAACACTCCTACATTTGCAAAAAGTGGCCTAGATTCCTAAATCCCATTTTCAAAAGTGGCTCGGGAATTTGAGCCTAAATTTCATATAAGTCAAAGAGTCAAAAGATGACACCTCCATCCTCAACACTGTGCCCCTAAATAGCAGACTGGGGCCAGTGATCCGAGGTAGAATTCTACATATTGGGTCAACACCACCATTTTCTGCAGCATCTGGTTGGTTATAGGAACTCTGCCATCCAAGTTCTATCTGTTTCTGACTTTTGTTAGCTTTTTGAGGCTCACAGCATATGGTGATATTTGTTACTTTGATTTAATCCTGAAGACAACATAAATCTAAGTAGATAGTGCTGTCATATACAGCCTTTTTAAAAAAAAGAAAAAAAAAAAGAATAAACTCGTGAATGTTTGACGTAAAGAGGGGAGTGAGTGAGCACATGTTAAGGACTCCATTGTCTCCTCTGGTACTCGGAAAGTGAATCCAAACAGTATCCTTAAAAAAAAGATATGTACTGTCTGACCAAAATAGGGGCATACAAGTAAATTTACTTATAAGGTATATGGTTTTGATTACTTCGCTATTTCTCATATATTTAAATTTATTTTCAGTTTTTGTTAATGCTTTTACACACAAGATACGTGCCAAAAGAAAAAGCTTCTTTTAATTTCGGACATTAAATAGTTTTGCCTGCATCTAACTTTAAGGCATTAGAATGAATCTTGTGCGCAGTTATTGCTCATATACAGATCGACTTTGGGAGAGCTAATGTAGTGTTATGGCATTTCCGTCTTCTAAGAGATCAGCTGTTTGCTGAAATCCTTTGATTGGTATGATGTCAACAGATTTTGCCATGGTTTTGTTTTTTCGTTTGTGAAAAAAGAAATTAGCCTAAATTCTGTTTGTTTTTGCATTTAAAAAACAAAACAAATGAGATGGAAAAAAAAGCAATGTCAGAACTCGCAATAAGTAATTTATTTTTAGTTCATTTACCGAGGAGTGAGCAGTGGTTTAGATCTGTCCTGACATCAGTCACATTAGGAAACTGAAATTATTCACCCACCCCTGAGGAAACATTTCACATTTTAGAGTGTAGTAATTTACAAGGTTTATTTTTGTGTTCTTTATCCATGTGTTTTCAAGTGAGTGGGGTCAGCATATGTGAGTTCATTTAAATATGTAAAGAATGTGCCCGCTGTCAGAACAGTAGGCTTTCTTTTTTTAGTGGAAGGAGAGGTCTTTAAAATAAAAAAGCCCTAAATGCACATGTCTTTTAAATAAAGTAAATAAAAACCTGAGACCATTAGACTAAGCTTCAATACTTAAATTTTATAAGTATATTTGTATGAAACGCCAAACACTTTGAGAGACGTGGTAGGAAGAAATTCTGCAAAGCAGTTTTGGGGGCAGGGGGAGGAGAAGAAGAAAGAAAAGCCCTAGTTGTTTGAAATAAGTTAGTGCCCGATCCAAGTCAATGGGACCATGCATGATAGAAACTATTTGCAGGATTGAGATCACATCTGCATTGATCATGTTTCCATATCTATCCTGGCTTAAATGGGATTTTGCATAAGGATCCAGCCAAGTGGATGAATGAGGCCTTTATTAGATTGTAATCTTTTTAAGGGGGGATTTTTTTGTGTGTGTCTGTAAAAGTTAATGCATCCCAAAAGGGCTATTGAAGTGATATATAAACATAATTGTTAAATGTTGACAACATGCTTGGTGATTATAAAAAATAAAGGAAAATGTGGTTCCTTATTCATTGAGTTTATATGTGAACTCCCGCTACAGTTTAACTGTATTGTGAAATTTTAATTGGTCTCAAACCTTAGCTCCAAATAATTTGTTGCTTACAATTGTACTTAGGTGAAGTTAGTAAAATATTCATTATTACTATAGAGAGACAATTAAATTAAATTTTTCAACCCCATGCTACAGTAGCACATTTATATTTGGAAGTGGTTTGGAATTGCATAAAAGGGGGTTAAAACCTGATGTGTAAACAGACTAAATCCACTTGGAAGCAGATATAGCAGAGCCTCATACCACAGAGAAGGCCAAATGGGTTTAACTAGGAGTAATGGAATAAATAAAGCTTAACATCAGAACACTTGTTGAAGTAGTAAGGTCTGACTGTGGAATAGTCTCTCAGTGGAAGTTATGGAAATATTCTTAGTGAAACCCATTTAAAACTAGATTTGAATATATGCTGTAGAGAACATTCTTGCATTGGCAGGGAAGCTAAAAAGATGCTCTAATAAGCCTTTCTTCAGTCTTTAATTTCTGTTATTCACTGCAGAGGTAGTGTGAGAACACACTTTCAAAGTGTATAGTATAAAAGGGGTCTATTGTATAAATCAACATGGAATTCTAAGAATGCAAAATGGCATCTACAGCATCTGTGGGAAATTTTCTACCTCTATAATTAGTGCAGACAAAAATGAATCAGTTCAAGTATCTTTCACTGAACTACTGTTCTTCCATTACTTAGTGTTAAACTAAACAATGGATGACTTAAATCTAGAAATACTTTGGGAGCAATTCTGTGTGTGAGAGGGGGGAGAGAAAGTGAATATCAGATTCATTGACCATTTCAGTTTGCAAGAAGTGATTGTCCTTTGGGTTTCCGTCAGTGTGGATCCCAATGTAGGTGCACATGAAACTGGGGTTTTTTTTAATAGCAGTGTCTCTGCTCCCATGTGAGGGTATAAAGAGTGGGGTGTCTGTGACACTCCCTAAGTTCCCTCTTATCACCCATACCAGTGAGATGGAATCTAGTTGGTGTGCAACTTCTAGACTTTATTTAGGTTTGGCCAAACTTCTTAAAAATTTTCTGAAACTCTTCAGAACTACTTTTTTCTGTATTGTGATAGCTCTAATCTGTTCTAGTGCTTGTTGAACCAAAAACCGCTAAGCAGACAGGGACTTAGAATTGGTGGACTCAAAACCTGCAGGCATCAAGCAAGTCTAGACTGTCCTATGATGAACTAATACTTCTGAAAGATGGGCACAGCATATACCTATTCTGCTTGGGAGAGTCCCACATCCCAGGCAAGGGCTCAATCTGCCTCTGCTTCTCTGAAAGAACCTGCAATTTGAAAGATGTGAAGCAGAAGCTCCCATCTGCGGGAGCAATCTGTGGTTCTTCTGTGTCAGGATCCTGACCAGTGCTGTTAGGACTAGGGGTCAGAGCAGGGTCAAACTTGAGGCTGAGAGCAGCATAGAAGTTCATAGTCAAGTTCCAAGCCAGGGTCAATACCAAGGATCAGAGTCCAAGTCAACTTTCAGGGTCTGAGTCAGGAGGTGAGGTCCAAACTGAAGTGAGATTTAAGCCAGGAGTTCAAGAGGTTCAAGAACATGGAGCAGGAGTGGTCAGGAAAGCTATAGGAGATCTGTGCTGTTGCCTGGACACTTCCTGGAACATCCCTTGGGTTTATAGAGAGTCAGCAGCCAGGAGGCTGCTGTCTGTGAGACCCCTTGAGGTGGGGCTTCCTTTTGTCTGTGTCCTCTGTGGGTCATGGGTAGTGGAGCGCAATGTTACTATAGCTCCCAGTGGGTGGCAGCATGGAGATGTCCTAGCAGCTCTTCAGGCCTGGGTTCAAGATCCAGAATATAAGGACAACTGGATCTGATTCCACTTTCAATCTCAAAGACCTCTTTAATGCTCAAGCTTGCATCTTCTGGTGTTCCATCTGTTAGGCAGGTGGCTCTAAAAACTGCACAGAAAATTGCAAAGAAACCAGACGAAGCATCAGCATTGGCATCAGTACTGCTTCTGACCCCAAAGCTGTCAACATCTCAGAAATAGAAGCAAGGTCCTGAAAGAGGCTTTCTCAGACACTGAGACATGAGCTTGAGAAGGAGCTTGGTCGTCTCATAGCGAGAAAGGAGGGTGTTGAGTGACAAGTCAACCAAGTCCTGCAGGGCACTGAAGATGGATGAAAAGGAGCAGACTCCACTGGGCCTGGCATCAGAAATAGTCTCCCATAGATGTTGACTCTGGCACTGACAGGATGGACTCAGGATGCACCAGAGCCACTCTTAGCACTGTCATAAACAGATAGCTAAGGGTTAATGTTTCTTTTACCTGTAAAGAGTTAACAAAGAGAACCAAACACCTGACCGGAGGACCAATCAGGAAACCGAATTTTTTAAAGGCTGAGGGAGGGAATGTTCGGGTCTGTGTCTTTGTTTGGCTCTCAGCTACGAGAGGGGATCTTTTCTATCTTCAAGCTTCTAATCTTCAGTTTCCAAGTTGTAAGTACAAAGGTAGAAAAATAAGGCTGTTGTTGTTTTTTTTGTATTTACATGTGTGTAGTTGCTGGAATGTTTAAATTGTATTTCTTTTTGAATAAGGCTGTTTGTTCATTTTTCTTTTAAGCAATTGAACCTGTCTTATTGTCATCTTAATGCAGAGAGTATTTTTATGTCTTTTTTCTTTCTTTGTTATATAAAGTGTTCTTTTTAAGACTTGTTTGAGTTTTTTCTCTAGGATAAGCTCGGCAGCACCGGGGCATTCGTGGGAGGGGGGAAAGAGAGATAAAATCATCTCTGTTTCCTTGTGTTTGAGGTTTGTCTCTTTGTGGAAGAGAAGAGACATGCTTCTTGGTATTGTGATGTAAAGAGGAGATTGCATCAATACTCTCAGGTTAGCCCAGAGAGGAAAGTCTGGGTGGGAGAGGGAGGGGGAAGGGAAGTGGAGTATTTCCCTTGCCGGTAAGACTCAGAGCTTCTGGGTCTTGGGGTCCCTCCAGGAAAAGTTGGGGGACCAGAGCGAGGCAGGCGCTGTAATTCCTGTCTGGTGGCAGCAAGATAAGATCCAAGCTGGTAATTTAAGCTTGGAGGTTCATGCTAAGCACCCAGATTTTGGACGCTAAGGTCCAGATTTGGGAGAAAGGCTTATGATACTCTGACAATAAAGATTCTGGACTATATACTTCTCCTGATACAGGCAGGTCTACTGTCCAACTACCTTAAAATCTATCTTGCAGTAATATCGGCGTCTTATGCCCCAATAAAGGCTCCTTCAGTCTTATGTGCCTCAACAGTCTTCTTCATACCTGCCCTCCATTTAGAGACCTGACTCTCATATGAGAGCTCAATGTTGTTCTCCTACAGTATATGGAGCCTGCAGTCAAACTATTAGCAGAGTGCTCATTAAACCAACTCGCCATCAAGACCCTCTTTCTTGTAGTCATCACATCACCATGAAGAGTCAGTGAACTGTAACATCTTATGGCTGGATCGCCTGATACATCCTTCCACAAGGGCAAAGGGGTATGGAAATCACACTTTAAGTTCATCCCTAAAGTGGTCTTGGAATTGCACCTGAGCCAGTCTGTTACATTACCAGTCTTCTTCTTGAAGCCACGCTCTTTGCCCAGAGAAAAGAAGCTTCATACTCTAGATGTTTTCAGAGTCTCTTACTTTATGACATCAACAGGACTAAAGATGGGCAGTGGGTATAATAGGTCAGGGGAGGCTCAGCCTCCCATGGCACTGCTGCGGCTGCCGGACCTCCAGTTGAGGAGTTTTGCTGGAAGTTTTTGCTTTATTATGCCTGTGCAGGTTCCAGGATGGCTGAGGAGGCAGTATGTGCTATTCAGCTTCCTGAGTTCATCAGTAATTTCCCTGGACTCCAGAGAGATTACTAAGCAACCCAGGAAGCTGAGTAGCAAATACTGCCTCCTCGGCCGCCCTGGAACCTGCATGGGGCATATCTAAAGCTTCTTTGCGAGAGTGAGATGTTTTTCCCCAGGGCAGCTTGGGATTTGGAGAGGGGAGACTGGCCCGGGGCTTCTCCAGCTGGCAGGGGTGGGGGTGGCACTTGGGGCTCTGGCTGCGGCGGTGGGGAGGTGGTCAAGGAAGGAAGGGTGGAGCCAGGGGCTAGTCTCCCCAAGGGGGGTTCCACCCACGGGACCAAGCCTTTCAGATTTTCTCTGTGCTTCTTCGTGGCCATATCCAACACATCGAAAGGCCAAGTCATCTCATCGCAGAGAATCTCAAAGGGGTTCACACTGTGTATTTCTACTTGCTATTAGTTGGCTGGTGAGCTGCTCCCTCTGAACCTCAAGGCACACCTCACTAGGGCAAAGCAACATCCATGGTCTACTTCAGAAAAGTGCTGATCTCCAAGATCTGTCCGGCAGCCATGTGAAGCAGCCCATTGGCTTTTATTATACCCTTGACGTGGCAACCAGAACATATGCTAAGTTTGAAAGAGCTGTTCTTCAATAAGCCATTTGATTGATACTCCTTACTTGCATGTCCTGAGAGCATACTGCTTGCCAGCCACCTACAGGGGGAACCAGACTGACACATACCCAAAGTGGGAGATCAGCACTAAGAAAGGTTATACAGATATGACTGAATGCACACATTTCTTGAGTAACGATGGACAATTTTTACATAGTCACTTTTAAGAATAGAGCTGCACTTTAATGTTTCCGTTAATGTATTCTTAATTACTGTAGCTAATTCCTGGCAGTCCCAAAAGTTGACTGAGTGACTGATTCATAGACATTATTTCATACTTTAACTACCTCAATAAAAATGTATTTATGTACCCTGCAGTACCTATGGTTCTTTGAGGTGTTGTGGTCAGTGTGGATCCCATGGCCTGCCCTCTGTCCCTGCTTTTTGGAGTCCTCAGCAGCACAGGCTTTGACTTGTGAGGGAACTGAAACAAAGTTGTGGCCACCTGGCCTTTTATGCTTTTGGCTGAGGACATACAGACACATGCACTTACTGATAGTAGCATTCAAAAAACCCACCCTTGTTCACGTGAGGCACGGGCGCACCTACAGTGGGATCCACACTGATTACATAATCTTGAAGAACCACAGTTACTGTGTAAGGTAAGTAACTGTTCTTTTTAGCTCTTGAAGAGGGTTTCTGTTCTGGCAGAATTGTTTGCTGTGGGTTGGGCTTCGTTTTGAATACTGTGTTTTCTTTTTAAGTCTGAAGCCAACAATGACATGCCAGTGGAAGTACACGTCAATTCAGGTGAAGAAAGAACCATGAAGTAGAATGCGCCATCACTTCCCATCAAACAGGTAAAGGACAAAGATTGTTCACAATTGTTTCTCAAAACAGTCTGAGCAAATGAAGGCAGTGTTGTCCTGTCCTCAGAGCAGGAGATATGGAAGTGTCTAGAGTTCTATTTTTGACTTTGCTACTGACTCACTGTATAACTGTGGACAAATCACATGATCACTCTAGCCTTCAGTTTCCACATACCTGGAATGAGGGTAATAACCAACCTTTTTAAAGCAGGTTAAGATCACAGGACAAAAAAAAAATGCTATGTAACTGAAGAGTATTACTGCTGTTTATTATTAAAAATGTAGATTAATCTGTGGCATGAATGAGGTTTGCATTAAACTCTGCTGCCTCTATATTTTTATTTGATAAGATAGTGGACCTGTTTAAAATGTACATATCATAGTTATATAGCCAGCCAATTTTTTAAAATGCTGCTTCGAAGTTTGCAAATACAATAGAGAAATGTTTGGTTTGGTTTTGTCTGCAAGATTGACAGTGTGGTTGACGGATGCTTACCTCCCAATACATTCGTCTTTACCATTTTCATCTGTTACACAAAAGAATGATTCTACTCTAGAAGGTGACTGTAAAAGTGATATTATGGGTTTGTGTTTGTTTCTCAAAGACTTCTATATCAAATAAGCTCAGTTTACAAGCAAAATGTTCCTCCCCCACCTCAACTGCCAGCTCTGTAAACTCCATGTAGGTTTAAAAAACAGGTTGAGGTCATTGAATTTCATGAGTCATCAGCACTAACAAAGGTGCTGCAGATATGACTGAATGCACACATCTCTTGAATAACAATGCCTCATTTTTACATAATTACTTTTAAGAATAGAGCTGCACTTTAATGTTTCCATTAATGTATCCTTAATTACTGTAGTTAACTCCTGCCTGTTCCAAAAGTAGGCTGAGTCACTGATTCATAGACATTATTTCATACTTTAACTACAACAATAAATATGTATTTACCTTTTTCAAAATAGCTACATAAAATAGAAATAAACATGATAAGAAAGAGGAGAAAAGGTTTGTCTTGAGTGAGAGGCATGAGGGAAAACAAAGGAAGAGGGTGTGTAATTAAAATATTTTTTCATTGTGATTTAGGAAGGATCTAAATGCTACAAAAACATTAATATTGTCTTCTGTATAAAAAGATGCATCTGCAAGTGTCAGGTTAATCAGAAATATTACATTGTCCTTCCCTTACCACTAGATATTTTATATACAAATAGACCTATTTTCAGCTGTTTTTATTTCACCTTTTGAAAACTTACCTAAATTATTTGTTTCTAATTAAGCAAAGGGAGGGGGGAATCATACTCTTAACATTCACTTTACACATATATGTTTTTCAAAGCTCTGTTCCCAAAATCTATCAGTCCCAGTACTGGACTCACACTATGCAAATAAGTTTGAACAACATCTCTAGGGCAAGATGGTGTCTGAAGTCCTGATTTGTGAAGTGTCTCTGGTGTCCATTTTACCCTATCTATTTACTTAACTCTTCTTTAAACATTTAATTCTTTAAATATGTTTGAATGGTTAAAAGTTGGAAGTGTAGCCCTTGAAATACTACTCACTTTTCCATAAGTTATTTGTAGAGACACTACAATGAACTTGTTATAAATTGAACCACTTAAAAACCTCAGTCCTTGGCCTAAGAGAGATGGTGAAAGCTGAATTCTGTGTCTGATGAATGGCTGGTGAAGCAGTGATCACTGCTTAGATGAGAGTCCGTAGACTTTGCTTGAGTCAGGGCATTTTGTTAGATTTGGGTAATCTCAGCGCTGGAGATCAGTACTGTAAGCTTTTAACAAGACACGTTTTTTCTACTTACACTGCTTAGGATATATGCTTAAGTATGTTAGATTGTGCTTTTGTTTCTTTTTATTTCATTCTCCTTTTAAGTCACTTGCAATACTAAAATTTGAATCAGGTCCACTAATGGAGAGGAACAAAGGGGGCAATTGCCCAGGGGTCTGGGTGATTTAAAAGGGACTGGGGCCCCCCAGCCGCTGCTGCTGCAGTAGTGATGGCAGTGGCCAGGAGCCACAGGCCCTTTTAAATTACCCGGGTGGGCTGCAGGGCCCGCTCTGCAGAAGGAGTGGGCTGGGGAAGTCAGTGGCTGTCCCACGCCTCCCCTGGGTGGAAATGTCTCCTCTCCACTGTGGACCCCAGCACCAGGCAAGTAAGGCTGGGTGAGGCCCTGGGGGTGGGACCGCTCTGTGTTCCCAAGCTTCAGTTATAAAACAATGAGACGTCCGGTGGCACCTTAAAGACTAACAGATTTATTTGGGCATAAGCTTTTGTGGGTAAAAACCTCACTTCTTCTAGTGCATGGAGTGAAAGTTACAGATGCAGACATTATATAGTGACACAGGAAGAGAAGGGAGTAGGGAGCATCAGCTGTTCTGCCCCCTAGGACTGTACTGGGAGAGGAGATCCCTGCTCTGTGCTGGCTCAGCAGGGCCGGTGAGTGCAGCCAGGGGGCGAGGCATGGGGGAGTGGGTCTGTGGGAATGTGTGCTGGGCTGTGAGGGGGTGGGGGGCGCTGGGCAGTGGGGGAAGTGTGTGTGTTTTGGAGTGCTAGGTACTGGGGGGAGTGCTGGGCAGGAGGTGTCCTGTGTGTGTTGGGGCGCTAAGCAGTGTGGGGTCTGTGTGGAGTGATGTGTAGCTGTAGTGGAGGGGTTGTGGCGAAGGGATTTGGGTCGTGCAGGGTTGGGGAGATCTGTGTGTGTTGGGGTGTTGGGCAGTTGGGTGTCTGTGTGGAATGCTGTGTAGTTGTAGTGGTGGGGCTATGGGGAAGGGCTTTGGGTTGTGCAGGGTTGGGGAGATCTGTGTGTGTCGGGGCATTAGGCGGTTGCGATGGGGCTGTGGGTGGGGGGAGTGCTGGGCAGGGATGGCGGTGTGGAGGGCTGTGAGCGGGGGAGGGTGGGCATAGAGGGTTGGCAGGGATTGGGTGGGGGGCTGTGTGGCATGGCATGGGCCTGCCCCAGAGGGGAAGGGGCATGCTGGCAGCACAGGGCTGGGCGGGCCAGTGGGTGTCTGGTGGCTACCAGTCTGTAAACTGTACTCTCGCACTTGGCTGGACAGAGTGGGGCTGCCCCATCAATGTCATGCCTCATTGCCCCTGGCCAGCCCCTTGCTCTGGGTACTGAACTCCCCACACCATGGTCCATTGCCCCCGTGGGGGCCCACAAATTATGTTTAGCACCGGGCCCACAAAAGGTTCCTCCGGCCCTGGCTCCCAGGCACACGTGGGGTGGTACTGGCAGTTGCGAGGCAGCCAGGCGGGCACATCCCTTTCTAGGGGACCCATTGACTGTTCTGCCCTGGGGCCTGGAATTGTCCACAGACCTGAGCAAAATCCTGTCCTCACTCATCTGAACTTGCTATAGGATAGGTCTGCGGGTTATGCTGTTAGGACAGAATGACTTTGCAGTGATGCTGTTGAGACCCCCTTTAGCAATGTTTCCAAAATGGTGGGTTCTGAGAAGAGCCTCGCTGCCCCAGAGGCATCCCCAAATCCCACAATCTCACTTCCCCTAGGCAGCAGGCAGTGCCAGTGTGGAGGAAGCAGACAGAGGCAAAAAGTGGATAGTCAGCAGCCTGGTTAGACAGGAGAGAGGTGGTGGGATTGCAGGAGGGGGCAGGGCTGGGAGAGGACAGCATGGGGGCTGGGAGGAGCTGCGCAGTGGGCTTGGGCTGAGACGGGGAAAGGGTAGTGGGGGCCTGGAGAAGAGGAACCAGGGAGTAGTGGTGGATCCCAAAATTAATGTTTACTATTGGTTCTTCATCTATCTAATTTTGTTAACGTTAGTGCAGTTACTCTGGGTATGTCTACACTACCCGCTGGATTGGTGGGTAATGATTGATCTATTGGGGATCGATGTATCACGTCTCATCTAGACGTGATACATCGGTCCCCGAACGCGCTCCCCGTTGACTCCGGAATTCCACCAGGGCAAGAGGCAGAAGCGGAGTTGACAGGGGAGTGGCGGCCATTGATCCCGCACCGCGAGGACACAAAGTAAGTCAATCTAAGATACGCAACTTCAGCTACTTAGATCGATTCCCGCCCAGTGTAGACCAGGCATCTGGATTTACACCAGTGTAGATCAAATTAGAATCAGGCCCTGTATATTTAACAGGTGTGAAAAATTGTTCAGTGGTAAAAGATATTGGTTACTCGAATTCAAGCTGGGGATGTATTGTTGGGGAGTGTTCTCCCCACTTCCTGTGTTCCCCAACCACAACATTCCCCAGCCGGAGGAGCAAAGTTCTCTGTGGCTTATGTGATAGTTATAGTATGAGCTCATTGCAGCAGGGTTTTGCTGTGTGGTTTGTACAGCACCTAGCACAATACATTCTACTATAATACCAATAAGTAAATCACTGCACTGCAAAGATATCTATCTTTATCAGCATGTGCCTTGAGCAATTGCTGATTAAAATGCAAACCAAAATAAGTATGTTTTTAATCGCAAATTAGCAGTGGCAAAAAGTAAGCCTATGATATTAATTTTATTTCCTCCCTTTCTTTGAACACAGGTGCATAGAAGATTTAGACAAGATCAACAGTTTTCTAGAGAGAGAGAAGGGAAGATGACTGAAGAATCTGTTTTGATTACAAGTGTAGTTAACCTGTGTTCTGCCTCAGGAAGGACTATCTGGTACTCTGGTATGGATTCTCTGCGAATGGACACTGCCTAGGATTTGTCAGCTGGAAACTTTTAGGCCTCAGTCCTGCAACAGCATCCAGAGAGCTTTACGGTTCTGCCCATGCAGAGCCTACTGAAGGATCAGCACCGCAAGTAGCAAGTCTCAAAACTCTTCAATCTCTAGTTACTATTTATATGCATAAATAAAATTCAAATTCAGTAAATTTGTCCTGCTTTTTTTCCTTTCTTTTCTCACATTCTTTAAATGAGCTCTAATATTATCTGATATTTGCACCGTTTCTAAAGGGGAGTAAAGTAGAATGATTCTCAGGGCCAGCGAACAATGTTCATTTTTTTTAAACTGAGGAGGGGGAAAAGCATAAGTAGCATGTCAGTAGTGTAGCATTGGTTAACAGATTATCAATTAAAACAATTACAACGACCCTCTGTTTTGTCTGAGTCTTCCCCCTTTTTTATACAAATCTTCTGCCTCATCTGTTCCAGTGGGCGGTATATAATGGAGCATCTGTGAGTTCCTTTCTAGTAGATAGATGGGAATGGAGTTGTTTATGTTTGTTCCTTCTTTTGCTTGAATGCACAGCTCAGTGAGGATCGGAATGTTGTGTTGGTGGGAACCAGCTATAGCATAACCGGTGACTGTTTCCTTATTCTCAGCCAGGCGAAGAAGAGACTGTGGAACAAAGGGATTTCAAAAGGATTTTCAAGATTTCTAAATGGTTCTGTGCACAATAGATACCCTTTTCATTATTTGCTGCCACATACATTAATCATATCCAGAGTGAGAGATTCTTTGAAGATTAATGAAATGTCAGTAGCTCACAGCATTTAGCCTTTGTTAGTGAGACTTAAATACTTGCAAATTAACCCAAACAGATATATGTAAAATACCCTACCAGTGCTTGGCATGCCATAACATCCTAAAAAGATCAGGCAAGAGGATAAAAGCAAAGTGGATCAAAAAATATTCAGCTACTACCTGGCAAATGTTCTTGCTGCATTTATTCCATGGATTATGAAAAAACACAAATTTTGCAATACAAATATTAGCTTGTGGGGGGATTTTAATCAGGGCCGCCTCTACAGCTCAGCCAGAGTGCGTATGGTTATCTAAAATCATGTCCCAGCAAAACGTTCCACACATGTTTGAGCAATTGATGCTGGATTGGGTGGTTGTGCCAATTCACTGAGGGAAGTGGAACCCCATTTTTAGCATGAAACTGCACAACGATCTTTGGTTTTATCTGGCTATAGAGTACTGAAATCGTGTTTCTAATGCTAGCATATTTAAAAAAATAAAATAAAAAACTCAGGCCAAGCCAACGGAATTCTTCCACCAACCTAGCAACTGCCTCTCAGGAAGGTGGATTACCTACACCAATGGGAGAACCCCTCCTGTTGGCACAGGTAATTGTGCCCCTGTAGATTTTCAAGTGTAGACAAGCCCTCTCTCTTCCATCACATAAGTATAACAAAACACTCACTGTTTTTTGTTCCGGTGCACACCACTCCAGTACAAATACAAATTGCTGCTTCTCTGGTTCAGGAGAATAACATCTTGTATGTATAGTTTTCTCCCAGAGAAAACAGTTAGTTCTGGTTCAGTTAATTAGAAAAGCAGCTGTGGGTGCATAAATCATCTTCAGTAGTGTAAGGCATACAGTATAGAATAGCTTTGTTCTTGGAGCAGAATGTCAAACTAATACTGTGTGTATTGTTACATTATTTTAAAACAACATCCAGATGATTCAGAGATTTTGAATCAGTATTTGAAGAATACAGTGGTTTGAAGAATCCATAACTGTAGGATTTGTATAGTACCCAAATCCCCAAAGAAGCTTGAAACTAACATTGCCAGAATGTATTTTCCTACATCTCCCATATTTTGATTTGTTTCTGTAACTTACCAAATGTCTTGTGTTCAGCACAGTTCAGGTGTGTAGGTTGTGGAGGGTTTAAAGCTACTACCCCTAAAAGTTTCTGCTTGTTGGCCATTGGCCTGATTTTTCAAAGGTGCATAATTTGCTTTTAAGTTAATTTGTGAGTGCTTGACCCCTGGTGGAATTGGGCCATTCCAGATCTTTCTTTAAAGCCATCACTGCAGTTTTGTATTTAGACTGTTTATGTTCAAAGACACACAACCTATTTTACCAATCTGGCTGTCTCAGGGGTAAAATAAGTGTGGTGCCTTGGCATAGTCTGTCTATTGATAGGAACAGAAAATGAAGACGATTTAGCACCAGGACTTAGTTGCTCAGATGAGTGCAGTATAGATGCGTGGATAGACTGATAAACAATAAAGTGTTAACAGCATAGAAATTACTGTGGTTTAAATGTCTCTTTCTGGATGTAATTAATGAAAGGTTGCAAAAAGAACAACACAAGGAATGGTTATGAAAATTAACAACCGCAAATATCTCCACAGTCAAGATGCAGGTATCTAAGTTAAAAATGTAGCTTTCCTTGCAGCAGTGAAGGAACTACAGTGTCAAGGAGGGAAACCAGAGATGCTGCAGATGAACAGGGACCACCATGTGGATGGCCCTCTGCAACCTACAAATTTTGGGGTATTGGTGTTGTGAATCTGACTCCTTTTTTCCATCGGAGGGAGGGACAGATAGACACACACACACACTTGTGCATGACAGAAGCTTACAAAGGTAATTTTTGTAGGTATTCCTATACAGTAAGGATGAGCTAGACTTAAGTTACTAAGATTTGAAAATTTAGCCATTGTGTTTGTACAGTATCTTTAATTTTCAGTATCTCTGTGGGCATTACCGTGGTGGCTTCGTGTTATGACCTATTACACTGATAACAACTAAGGTAAATTGCCTGAAATGTGCATTCAGATTTGTTAACTTGAAATACTTTCATTCAGCTCCAGAGCTCAACATCTGCTTCTGCAAAGAATTTATCATCCTACCGTTCCAAGAAAATTAACCACATCTGCCACTGTCTCTTGGGACAGACATCCGGACCCGTACACTAGATACCGGCTTGTTAATATAATGCCTTCCTTCTCTATATTCAGTCCATTCACAGGGAGGAGGTCTGAACAAAGATAGATAGGGTTTGGAGGATTGTAGAGACACCCCCTTCACATCAACCAGCAGCATAAGGTGGGGTGGTGAAGAGACAGAAAGTTCTTTCTCTTTCAGCAGCTAGGTGATGGAGCAGCCAACTTATTAGGTGATGTGAAAGATGCAAGTTGCAATGGAGAAGTTGTAGGAACAGCACCTTCCCCCTTTTCAACTGTTTGTTTTTGTTTTGTTTTGTTTTAAAATGAAATGCTGTAATAAAGCTGGCCAATGTATTCACTCAGAAGGCAAGAAAATAAAGTTTCCTATTTTTCCTCTGGGTTGAGTTTACAAATTGATTTTATGTAAATTTAGCAACTTGAAGCCTCACTTCCTTTTATAACAAAGCCACTAAAAGAGCATTTCCTTCTTCATACAGCATAGCTCTATGCAAGCTGCACTTTCCAGTTTATGCCATGAGTCAGAAAAGTAAACTTGGTTCAGAACATTGTACTTTTGCTACAAAGAGTTGTAACTTAACACAGTGCAGAAGATTCTTCCTTAATGGTACCTGCTTAGTGTCCAGGCTGAATTTGTCAGTGTTTTTGTTCCAGATTGTTTTTTTCTTAAAATCATTGTTTGCAAATGGCTTGAACTAAAATTGTCTAGTAAAAGCAATGAAGCTGTCCTAAAGCAGTGTGATTACCATAGTGTACCAGACTTGATACACTTTCCATATCCTGCTAAAGACGTGAACTAGCTCCAGGCCCCCTCAGTGAGTCATTAAGATCTCTGGAGGGAATGCCCTGCTCAGGCAGTACTCCCTGCTATCGAGTTCAGACAGGCATATTGCTCAACAGTATTGTGTGCACACTAAAGAAAATGAAGAAGACAAACAACTTGAATAGTTACTGAAGAATCCTGTTCTAGTATTAACTGTGGCAAATGGATCATTACAAGTGGCCGTGGTTAGTTGCCAGGTTACTGATAAAATGGTATGTTGTACATTGTCCCTCCTTGGGTCCTCTCCATTTGCACCTAATAATAACAAGATGCTGCTTGGCTGTCATCCATCTCTTTGCCAACTGAGTTCTAAAGGAGCTGGAGCCAAATCATACACAGTCTTTGGCTGCCTACTAATTTAAGAGCTCATTCAGCACCCAGCTCCCATAAGGATATGTCCATGGGGCCATACAAATGTTGGCTGTACATTAAGCTTCATGGCGTGAGATCAGTACAATCTGTCCTTAGAGAAAAATGCATAGATGCTAAAGTCAGCACTTGTGTTTTGGCCATGAAGCATTTTCCAGGAATGAATAGTAAAGGGGAAAAAAATCTTAGCTAGTGAAAAAGTGTAATTGCATATATAGGTTTTCTTTTTCCACTAGCAATACTTTTCTTCTAGAGGCTGTTTCTCAAAGGCTGGATAAGTAAAAGGTGCTTCTTAGCATGTGTTTTATGTATTCTATGCCTGTTTCTGAAGTGTAAAATGGGAGTCCCTACTAGCCTACCAGAGGGTTTTTTGATAGACTAATTGAAGAATTTTGAGACTCTTAGGTGCAGGGTGCTCTAGAAATGTAAAGTATTACAATATTAATGTAGCTCACAGTCAGCTTATGGTTAGCCAATCAATAGCTCAAAATACTACGGAGGCAGGAAGGCAAAGAGCAAATTATTTTAGTTCTCTGTTGGGCAAGCTAAGAAAGTAATAAAAATATGCAGAGATCTTACATAAAACCCCCGTCTCTTGCATTAATCATGCTTTGCACTTTCATCTGAGAAACTGAGTGCTCTATTAGCATTAATAGATTCATAGTTCTCTTAGGAGATAGGAAGTGTAAAGTAGCAATATTATTGATAATTCTGTAGGATTTACCTTTTGTGGATGGGCCCCTGCCTGTCTTTCCCGGTGGCGTTTGAAGGGGAGGGATAACATGTAATTACAGTTTGTTTCTTTTGAAACAGTGAGTGTAAAACCAAACCTATTCCCAAAGCTTTCTGACTAAAGCTCTGGTTTTGGTTCCAGTTTCCACCATAAGGAAGGCACCTTTTCAGAAAGTAACTGCTTTAAGGAGGCTGGGAATAGCCACCAGACACACCTGAATGAACCAAACAGCTAGGCTAATGAATAGCTGAGGAGAGAGCCTAGAAGTGCGAGGAAGTTGGATGGGAACTTCTGAAAGGATGGAGGTACTTAGCCCATACTTACTAAAAGCAATTAAGACCAGAAATTTGGAGATTTTTTGCAAAATAGGGCATTTTATCATTTCCATATTTAATTATTCATTACCTCCTTTGCACAAGCTTGCTTTCCCAGTTTCCATTTTCTCCTCCTTCTGTTTCTAGCTAAGTTACCCTTCCCTGATTTTGAGTTTGTCAATGTCCCCGTCTGTCCTTGGGAAAGGGAAGCCTATATCCCCTGTGGCTTCTCTTTCCCCTCATTACTAGCTCCTCTCATCTTCCCCCTTTTTCATGGTTCCTCCCCTACACATTTCCTCAAGTACCCTCTGCCTGACCCCTTCCTGGTGTTGATAACTCTTGCAATTTTATCATGAGTGCTGTGAGATATGGTGTGTTTTTTTCCTTAAAATCCCTGTGCCTGCATGCAACTGATTGCATGAGCCTCGCTTTCTTTCTTTCTTTTCTTTCTTTACATGAGAGCTAATATTCTAGCCCTCATGGTGGTGGAGAAAAGCCTGAAATGTCACCCAAATGAATGCTGATGGCTCAGAAGACAAACAGAAATAACACAGATGTCATTATTTTGAAGCTGTTCTGATAGGGGAGTATGATTAATAATTTTTGAACACGTGGGAGTGGGAATGGCACCTGCCCCTCACAACAAGTGGTCTGCTCATAAAGACACTAGAGCGCAGCCTGCAACCTGCCCAATAGCCACAGTCGTCTGACTGGAGTGACTGCCTCCCTGGCACTACTCTGTCCACACTGCCCATACTCTAGCTAGATTTCTGTGGAGGTATGTGGATTAGGGGCTGTGCTACAGGCAAAGTCTGTATGGTTAGAGTCTTGGTGTACGTCTACACTACGAAATTAGGTCGATTTGAGAGACGATTTTTTAGAAATCGGTTTGATACACTCGATTGTGTGTCCCCACTAAGTGCATTAAATCAACGGTGTGTGTCCACAATACCGAGGCTAGTGTCGACTTTCGGAGCATGCACTGTGGTAGCTATCCCACAGTTCCTGCAGTCTCAGCCACCCATTGGAATTCTGGCTCCCAATGCCTGAAGGGGCAAAAATATTGTCGCGAGTGGTTCTGGGTGTATGTCATCGGGCCCCCTTCCCTCCCTCCGTGAGAGCAATGGCAAAAGATCGTTTCTCGCCTTTTTTCCTGGGTTACCTATGCAGACAAAACCAGGCATGCCTGGCCCAGCCAGGAGACTGAGTGGCTTTGGCTTGTCCCCTGCAACTGTCTCCAAGAGCCTGCAAACTGCCAAGCTCCAGGCCAGAGAGGAGGAGGAAGAGAGGCCTGACTGCATGCCCTGCCCCCCCTCAGCACCTGTGCAGCCAGGTGTCTAAGGCCCAGGAAGTGGTCTGGGGAATGTCTGCAAGCAGTTTGATTAGAGTAGGCCCCACAGCCTCACTCTTACACAGAGACTTAGTGCTTCACGAGCCATCTGTCTTCTGTCCTTGCTTTGTTCCCCCCAACTCCCAAACCTATCACTGGAGTCCTTTATCTGCAGCCCTGGGGCTTACTGACTGCAAGCTGCCCTACATGTGTACTCTTAAAACAGGTTTTTGGAGCTGAGCACTCGTTAGCTACCTCCAGGTGAGTGTTGGAAATCAGCCCTTCCATAAAGGGGATCTATTTAGGGGAGATGTTTGAGGTTTTGACGTTGTAGTTGCGGGTATCCCTGGTATCAGTCTATTGCTGTTGGACTTATTATCTAGCCTTTTTTTCTAGTTTCTAATTTTCAGTTGACCTACCTTTGCCAGTTTAAAGAAAGTCATGTAAGGTGAAGTATACACTTCCTGGGTGTCACTATGCATTTGTGTATTGGCTGCTCAGACTGTAACCATTGCTCCTATGTGGATGGGTTACTCTGAGTTTCCTGGTAAGATTTCCTGAGATGACTGAAGCCTGCACTGAGGGAGTAAAAATTGTTTCCCCTGGGTACAGGCAATGCACATTCTTAATCTGGTTCCTGACTGAACAGCTCTCGTCAGGTTCCAGTGGATCCATGTTTCCTATTTAAGATGTGAAGACTCTTGCCCAGATGCTGATGTCCTTGCAAGTGGGTGGAGTCCCCATCAGGGCGGCATTAGGAACAAGTGGAGAACCAGCCTGAGGTCAGGCAACTTGCCCAAGGTCATGCAGCCAGTCTGTGGTAGCGCCATGAATAGAACCCGTTTGTTCTGGTTCCCAGTCTGTTTCTGTAACCATGTAATCCTTCAGGGAAGGAGGCCATAGAGTTGTTTCTTCCAGACATTTCTTCTGAATTTTGGCCAGTGGGGGGGAATAACAGCCAAGTTCCCTATCCTCTAAGACACTGGTCCCAGAATAAGGGGTCAGTTTGGGGTGCTTTACAAAGAAAATAAATGGAAAAAAATAAGGTGCAGGGGGAGAAATAATAGCGAAAACCAAAGAAAAATTGTAGAGTGGAAGATGGAAGAAGGGAGGAATGTAAAGCAAGGTCAAAAATGGACAACTTTAAGTTTAGTGCCTTTTATTCACGTTTTGCGATTTGACTGTGTTTTCATGATAGCCACTTCTGTTGACTACCTCCCTCTGTCTTCTCTTCCCCATCCCCCACTGCCCCGCTCGACAGCACTGTCAGAGGCAGCCGCAGAATTCCTTTGAGGCTGAAGGTTGGACCATACGCTTTGTGGGGACTTCAGCCTTTAAGAAAGCAGGTTACTCATCACACTCTAGCAGCCTTTACTGAAACTTGGCACTTTTTAGGGTTATAGTGTAGGGGAGGGGACCATTTCCCCAGATGCTGCATGTGGAGAGGAAAGGAGACTGTGCACTGCCCTTCAGGCAGCCCGTTGGAAATCTGCTAAAAAGTTAATACCTGCTGCAGCTGTGCTAACTTTATCCAGCCTCCTTCAGGCTTTGCTGTCACTGAGCTGGAGAAAATGGCAGTTTTGACAGGAGACACTACAAAAGCATAGGGCCTCTACAGTAAAACCCTGTGCTTCCAGTGGATGTGGGGTTGTGTTTTTTCTTTTTCTTTTTCTTTTTTTTTAATAGCAAGTAGGGGAGGTTGAATGCTTGTTTGTGGTCTCAGGGGGCAGGGTTTGCCTTCCCACAGCAGTCTGGGGAAAATTGGGAGGGAAATCTAGTGGAGTTTTTCTCTTTTTCCCATATAGATATTTTTTCTGCAAGAAGCTGGCAGTTTTCCTCCATGCCTATAATGTATATTTATAATGAATGTGAGAACTTGATCTAACTTTAATATTGTAAGATGAAACTCAAAGGAACACTCTTGAACATTCTATTGCATGGTATAGTAGGAATTCTCCCCCGTCCCTTTCTTGGCAAAACCTCTTAAAATGAGATGCAGTTTTTAGATTCATTAGGAAGCTGAACCTTTTGTTGAACTCCCTCACAAAAGAGCTGCTTTATTCTCCTAGAACGGGAACTGATTTGATCTGCCTTAAAATATTTCCTTATCATCATAGACAAAGAGGGAGTAATGCTGACTAGGCTGTAGTACCAGTTCTCTCTCACTTATGGCCATGCAACCCCATTGCCTTCGTTCTCGTTATAGTCTAACAAGCATAAAAAACTGGATCTATGTTATTGAATGCTAAAGTAGACGTACTGAGCCATATTTTGCTAATAGGATAATTCCAGCCTGGATTGACAAAGCGTCTCTTTAGAGAGAGTGCACCAGATGATTTGCAGAATGTATGTTTGAAGATTACAGCTGAGTTGCGTAATAACTTTTGTGCCAGCCACAGCAAAGGAAAGTATTTCCTGCTGAACTCAGAGTTGCCAGGACATAATGTTCACATTAAGGCTGAATCAGTGAATACAGGTTGTGAACAAACCCTTGTAGTAACAAAGCAGTCAGGAACAGATAAAAGGTGTATTGGGAGCTCTGGCTAAGACTTTCCAAAGTAACTAGTGGCTTTGGGTGCCCAATATTAGACATCTCCAAGGATCTTAATTTTTCAGGATGAGCTGAGCTCCCATCACCTGAAAAGGTGACTCAGGTTGGACACACAAAGACACAGGCATCCAGAATCACTAGTAGCTTCTGAAAATCTCAGGCTTTGTTATTACAGATTCCTGTGTTTCACCTGAAATTGATTTATTGGGTGGTTAAAATCTGTTGGAAATGAAGTATCAGTATAGATTTCTTGGAAAATACTGTTACACTGAGGTTTGGGCAATCACACCACCTCATGAAGTTGCTGGGCATGATAGGCACCATCCATTCAGGCTAAATGAGGGAATATTTAAATGCCTCTTCGTTTAGTGATGGCTGAAAAAATGGAAACCCACTGCCCAAGAACTAGCCTGCATGCAAGCTTGGGCAGAGGCTGGGCTACGCGGTCCAAAGAGTTTCCTGGGGGTCTGACAACTAATGCAGGGATGGGGAATTGATTTAGTTGCTGCTGCATGTGACAAGCAGGAGAAACACCACAGAAGCATACAAAGAAGGAAGCAAGAAATTTTGATGGACAGAGAAGCACTTGTGAATTGTGAGGAAAGACATTTACCTCCTGCTTTTTGATACCTTCTGTTTTCAGGGATACAGGACTTCATGTACGGTCCTTGTAAATAAGTAGGATTGCATCAAAGAAATACCTAACTCCATCATCTCTTACTCCTAACGGAAACAACTGGCCAGACCCTGACTATTGGCAGCTAGGGTCAAAAGGGGTAGCAATATTTAGAGTGCAAAGGCTTAATGCTTTGCTCCTCCCTGTATCTTAACTTCAACCCAACCAACTATTAATTTCACAAGATATTTAATCCCTGTCAGTGGTGAGTCAGGAACAGTGATAGCTAGAGCCTTTTATTTTGCAGTTATCCTTACTTGGTGCCAATTCTTTGCCCCGATGATGTGGTTTTAGATCTTCCTAGTTGGTTGCGTATTGGACCTACAGACCTAAAATCCATCTACTGAAGCTGTGCAAAGATCTGTAAATACTGTTGGACATAATGCTCTTCTCTGTCCACTTTGAAATGGGTCATACTAAATATATTATCTAGTGGAATTGGACAGTACTTGCACTATACGGTACATATGTGTAAATAATTCTTTACAGGGAGTTGCAGTGAGCTTTTATTTAGAGCTACAATAATAGGGTAACTTATTTCAACAGAAAAATATTGCAAATAAAATACTTAAATCCATGGCATCAACTGAAATGAATAGGCATTTCTGAGGAGCTGGTGGGGCGTCCATGTGTCTCGGTTGCCTCGTATGTGCCTGACTGTGAAACTTCAACTCTTTTTGAAATTAGTAGGACTTTTGTTTGCCCAGCAACAGCAAAATCCTACCTCGTGCACACTTACTGGTTATGCATATGTAACACATTCAACATGCCATGGGGGTATAAAAGTAATGGAAATGGGGAAGACCATAGGTGCTGAGGATGCTGCCGCACCCTCTGGCTTGAAGTGGTTTCCACCATACACAGGATTTACAGTTTGTCAGTGGCTCTTAGCACCCCCACTGTACAAATTGGTCCAGCATCTCTGGGGAAGACACAAACGAGCTAGGTATGTCAGCCCAAACACATGCCTTGACACTACATCATCCTGGGGTTTGTTGTCACATGTGTTAACAGAAATTTTTTTTAGGAATCCTTTACAGAGTGCTATTGAAACTGTTTTGTTCTTTTTTTATTCTTTTGTATTGTAGCCCTCCACTTGTAAAGTCATGTGTCTGAGGGTATGGCTACACTTGGAAATGTGCAGCGCTGGGAGTTACAGCTGTGGTCGTACAGCTGTGTAGGAACAGCGCTGCACTGTGGCCACACTGACAGCTACCAGCGCTGCAGTGTGGCCACATTTGCAACATTTGCAGCGCTGTTGGGAGTGGTGCATTGTGGGCAGCTATCCC
>NC_133769.1:225525197-225531618 GCF_003597395.2 Chelonoidis abingdonii
TAGCAGACCAGGAGTACAGCCAGCACTGCAGCCAGGGAGTTGCAGCGCTGGCTGAGCTTTGTAAGTGTGGACACCGAGTAAGTTGCAGCGCTGTAACCCCCTCACCAGCGCTGCAACTTGCAAGTGTAGCCAAGCCCTGAGTTACCAGGAGTTCAACTGAAGCAGGAATCAATGGTCAAAAATAAAAATAAGAGTAAATCTTCCAACCATGCTCCAAAATAACACTTGTATACATGATTTTTAAGTATGATGCCTTGGGCCTTCCCTAGGCAAGAATCTGGGTCCCATTAGGAATCTGCCATCTCCAGTGGCATGAAGCTTCTGTTTCTAGCACTTCAGCAATTGTTCACAACCTTTCCCAGGACATCTTTTTCCATACAGAGGATACCACCCTTTTATCATGACTCTCAACACTTGTTCATGAGCTCTTTGGGAGTTGAAACCCCCGAGATTGAGAATCAGTGTCAAATTCCACCCTTGGAAAGAAGTATTCAGCGAAAGCCAATGTTTCTCAGTGTGGTCAATGCGTCTTACACCTGTGCATGATCCAGTGACTTTATGTCAGTCCCAGCTACAGACTCTGGCTGCAGAATCATGCAATACATGGGGTCCTGAAGACAATTACTAATAGTTAAGATCGCAAATCATCAGAATGATCCAACTTGAAAAAATGGGTTCTACTATTAAAATTAAATTATATTTACAAAAACTCAGTTGAAATGAATAGGAATTGGTGAGAGGGGAAATTTTACAAGGGTTACTCTCTGTCCACTTGCTAGGCTTGTGCTGATATTTGGATTTGGGAGGTCTCTCTTTTTCTGAACCTGGGCCTCACTTTGCTGTCACTTGGATCTACCCACTGTGTGACACCGGGGACTTCATTTCTATCAGCCTTGTTGATAGCCTGTCATCTTTCAAAGATATGTAATTGCATGAAAAGGGGGTTGTTTCTTGTAATGACAGAGGAGCGGCATATGCTACAATCTTTCCTTACAGTTCATAGCTATTTTTGTTTAGAACAGGCTTACTGTCGATTGTAATTTCTTTGAGTATGGAGCATATTGCTGCCTTTCTCTGCCAATTCTGCCCATTAATTTTCAGCAACAAGTAACTTTTGTTCTTAAACAACTAAATCATTATCCGGTTTCGTGCTGATCTACTGGGCTATAATTAAAGCAATCTCACAGAAGTAAAAATAATAAAATGAGGGCTAGCAAAGAATCTGCGCTCTCTTTATTTTAGCTAAATTATTCCTGATTTAATTTGCATTTTAAATGGACTGTTCTTCATACTACTGCTTCTACATAGCTGGTCATGTGTGCCCAGCCAACCATTTCTCATTAGTAGCATGAATTAGGGAATGTGCATGTGAAACTGAGGGCGTATCTACAGTACAAACTTAAGTTGACTTAAGCCATCATCCAGCCACCGCAGTAATTACTGCAGGTTTTTGTGTCCACTGCCCTTCTTTTGTTGGTGGAGTGCATCCTCACTGGGAGTGCTAGGACTGACTTAAGAGGGGCAGTGTGAGGGCCAGCTGGGCTCGGAGTGGGGAGCCGGGAGCCTAGGCAGCAGCCGGGCTCCTTGCAAGGAGTGGGGAGCCTGGGCAGTAGCGAGGCTCAGAGCATGGAGCTAGCAGCCCAGGTGGCAGCAAGGCTCCCTGCAGGGAGCTGGGCAGCAGCTGGGCCCAGCTGGAGTCTCCCTAGCCCCAGGGTCACCAGAGCTATGAAAGTGACAAGAAGGAGAGCTAACAGCCAATGTAAATAACTCAGTGTCTGCATCACACTGGATCGCCCTAAATACACCAGCATAAGCCCTGCGCCTCTCATGGAGGTGGAGTTATGATGTCAGTGTATCTATTGGGTTCCTGGGAAGTGGGCAGGCTTAAAGGATCCCCCCCAGCCTAAGGGGAGGACCCACAGGACCACAGAAGCCCACTGATTACGGGGGACAACTAATAAAAGAACAGGGATGGGAGTGAGGTCAGAGGGTCATAAGAAGGGAGCCTGACAGGGACACCGAGCAGAGAACCCCGGACAGCGCCCACTGCTCCTCGAAGAAAGAGAGAGATTAAACCAGAATTGGTGTCATGCCAGTGACTGCCAAAATAGTGCTAATATGATGATTTGAATATCGCTGATGACAGAAGAGATAAGGAACAGTTAATTTGTGGAACCAGTAATTTTGGTCATGGCGTAGCTTGACCAAAAGGAGGACGCCTTGCGAAAAAAAGAGAATCCACGAGAGGATTATAAGGAAAATGGTTGTCGGCACCTTTACAAAATGTTGGAGAGAGCTCTCAGTCGAGTACATGCTTGGTCCAGCACGAGCGAGGAGCACCCATGTCTATATGATCTGCAAGACCGTTAAGAGCAATTGGATAAAGATTAGCCTTAGATCGATACCAATCAAAGTAGGACGTGAGAATATGCATGCTCTGTCACAGGTGGTTGTTTCCTGTCGTTGCTTTCTTTTCTCCCTTTGTCTAAACTCCTGCCCTTTCATACTGTATAAATAAGAATAGTTAGTGTCTTGTATGGGCTCCATTATCTGGGTTGTATAGCAGAGCGCTGGCTAATAAAACAGAGGTGGTCTGACAAACGTGAGTCCTAGAGTCTAAATTTGACACCTTGCTCCCACCGATGTAAGTGCCCTAACAACGTCCCAGGAGTGAAGGCCGTTTGCCGCCCGCTGCTCGGGCCTCCTCACCGGGTCCCTGTGGGAGGCACGCCCGTCCACCCCCACCCCGGAGCCCTCCAGACCTTTCATTCCGGCCCCCTGCCCGTACCACCAGACCGCCCCCCCGGCCCCTCTCCGAGCCGGCTGCAACGAGCTGCACCGGTCCGTTTTCAAGACCGTGGCCAAACGGAACGAACTCTACCAAAAAAACGCTCGTAGTTCCATACCTTCATTTCCTCACCCTCGGTGTCCCGCCCCAACACAAAGTGGCGGGAACCATCCTGCCACCTTCTGGAGGGTGAGGAGCCACCGTGGGCCAGCCCTATAGACTCCACCCGTGGTCCAAGGCCCGCGGGGGTATCAGTTGGCAGCTCCTCCATTGGGGCGTGAAGCACGGGTGTGTATTCTGGCGCGGTTTTAATCCTGTCCCAGACACCTGCCCCTTCATGGCGTGAGGGAGACCCTGGTGCAAGTTTACTTAGAGATGCACAGGTTGCAGCCCTATACCGCCTCCTCACTAATCATCCTTTGCATTTTGGCTGCACTTCTCCCCTCACACTCCTATCTCTACATAATAACCCTATCCATAGCCCCACGAAGTCCCGGCTCCTGGTTAACCTATTCCTCGCCGGCTAAAAAGCCATCTAACACGACCATGGGAGAGGAGGTTGGCCGATGGAAACCGGTGACCTGTGGAGCTGGTTTTCCGGTCCTGGTCTGTCACTGTATCCGGGAGAGTTCCCTGGGAGGATCCACTGGCTCCCTTGAACGTCTCGACAGCGCCGGTAGCTGTCAGTGTGGCCACACTGCAGCGCTGTTCCTACACAGCTGTACGACCACAGCTGTAACTGCCCAGTGCTGCACATTTCCAAGTGTAGCCATACCCTTAGTTTCCACGGCAGTCCACTATATTGTACACACAGCTGCTTTGGGAATCAGCTTTAGAAATAATGATATCAGATGAGTGTGGAATTAAACTCTATAAGAAAACAAAGGAAATGTATAGCAAAAGCAAGCTCTGGCTTTTTTATTAAATAAAATAATTGAGGTGAGATTCAAAGGCACTTAGAAAAGCCTGGGTTAGGAACCTCCTAAATTATTGTCTATGTATTTCCATAACACCTATCGCTGTCGCTCTGACCTGCATAAAGGCTGAGTATTTATGAGTATAAAGGTAGCATCAAGTTTTAAACAAAAGTTTTTTCTGCTTTCCTCTTTGCTGGTGGATCTTGGCAACATTTTTTGGAGGACCCAGATAACATCACATACAGCCTAAGTTCCTTCTAAGTGCGCGGCCAGGCATCAGCCTAGTAAACATTGCGCAGGTGCCCAGGGTTGCAGTGGAGAGAGATGCCTCTCCAGCCCTAGACCTGCATGGCCAGAGGAAGAGGCACCTCTCCCCTCCAGCCCCAGCATCCCAGACCTGCCACGGCCAAGGGGAGAGGCACCTCTCTCCTGGCCCAGCTCTGGACCTGCGCAGCTGGCGGAGAGGTGCCTATCCGCAGCCTCTGCCCCAGAGCTGCTGCAGCAGGGAGAGGCACCTCTCTCCACAAACCCAGGTGCTACTGTGGAAGGAATCCTCTCTCCCTGCTGTAGCCCTGAGGCTACCTGCACCTCAACCTCATCCCCAGCCCCATCCCAGAGCCCTCACCCCCATGCACCCCAACCCTCTGCCCCAGCCCTGATCCTGCTCCCATGCTCTGAACCCTTCAGTGCCACCCCCATCACATGACTTTGTTATCAGCACCACTATGGAGGTGATGTGTCAACATCACCTCCATATTGGTGCACATAAAATTCATTCTGCACATGCATGGGAAAAATTAGAGGAACACTGTACATGGATGTAAAAGAAATCCAAACAGGGTCACAAGAATTTACAATGTAACTAGATTAGCTTGTAGATGCTAATTCTCTGTCATATCTTAATTGCCTTAATTATGTATGTGACTGTGTCCAGTTAGCTTGAGATCAAGGATGTAAGATACAGCAGAAAACTAATATTATCCACATTGTCTTCAGCTGAACTATCTCTGTTATAGACTGGTTAACTGCCTCAGTGAAGGAGTGTAAGTAGTTTACCTGCATTGCATGGGGAATAGAAGATAGCTTCAAATCAAAAGGGCAATATCGCCTATTATTCCTGAGAAGTGAGACTTGTCAGTCTGCTAGAAGAACTATAAAGGAAAGCTTTGTCTGGATCCTTTCATCTCTAGTCTGCTTAAACTTTGAACAGAGAAAGTTTAAATTGTAAGATGGAGAGCTTCCAAAGAATTATTTGGAATACCCTGGAAACGCATAAAAGGATTTGACCACACTCACACTGTGCCTGCCAGTTGGACTATAACTGTTAAAATGATTCCAGAAAGACTTTACAAATCAGCAGCCTCACCATTCTGCTATGAAGCTGACCTAAGGACTTTACATATTGTGTGTGTGCATATTGATCTCTTAACCATTTGCAACTCTGTCCCTTTTTCTTTTATTATTAAACCTTTAGGTTAGATACTAAGATCTGGCATCAGCGCGATATTGGGTAAGATCTGCAACTCATATTGACCTGGGAATTGGTGAACCTCACATATGGTGAATCAGGTTTTCAGTAATCCCTAGTTATATTAGACTTGGCTGCTAGATGGGAACCAAGGGCTGAATTATCTAAACGGGACTGTGTTTGGCTTATTAACTAGTATGGTACTACGGAAGCTATTGGTTACTGGCTTGGTGAACTAATTATGGAATAAACTATCAGTTTGGGGGATTGTCTCCCTATTTCTTGCAGTCTAACCTGTGTGACATTCCAGTGTGGCCACAAGTATATTTACTGGATATAGTATATGAAAGAGAATGTCTGTGCAGAGATCAATCTATTCGTTATGATGATGTAATAAGCTTACTTTGAAAGAGCTGCACAGGACTTCATCTTCAGTTCAAATCATGCAAATATAAGATATTATTTCATTCTCACAAATTTCACAACAAAGAAGCAGAAACGATGCCTAGTAAGAGAGAGAGATAGTTAATGCTAAAATACTCTCCAGTATGACAGTAAATTATGCAGTTATCCCCAGAGTATGTTCCTGCAGACTGGCATCTGTCTGCACCTGGTAAAGTAACCTGAACACTTCACTGGCTAGAGTCCATGACAGCCAATGTCCCAGAACAAATAGTACACGTGGACTAGAAAAAACCTGAAATATTACTGTATTTTAAATTTGAAAAACATGGCAGGTAAGACGAGCCTGGTGTACACTAGTGTTTTAGGTCAAATGTAGAAGTCTGAGATCGATTTAACCTGCACCGTCCACGACATGAAGCCATTTTTGTCGACTGTAAAGAGCATTTAAATCGATTTTCTGTACTCCTTCCCGATGAGGGGATTAGTGCTGAAATCAACATCACTGGTCAATTGGGTATTGTGGACGCAATTCAACAGTATTGGCCTCCAGGAGCTATCCAGAGTGCTCCATTGTGACTGCTCTGGACAGCCTATTCAACTCTCATGCACTGGCCAGGTACACAGGAAAAGCCCCTGAACTTTTGAATTTCATTTCCTGTTGGTCAGCGTGGTGAGCTGATCAGCCAGGTGACCATGCAGAGCTCATCAGGAGAGGTGACCATGGAGTCCCAGAATTGCAAAAGAGCTCCTGCATGGACCTATAGAAGGTACTGGATCTGACGCTGTATAGGGAGATGAATCCTTGCTATAGAATCCGTTTCAAAAGATAAATGCCAAATATTG
>NC_133769.1:225531643-225591846 GCF_003597395.2 Chelonoidis abingdonii
GGGTTCTACTATTAAAATTAATATATATTTACAAAAACACTCAGTGTTGAATGAATAGGATATTGGTGAGAGGGGAAATTTTACAAGGGTTACTCTCTGTCCACTTGGCTAGGCTTGTGTGATATTGGATTTGGGAGGAGTTCTCTTTTTCTGAACCTGGGCCTCACTTGCTGTCACTTGGATCTACCACTTTGTGTGACACCGGGACTTCATTTCTATTCAGCTTGTGATGCTGTCATCTTTCAAGATATGTAATTGCATGAAAGGGGGTTGTTTCTTGTAATGACAGCGGAGCGGATATTGCTACATCTTTCTTACAGTTCATAGCTATTTTTGTTTAGAACAGTCTTTACTTCGATTGTAATTTCTTTGAGTATTTGGAGCATATTGCTGCCTTTTCTCTGCAATTCTGCCATTAATTTTCTTAGCAACAAGTAACTTTTGTTCTTAAACAACTTAAATCATTATCCGGTTTCGTGCTGTCTACTGGGCTATAATTAAAGCTAATTCTCACCAGAAGTAAAAATAATAAAATGAGGGCTGCAAAGAATCTGCGCTCTCTGTTATTTTTAGCTAAATTATTCCTGATTTTAATTTGCATTTTAATGGACTGTTCTTCATACTACTGGCTTCACATAGTCTGGTCATGTGTGGCCCAGCCAACCATTTCTCATTTAGTAGCATGAATTAGGATGTGTGTGAAACTTGAGGCGTATCTACAGTCAACTTTAAGTTGGACTTAAAAGCCATCATCCAGCCACCGCAGTATTTACTGCAGGTTTGTTCAACTTTTGCCCTTCTTATTGTTGGTGGAGGCATCTCACTGGAGTTGCTTAGTGACTGACTTAAGAGGGGCCGCTGTTGAGGTCAGCTGGGCTCGGATGTGGGGTAGCCGGGAGCTAGGCGCCAGCCGGGGTCCTTGCCAGGAGTGGGAGCCTGGCAGTAGCGAGGGCTCCAGAGCATGGGACTAGCAGCCCACGGTGGCGCAAGGCTTCCCTGCAGGGAGTGGCAGCAGCTGGGCCCGCTGGAGTTCCAGCCCCAGGTGTCACCAGACTATGAAAGTGACAAGAAGGAGGAGCTAACAGCAATGTAAATAACTCTGTGTCTGCATCACATGGATCGCCCTAAATACACCAGCATAAGCCCTGCGGGCTCTTCTCATGGAGGTGGTTATGATTGTAGTGTATCTTTGGGTTCCTGGGAAGTGGCAGGCTTAAAGGTCCTCCCCATCCTAAGGGGATGGACCCACAGGACCACAAGAAGCCCACTGATTACGGGGGACAACTAATAAAAGAACAGAGGTGGGTAGTGATGGTCATGGTCTAAGAAGTGGCCTGGCAGGGACACCGAGCAGGAACCCGGACCGCGCCCACTGCTCGCCGTGTGCCCATTTGCAGCATTGCAGCGCTGTTGGAGTGGTGCATTGTGGGCAGCTACCCAGCATTCAAGTGGCTGCAACGTGCTTTTCAAAAGGGGGGTGGGGTGGAGTGTGACAGGAGCGTCAGGGAGACGAGGGAGCGTTTTTGGAGCAGACACTGTGAGATCCCTGCCTTGCAAATTCTGGCCATTCCCCCCGCCCTCTCTCAATCACTCTTAATGTAAAAAGCTTCAGACCAGATAAGCACTTCTCCTCGGACTCCTCCCCCCCGCCGTGCTGTTCGTCTCCTCAAGCAACAGCTGTGAACATTCAAAGCCTCGGTTCGGCTCACTCGCTGGCTGCAGCAAAGACAGCTGTGTTTGGTAGCTCCGGGAGTACCTTCCGGTTTGTTGTAGACAGGAATTCTGGGATACCTCTTAATACCCTGGAGGCCAATACAGCGCTGGTGAGTGTCCACACCTGATGAGCAGCACTCCATCACCAGCGCTGGATTCGCTACACCCGTAGCAGACCAGGAGTACAGCCAGCGCTGCAGCCAGGGAGTTGCAGCGCTGGCTGAGCTTTGTAAGTGTGGACACCGAGTAAGTTGCCGCGCTGTAACCCCTCACCAGCGCTGCAACTTGCAAGAGTAGCCAACCCTAGAAATACTGATCCAAAGTTAAGGCTGGTGTAATTCTGCACAGAGGAGCCCTGCACCCACACAGAGCTCCATTGACTCAGCTGGTCTCCGGGAGAGCTCAGGACTGGCGTCAGAGCTCACTGCAGGAATGGAATCTATATTTAGTTAACCGTCTGAACAATTTACAAAATGTTAAGTGCTCCTCTTGTGTGGAGGTCAAGTTCTGTAGCTCTGAGAAGCAGATACAGAGGAATTAACAGACTGTAGTACTGGAGGGTGAAGTTCGACCTCAGTCTGGATGGAAGACTCTGGCTGATCTACACTCCAGAGTTAGGTCAACGTGAGGCAGTTTATGTCACCTAATATGTCCGTGTCTGCACTACCGCAACCGTCTTCACTGGGGCTGTGTGATTCCTGACTGTTTTGTAGATGACCGTGGCAGCTGGCACCTGGGCATTGGCCCAAGCGGTCCTCCACTACAGCAGAAAGGTGCACCGCCACAGTGAGGTCTACGCCATCGAACCTGTTGTCACACTCTGCTCTGGTACTGATCCCGGGATCTGACTCAGGATCTGGTCAGGTATATTATCTGTGTTTTTGTCCGGACTGAGGATGTCCTGCTCTCTGTGTCTATCCATCCTTCTGTTTGGAGTGTTTGAGTCTGGGTGCTGTCTCTGTGTGGGGATCGCGCCGACCAAGGGTTCCTGTCCCCGCGGTCTGAGTGAGTGAATCTGCCACATCGCAGCCGCACCGCACTTTGGGAAAACCCCTGTGTGAAAGCCAGGCGATTGAGCAGTAGCCTGTGGGCTCCTTTTGTGTGTTGCCCTGAGCAAATTTCCTTCTTGTGTGACTGGTGTGGAAGTCCTCCTGTATGGTAACCAGACGTCTAAGGGACAGTTCCCTAAATGAACGCCGGCTTATTTTATGTATTTAGGATGGGTCCAGACTCCTGTAAAAAGGGTCCAGACTCCCGTAAATTTCTGCAAAATGGTCTAGACTAACTCAGGGGGATCCAAAACTCAGTGGCCACTGTTAAAATCTTGGAACAAGACTGAGTGAACGTCTTAAAGGACCAACTCGGCCAACCTAAACCAAATTGGCTAAAGGAGAGGTTAACTGTTTCATGCAGTGGTGGGAAGAGCAATCGTGGTGAACAAAATCAAACTTGCCTCTCTCAATTATTCAACAATAAATTAAAGCTTTATTAAAAGCCTCCTCTCCCACCACCAGACTGAGCGCTCCCTTTACTCCATTCTCCAAACCCCGGATCGATCCAACCCCTTCATGCTCCCATCTCATTGTAAAAAGGACTAAAACCCCTTGTTCTATTCCCTTTTGTTGTCTGCCTCAAAACTGATCTCAGAGTTCCACTACCAATTCAGCAAGGAGGGTGGGCTCCTCAACTGCCCTCACCCTTCTGGTCCTTTCCTTGAACATTCTTTCAAAATTATGAATGACCACACTAGCACTCACAAATGGTTCATTGGAAAAAGCAGGATCGGCCCAGACATGCAGCGAAACAGAATAAACTGAGAACAGGTTAAAAGCCCTAAGGGAATAATGTCAGGAGTAAGAAAAGCATAAGTGCAGGCCTGAATCCCTGGAACTATACTTAAATGGTGAAATCTGAGGTGATAAAGGTGTCCTTTTGGGACATAAACAAGTGATTTAAGGAAAGAGAGTGAAAGTTAACTCTACAGAGGCTGGAGAGAATTAAGCAGTTAAACGTGTGGAAACTGTTAAAAGGACCATTGTAAAGAGAGAGATTCTTGGTTTCTTGCAGCCATTCTAAAGGAAAATGGCCCTTTTCTAGAAGAGTGCCTGTAATACTCATAATATATATATATATATATATATATATATATAATTTGGATTATTTACAGGCATATATATATACACACACACATATACACAGCTATGTAAAACAAAGCAGTGTAAAAAAAACGTTAAGAAAGAAAATGTATATGTATCTATTTGTCTGTGAAAATATGTAAAGTTCTAAGAATCTAACCAACACATCTGTTTGTAAAACTCCTGTTTTTAGGTATGAGATAATTGGTTTTGTTTTTTTTTTATGCCACTAAAATTCATTTGCTCTTTAATTCAAAGTTGCAAAACTGACAGACCTTTTGCAAGACACAGGTAATTAGTGCTGTTTGGCTTTGGATTTAGCATTTAACCTTAAGAGGTAACTTGATTCTTTACAACATTTTAAAATGTTTTTAAATAAAACCAAGTCATGGCTGCAATAGGGCAGTCAAAATCAGGAAAATAGGGAAAGATTCTGAAGTCTTTTGTTTGTTGGTTGGTTTTTTTGTAACAATAGCAGTAAGAGCTGTAGTGAAAGAATAAGAAATTAACAGTGACCCTCTGAAAGCAACAGCAGAGGTGAGGTGCACAAAACAAAGAAGGCAATGTTGAAAACACTGAGCCTTAAAATAGCTCTGTGTAATCAGACTGTCACTTTTATAAGGGTACATGAAAACTCTGTAAGAACAAAACAGTTACACCTTATGTAAAAATAATATGGCTAATATTTTTGAAAAGTTATAGTATAGAAAGAATGTGCATTTTCCCTACAGGGACATGGCATGTATATTGTAAAAGGGTTATTGTTAATATTAAACATTGAAATAAATTTAATGTTGTAAGTAACCCTGTAACAACTTATAGTGTATATGATTTTTGGAAAAATCCTTTAGAGTAATACGGTAATGAAGCTTCTCCGCTATTACCTGTGAGTAAACTTAAAGCTAACACAGGCAGGAAAACATTACAACTTGGTCTGCTGATATAAAGGAAAATTTGAGGTACACCACCTCATGATTTAATAACTAAACAGTGGAATATTTCCCGCATAACCCTTAAAAAGTAGAAGCCATTAAAACCTGGCCTGCCTGTAAAACAAACACACACAACAAAAGGGTCTCAGCTTACTGTACGCACTGATTTAGCTGACGTTCTCTATCAAGCTTGGGCACTGAATGGCAAACAGTTACCAAATAATGTTCTACCCCTAATTGTTTTGGTTTTAATTGTATGTGTTTAATTTAAATGTTTAAAATGTGCTGGTGTAAAACAATGTATGCAAAGCTAGAGCCACAGGCCATCACCTCCCAGTATTCTGCAGCGCCGGTAGCTGTCAGTGTGGCCACACTGCAGCGCTGTTCCTACACAGCTGTACGACCACAGCTGTAACTCCCAGTGCTGCACATTTCCAAGTGTAGCCATACCCTTAGTTTCCACTGCAGTCCACTATATTGTACACACAGCTGCTTTTGGAATCAGCTTTAGAAATAATGATATCAGATGAGTGTGGAATTAAACTCTATAAGAAAACAAAGGAAATTGTATAGCAAAAGCAAGCTCTGGCTTTTTTATTATAATAAAAATAATTGAGGTGAGATTTTCAAAGGCACTTAGAAAAGCCTGGGTTAGGCACCTCCTAAATTATTGTCTATGTATTTCCATAACACCTATCGCTGTCGTCTCTGACCTGCATAAAGGCTGAGTTATTTATGATGTATAAAGGTAGCATCAAGTTTTAAACAAAAGTTTTTTTTCTGCTTTCCTCTTTGCTGGTGGATCTTGGCAACATTTTTTTGGAGGACCCAGATAACATCACATACAGCCTAAGTTCCTTCTAAGCTGCGCGGCCAGGCATCAGCCTAGTAAACATTGCGCAGGTGCCCAGGGTTGCAGTGGAGAGAGATGCCTCTTCTCCAGCCCTAGACCTGCCATGGCCAGAGGAAGAGGCACCTCTCCCCTCCAGCCCCAGCCCAATCCCAGACCTGCCACGGCCAAGGGGAGAGGCACCTCTCTCCTGGCCCCAGCTCTGGACCTGCTGCAGCTGGCGGAGAGGTGCCTATCCCGCAGCCTCTGCTCCAGAGCTGCTGCAGCAGGGAGAGGCACCTCTCTCCACAAACCCAGGTGCTACTGTGGAAGGAATCCTCTCTCCCTGCTGTAGCCCTGAGGCTACCTGCACCTCAACCCCTCATCCCCAGCCCCATCCCAGAGCCCTCACCCCCCATGCACCCCAACCCTCTGCCCCAGCCCTGATCCTGCTCCCATGCTCTGAACCCTTCAGTGCCACCCCCATCACATGACTTTTGTTATCAGCACCACTATGGAGGTGATGTGTCACACATCACCTCCATATTGGTGCACATAAAATTCATTCTGCACATGCATGGGAAAAATTAGAGGGAACACTGTACATGGATGTAAAATAAACTTCCAAACAGGGTCACAAGAAGTTTAACAATGTAACTAGATTAGCTTGTAGATGCTAATTCTCTGTCATATCTTAATTGCCTTAATTATGTATGTGACTGTGTCCAGTTAGCTTTGAGATCAAGGATGTAAGATACAGCAGAAAACTAATAATATTATCCACATTGTCTTCAGCTGAACTATCTCTGTTATAATGGACTGGTTAACTGCCTCATGTGAATGAGTGTAAGTAGTTTACCTGCATATGCATGGGGAATAGAAGATTAGCTTCAAATCAAAAGGGCAATATCGCCTATTATTCCTGAGGAAGTGAGACTTGTCAGTCTGCTAGAAGAACTATAAAGGAAAGCTTTGTCTGGATCCTTTCATCTCTAGTCTGCTTAAACTTTGAACAGAGAAAGTTTAAATTGTAAGATGGAGAGCTTCCAAAGAATTATTTGGAATACCCTGGGAAACGCATAAAAGGATTTGACCACACTCTACACTGTGCCTGCCAGTTGGACTATAACTGTTTAAACTGATTCCAGAAAGACTTTTACAAATCAGCAGCCTCACCATTCTGCTATGAAGCTGACCTAAGGACTTTACATATATGTGTGTGTGCATATTGATCTCTTAACCATTTGCAACTCTGTCCCTTTTTCTTTTATTATTAAACCTTTAGGTTTAGATACTAAAGATCTGGCATCAGCGCGATTATTGGGTAAGATCTGCAACTCATATTGACCTGGGAATTGGTGAACCTCACATATGGTGAATCAGGTTTTCAGTAATCCCTAGTTATATTAGACTTGGCTGTCTAGATGGGAACCAAGGGCTGAATTATCTAAACGGGACTGTGTTTGGCTTATTAACTAGTATGGTACTACGGAAGCTATTTGGTTACTGGCTTGGTGAATCTAATTATGGAATAAACTATCAGTTTGGGGGATTGTCTTCCCTATTTCTTGCAGTCTAACCTGTGTGACATTCTCAGTGTGGCCACAAGTATATTTACTGGATATAGTATATGAAGAGAATGTCTGTGCAGAGATCAATCTATTCTTGTTATGATGATGTAATAAGCTTACTTTGAAAGAGCTGCACAGGACTTCATCTTCAGTTCAAATCATGCAAATATAAGATTTTATTTCATTTCTCACAAATTTCACAACAAAGAAGCAGAAACGATGCTCTAGTAAGCAGAGAGAGATAGTTAATGCTAAAATACTCTCCAGTATGACAGTAAATTATGCAGTTATTCCCCAGATGTATGTTCCATGCATAGCTGGCATTCTGTCTGCAACCTGGTAAAGTAGACCTGAACACTTCACTGGCTAGAGTCCATGACAGCCAATGTCCCATGAACAAAATAGTACACGTGAATTAGTATAAACCTGCATATATTACTGTATTTTAAATTTGAAAAACATGGCAGGTAAGACGAAGCCCTGGTGTACACTATGTGTTTAGGTCAAATGTAGAAGTCTGAGATCGATTTAACCCTGCACCCGTCCACACGATGAAGCCATTTTTGTCGACTTAAAGAGCATTTAAAATCGATTTCTGTACTCCTTCCCGATGAGGGGATTAGTGCTGAAATCAACATCACTGGGTCAAATTTGGGTAGTGTGGACGCAATTCAACAGTATTGGCCTCCAGGAGCTATCCCAGAGTGCTCCATTGTGACTGCTCTGGACAGCACTTTCAACTCTCATGCACTGGCCAGGTACACAGGAAAAGCCCCTGGAACTTTTGAATTTCATTTCCTGTTTGGTCAGCGTGGTGAGCTGATCAGCACAGGTGACCATGCAGAGCTCATCAGGAGAGGTGACCATGGAGTCCCAGAATTGCAAAAGAGCTCCTGCATGGACCTAATAGAAGGTACTGGATCTGATCGCTGTATAGGGAGATGAATCCTTGCTATTAGAACTCCGTTTCAAAAGATAAAATGCCAAAATATTTGAAAAAATCTCCAAGGGCATGAAGGACAGAGGCTTATAACAGATACTCGCAGCAGTGCCGTTTGAAACTTAGGAGCTGAGGCAAAAGCCTACCAAAAAAACAAAGAGGCAAACAGTCGTTCTGGGTCAAACCCCCAGACATGCTGCTTCTATAATGAGCTGCATGCAATTCTAGGGAGTGCCCCCACCATTACCCCACCCCTGTTCATGGACTCCTCCAAGGGGGTAGTCTCACGCAAAAGGAATGAGGATTTTGGGGACGAGGATGAGGAGGAGGAGGAGGTTGAAGATTGTGCACAGCAAGCAAGTGGAGAAACCACTCTCCCCGACCGCCAGGAACTGTTTATCACCCTGGTGCCCATAAGAACATAAGAATGGCCGTACCAGGTCAGACCAAAGGTCCATCTAGCCAAGTATCTGTCTACCGACAGTGGCCAATGCCAGGTGCCCCAGAGGGAGTGAAGCTAACAGGCAATGATCAAGTGATCTCTCTCCTGCCATCCATCTCCATCCTCTGATGAACAGAGGCTAGGGACACTATTCTTTACCCTTCCTGGCTAATAGCCATTTATGGACTTAGCCACCATGAATTTATCCAGTTCCCTTTTAAACATTGTTATAGTCCCAGCCTTCACAACCTCCTCAGGTAAGGAGTTCCACAATACCCTCCCAATCCTCCCAAGGCGGGCTCCCAGACCTTGAGTGTGGAGAATGGACCTCTGGTGAGTGTACCTTTTGTAAATATAATACATGGTTTAAAAGCAAGTGTGTTTAATGATTAATTTGCCCAGAAGACTTAAAGAAGCGAAAAGACCGTGGCTTACAATGGCTGCCTGCAAGCCGAATTCTGTTGCCTTCAATATAAGAGCCAAAATGCAATCTTGTACTCTAAAATATGTCTTTTTAAATATGACTCTCCCTTTTTCCCCCTCCCACAGCTGCAAATGTTTCAATGCTCCCCCTATCATCTCCATCCCAGAGGCTAGTGCAGATAAGAAGGCGAAAAAAACGCACTCGTGATGAAATGTTCTCTGAGCTCATGCAGTCTTCCCGCACTGAAAGAACCCAGCAAAATGTGTGGAGGCAGACAATGTCAGAGTACAAGAAAGCACAAAAGGAATGCAAGGACAGGCAGGACACGTGAGAGGATAGATGACTGGAGCAAGAGGAGAGGTGGCAGCAGCGTGATGAAAGGAGGCAGGAGGCAGTGCTGGGGCTACTGGAGGATCAAATTGATATGCTCCGGCGTATGGTTGAACTGCAAGAAAGGCAGCAGGAGCACATACTGCTGCTTCAGCCCCTATGTAACCGACAGCCCTCCTCCCCAAGTCCCATAGCCTCCTCACTCAGGTGCCCAAGCACGTGGGGAGGGGGGCTCCGGGCACCCAACCACTCCACCCCAGAGGACTGCCCAAGCAACAGAAGGCTGGCATTCAGTAAGTTGTGAAGTGCAGTGTGGCTTTGTCATTCCCTCCTCCCCTACCCCACCTGGTGCTTCCCTTCTCCCCCACCCCGCCCGGGCTACCTTGGCAGTTATCTCCCTATTTGTGTGATGAATTAATAAAGAATGCATGAATTTGAAACAATTACTTTATTGCCTATGCAAGTGGTGATCGAAGGGAGGGGGGGAAGGGCGGTTGTTTTACAGGGAAGTAGAGTGAACCAAAGGGGCAGGTTTTCGTCAAGGAGAAGCAAACAGAACTTTCCCACCGTAGCCTGGCCAGTCATGAAACTGGTTTTCAAAGCTTATCTGATGCGCAGCACACCCTGCTGCCCTCTTCTAACCACCTTTGTGTCTGGCTGGCATAATCAGCAACCAGGCGATTTGCCTCAATCTCCCACCCCGCCATAAATGTCTTCCCCATTACTCTCACAAAGATTGTGGAGTACATAGCGAGTGGTAATAACTATGGGAATATTGGTTTTGCTGAGGTCTTACCGAGTCAGTAAACTGCACGACTGAGCTTTTAAACATCCAAATGCACATTCTACCACCATTCTGCACTTGTTCAGCCAATCAAGTGTGTTTACATTTGCATGAGATAATGCTGTCCACTTCTTGTTTACAACATCACCTGAAAGTGAGAACAGGCATTCCCACAGCACTGTTGTAGCCAGCGTCACAAGATATTTACATGCCAAATGCCCTAAAGATTCATATGTCCCTTCATGCTTCAACCACAATTCCATAGGACATGCATCCATGCTGATGACAGGTTTTGCTTGATAACGATCCAAAGCAGTGAGGGCTGACGCGTGTTCATTTTCATCATGAGTCAGATGCCTCCAGCAGAAGGTTCGATGGTTCAGATTCTTGTAGTTTCCGCATTGGAGTGTTGCTCTTTTAAGACTTCTGAAAGCATGCTCCACATCTCGTCCCTCTCAGATTTTGGACGGCACTTCAGATTCCTAAACCTTGGGATGAGTGCCATAGCTATCTTTAGAACTCTCACATTGGTACCTTCTTTGCGTTTTGTCAAATCTGCAGTGAAAGTGTCCTTAAAACAAACATGCTGGATCATCAGCTGAGACTGCTATAACATGAAATATATGGCAGACTGTGGGTAAAACAGCAGCAGGAGACATACAATCTCTCCAAGGAGTTCAGTCACAAATATAATTAACTCATTTTTTTAACAAGCATCATCAACATGGAAGCATGTCCTCTGGAATGGTGGCCAAGCATGAAGAGGCATACAAATGTTTAGCATATCTGGCACATAAACACCTTGCAATGCTGGCTACAAAAGTGCCTTGTGAATGCCTGTTCTCACTTTCAGGTGACATTGTAAATAATACGCAGGCACCATTATGTCCTGTAAATGTAAACAAACTTGATTTTATATACCTCTATCATTCCCCCATTAGTCTCCTCTTTTCCAAGATGAAAAGTCCTAGCCTCTTTAATCTCGCCTATATGGGACCTGTTCCAAACCCTAATCATTTTAAGTTGCCTTCTGAACTTTTCTAATGCCAAGTATATCTTTTCGAGATGAGACATCTGACAAAGTATTGAAGATGTGGGTGTACCATGGATTTATATAAGGCCAATAAGATATTCTCCGTCTTATTCTCTATGCGTTTTTGAATGATCTAACATCCTGTTTGCTTTTTGACTGCCCTGCACACTGCGTGGACATCTTCAGAGAACTATCCAAGCTCTCTTTCCTGATTAGTTGTAGCTAAATTAGCCCCCATCATTTTGTATGTATAGTTGGGGTTATTTTTTCCAATTTGTATTACTTTACATTTATTCCACATTAAATTTCATTTGCCATTTGTTGCCCAATCACTTAGTTTGTGAGATCTTTTTGAAGTTTTCACAACTTGCTTTGGTCTTAACTATCTTGAGCAGTTTAGTAGCATCTGCAAACTTTGCCACCTCACTGTTTACCCTTTCTCCAGATCATTTATGAATAAATTGAATAGGATTGGTCCTAGGACGGACCTTTGGGGAACACAACTAGTTACCCCTTTCCATTTTGAAAATTTACCATTTATTCCTACCCTTTGTTCCCTGGCTTTTAACCAGTTCTCAATCCATGAAAGGATCTTCCTTTTTATCCATGACAACTTAATTTACGTAAGAGCCTTTGGTGAGGGACCTTGTCAAAGGCTTTCTGGAAATCTAAGTACAACTGGATTCCCCATCGTCCATGTTTGTTGACCCCTTCAAAGAACCTAATAGAGTAGTAAGACATGATTTCCCTTTACAGAAACCATGTTGACTTCTGCCCACCAGTTATGTTCCTGTGTCTTGACAATTTTATTCTTTTCTATTGTTTCAACTAAATTTGCCCAGTACTGACATTAGACTTACCGGTCTGTAATTGCCGGGTCACCTCTAGAGCCCTTTTTAAATATTGGCATTACATTAGCTAACTTCCAGTCATTGGGTACAGAAACTGATTTAAAGGACAGGTTACAAACTAGTTAATAGTTCTGCAATTTCACATTTGAGTTCTTTCAGAACTCTTGAGTAAATGCCTCCTGGTCTCAGTGACTTACTACTGTTAAGTTTATCAATTCCAAAACCTCTAGCAACACTTCAATCTGTAACAATTCCTCAGATGTGTCACCTACAAAGGATGGCTCAGGTTTGGGAATCTCCCTAGCATCATCAGCTGTGAAGACTGAAGCAAAGAATTAATTTAGTTTCTCCACAATGACTTTATCATCTTTAAGTGCTCCTTTCGTATCTTGATGATCCAGGGACCCCACTGGTTGTTTAGCAGGCTTCCTGCTTCTGATATACTTAAACATTTTGTTATTACATTTTGAGATTTTTGCTAGCTGTTTTTCAAACTCCTTTTTGGCATTTATTACATTTTTGCACTTAATTTGGCAGTGCTTATGCTCCTATTTACCTAGCTACAACTGAACAACATGGGTCTTTGTACTGCAGTACAGTAAGATGATTCTTGTCCCAAAACCACTTACACAGGAAGTCTACTTCTATACTCAAAAGTTGTAGTGGTATAAATTTTGGTGAGTTTTTTGTTTTAAAGTCAATCTACCAGTACAAACCCCAGTAGAGAGACAGTTATACTGGTACAACATATTCCCATTCCCGTACAGGATTAAACTGATCAGTATAACCACCTCTATAGAGATTTACTGTCTTAACGGTGCTGGTACAACCCTTCTAATGTAGGTAAGGCTCCAGTAGTGAAGGTAGTAGTTTTTGTACTTCAGCCAGTTCAAGAACGATTCAGATATAATGAAAACAAGTGAAAGCTACTTTAACTATAACCCTGGTGTGTTGATTTCATTATCAACCTCACTTCATTCTGCCTTCCTGTTCAGGTGTAAAGTCCAGCTAGTTTTTATGAAAATGTCAGTTCTCTCCCCACCTTAATATTGTTTTACTACAGAGCAGCTCCATTAGTAAGAGAACCATTTTTGGGAATTTACGGCCCTGTGCACAGTGACAATTTTTCCATGTTTTGGTATCTTTCAGCTTATTTAAAAAGGACAGCACGCAGTTACAAATAACCCCACCACCTGTTCTTGTGTTCAAATTGGTTTTCACAAAAATTTAGTTAGGGTTAGTGCAAAATGCTCACATAAATATTCTTCAGTCAATTTAAACATGATTTATTGACTGAAGTTGGTATGGAATCCAAGTTTAAAGAGTATAAATCAGATTTGAACTGATGTGTCCACAGAGGGGTTTTATATCATCCAATTACTTACTTAAAAGCCAATTATAGTTAAACAAGTGCAATCTGTATTTTAGATAAGGCCTCTTTACCTACTGATATTAACAGCATTGCCTCTAATTACTTCCACTATAAGAGAAAAGCTTCAGATTGCATATTAGTTTTCCCTTGGTTTTGTTTTTCGGGGGGGGGAGGGGGCATTTTTTTTTTTTTAAAAAAGGAGCTACAAGATCCAAAATTGGAAGGGTGAACAGATACATGGTCACTGGTAGCTACATTAGTTGCAACAAAAACTCTGCTTTCAAGTCCTTGTGATGCTGATTCGCAGTGGTGTTATTTATTGCTGTAGGAAATAGTGACCAAATGAAAGCCACTTTACTTGTAAGAATTCAACCACACTATACTAATGCCATTAAAGTGAAAATACTATACTTTATTTCATAAAAGGAAATTAAAACAAAAACCCTGCCAGTGTGTACATTGTACACATTTGAATGACACTCACAACAATGAAGTTTATTCAATATACAATGAAAGATCACTAGCCCACACTGGTGAAGGATGTTTACAAGCAAATAAATTGGACTTCACAGATGTCATTTCCTGTAAAACTGATGTTTCAAGTCCAGATGACAGCAACAATTATACTACAATAGCGCTGGTAATAGAGCTTTGGAATTAGTGTCCATGCTATTTATTCTACTACAAACTGTACAGAAAGCAAGGCAAAACTTTATTCAGAGTATGATTCAGGGATAAGATTTGTCATTTTCTGGAATAATTCCTCACTCTTCAGTTGCCATTTTCAACAGATGTTCTTTGTCAATTTTGAAGAGCCTCCATCCTTCCTCAGTGGACAGATCAGAAGCACCTCTTCTCTTGTAGAACCTGATTGAAGGTTCATTCCATTCTGCGACTACAAAGTGCATGCTGCTACAGCGGCATTTGAGAGCAACCTAGAAACATATAACTAGTATATTAGGTATATAGCAATCTTATTTGTTATATACACAAATCTATCCTTCCACTACTATTGACAGACAGGAGGCCCCAGCAACATGATTTATTTTGAAGTGGACACCACTACTAAAATGTTTGCAGTTTCCTCCTTTGTCCCTCATCTCCATTGTGCCTATCACAGTTCTGCTTCTATGAAGAATCAGACAGATACTAAGCCACTAGAAGTTTACAGAATCTGATAAGCCTGTCCTATATGTCCATTTATCCACTTTACTACAGCAACTGAATCACTCACTTTCAAGTACTGTTAAAGGCTAATATTAATTTAGACAACTGACAAACAGACTTGCTTCTCTGTTGTCTTGTACTAAAAATCTAATGGAGAAAGGAAAAACTACTTACCTGACTCAGATTCTTCAGAATTTCTGAACCAATGCCAAGTCCTAAAAAGTCAAGAAATGTTAGTTGTAATTTTTTAAAAAAGCATATACAACAAACAATACTTTTAAAAGCTATTCCTTAAAACATACCTCTGAACTCAGGCATTACAAAGAAATCTTCAAGATACAGCAGTTTTCCAATCCATGGGTCATAAGTGAAGTAGTACATGGCAAAGCCCACAATAAGATGTCCTGTAACAAAGGATTTATATTATATCAGCAAAAAAAAAACCTTATTTTTGAAAGGCAACAAGATTAGTACATTTCAGCTAACATGCATGTAACCTAAATACCTAGGTTTTCTTTCTGTACATGCAACTATTAATTTATTAACTGTTATAAGCCTGATTTAAGAATGGAAGTTTGTAATAAGCATATTGAGATGTAAGTAAAATAGGAATTCTGATCGCTTGAGATCTGTGTTGTGGAATGAAGATTATCCTTCTGGTTCCTCAAAGGCAGTGTTTACAGTTATAGCGAACAATGAACAACTAAGGCTTTCTGCTACAGACACATTATACATACCCTACTGATTTACCAGTATGTCCACTTTGGATTATAAATTGGTTTACATTTTACACGGCAGTTCAGAATATGATGGCAGTTAACTCAATTCTGCTTTCTTAAAAATCAGAACACAACACTAATAGTAGAATCTAAAAACACACACCTTTAAAGTCTGTCTTCCAATTAATATTTCTCAAAAATTGCTCAGTGGGAAAACCAGGAGTGCTCACAGGCAGCCATTAGTTAACATAATGGCATCTCCAGCACTGCCTCAACTGTGTTCCCACTGATAAAGTAGTACTCTGTCTCCTTTATCCTGGGCACCAGAAAGATATCTACTTTGGCCAACAGCTTTCCTTGTTTACTTGAAACAACTCTATGGCTCACCCTGTAAGAGGAGCCAACCAGTCAGTGCAAAACTGGTACCCTCTTCCAACATCATCCAACTCAGTCCTAAAACTTGAGAATTCAGATCATGTTAGCCACAATGCTTTGCACATACTCATATGAAGAGAGTGCATTCAGACTTTCTGATCTACCGTGTGTTTTTTGGTAAATGTTTGGGAATAGTACTTGTCCCTGTTAGACCTTACCTCATGTATCATGATCATCTACTTTATTGTGTAACGGATCTTTTAGTTACCTCCCCGCCCATCCATGTACACGGAAGGGCCATGTACATGGCGAAGCTAGAGACTGTAACCTGAAGATTGGGGACAAATTAAAGAAAAAATGTGATTCAACAGGATTACATTAAGGTAAATTAGGGTCAAACAAGAACAACCATTTAATGAAATGGAATTACAGCACATCATACATATTTTACCTGGTCTCCAGTGTCTTCAGGATGGCTGATCACTTTAGAAAAACATAATGGTTCTTCTATTTCAATAGTTGCATTTTAACTCTTTCGTCTTACCCAAATTCACAGCTGGAGCTTTATGTATAATCAGTAGCTTTAAATAAAGTTACATACATCCTGTGCATTTCTGATTTTTAAAAAGCAGCAGGATGTCTTACCTTCAGCTGTCCACTGTTCTTCTGGCACTTCTGCAACAAGACAGTGGTAGAAAGGATGCTCACCAAAGCCATCTTCAAGCAGATCTATAAGATGACAATAAACTGATATATATTCTATATTAACTGTAGTGGGATTATCAACAAAACAAACTCACAGCACCTAATTTGTTACCTTTTTCAGTTAGGACTACTTGATCTTCCATATCCTCATATTTAGCTAGTTCCTGCAAAAAAAAAAAGGTATAGCTATACAAATATATTTCCATGTGTAGACAAGACATTTCTCACCCAAGTGCAGTTTATACAAAGCAGCACTGAGAGGAAGCCACTTGCCTGTGCAGAGAGTGAAGAGCAAGCAGCCCATTGCATATGAAGTGAACAAAAACACCTTGTTTTTGCCAAGTCAGTGCAGGGGGGAGAGATAGCTCAGTGGTTCGAGCATTGGCCTGCTAAACCCAGGGTTGTGAGCTCAATCCTTGAGGGGGCCATTTGGGGGAACTGGGGCAAAAAATCTGTCTGGAGATTGGTCCTGCTTTGAGCAGAGAGTTGGACCAGATGACCTCCCGAGGTCCCTTCCAAGGAAGTCAGGAGGGCAAAAGTGTCCTCCACACTCCGGCAGAGACCAGCTGGGTGCTAGGCAGAGAAAACCATGGGGGAGGGGGGAAGAGAGAATTTCTATCCCCTGTGGCACAACAGGTGCAAATGTTCTGATTACAAGAACAACAGGTTCTACTCCACCCCCAGCCTCTCCCTCTTCCTGCCTCACCCGCCCCTCCTCCACCTCCCTTTCCCTCCCCCCCGCCTCGCGCAGCTGTCACCTTGATGAGGCGCAGCAGATCGGGGCAGTCCTCGGGCCGCGCGCTGCGGATGCGGAACGGGGCCATTTTCGGCGGCGCTTCCCCCTGCGGCCCCCTCGGCTGGCGAGTCCCCGGTACGTGAACAGGAGCAGCAGCAGCTTGTTCATTCGTGTCCCCGGCGCGGCGGCTCAGTCAGGCTCCGAGCATGGCGCGGCGGCAGCGACCCAACACCACTGCGCACTCCCGACTTTGCTCTGTCTGGAGGCGGCCGGCCGGGCGCCCCCTATTTATCAGCAACAGGCCCCGCCTCCTCCGGCCTCCGCGCCAATGGCCCCGCCCCCTATCTGGCCGTCAGCCAATCACAGCGCTCCCTATCCAAGCATTACCTCACTCTTCCAAAAGCTGCGGGCGCGGCGCGTGCGTCTTGCCAGTGTGAGGCCGGAGCGCGCGGCTGGCAGCGCCCCCTGGCGGGCAGAGGCTGCTGCCTTACTCCAGGAGGGGAGAGCGTCGGGCCCCGCCAAGGCTGGGAGCCCTGCTCCAGGGGCTGTGACTCCCTGACCTACAAAAACGTCAGCGCGGGGGTTGGGGCCTTGGGGCTGCGAGCTGGGGCGGCGACTCCCCCTCTGGGGTATCAGGGAAATGCCTGTGCAAGGCAGTGCCACCCTAAACAACAGGGACTGCCACACACGGCATGGGGACGCTAACTGCTGCTCACCTGTGTGGTACACACCCTGCCCAGGGCCAGTGTAACCACTAGGCAAATTAGAGAGCTGCCTAGGGCACCAAGATATGGGGGTGCCAAAAAGCGGTGCTCCCCAATTTTGCTTTACACTATTGCTCCCAGTATGGAGACAAGTTGCTCGCAGCCACATTAGCACCTATCTCCGTGGGCATCCTCTGCAACCAGGGGCCCCACCACCTTCCTCTGCTGCGCTTCAATCACTGACCTCTACACCCCCCCTGCCAGCCCGGAGCTTGCTCGTCCCTGAGCTCCCAGGCTGCCGCATCACTCCCTAGACTGCTCTCTCTGGCTCTGGCAGTCACGGACCCCCTGCTGCAGCAGCAGCTGCTGCCCAGGGGCTGGCAGCTGCAGATCAGAGCAGGTGACATAAGCCCACCTGCAGCTGGCCCTATTGACAGCAGTGCAGTGGCGGGAGGGGGGATGGGGGAAAGGAAGAGGAGACCGTGGCCAGCGGTCCACCTGCGAGGGTGGATCATAGCCCTACCAGAGGATACAGGGTAAAAGTGTAACCGTCCTCAGCACGTGCCACCTTCCAAGGTTTCATCCCCATCCATCCCTGCAACCATGTGGAGCAGGTAAATAGAGCCCCATTTGGGGGGAAACTGAGGCAGAGAACAGGGACGTGACTTGCCCAAGGTCACTTGGGGAGTCATTGTCAGAGTCCTGTTTTGACCACAGGAGATCGAGGCTCCTAGTTCTGCATTGGCTTAGGCCATTAGACCAGAGGCCTTCAAGCCCTGAGCTCTGCACCTGCCCACACAAGGTATTAATCTGGGATTCAGGGGCAGCACATTGCAAGTTTTCAGTGAAGAAACATGGCTGTCTCAAGCCCTTATGGCTACAAGGAAAATCTTCCCCAGGTGATGAGCGTCTAGCTGACACAGTTCTGTCTGCCTGAGTCTGCAGCCAGCCTCGGACAACAGCTCTAGGAAATGCGGCAGTAACCGTTAAGTCTAATTACGACACCATCAGAGCCAGATTTTCATGTAACATAGGTGACCAGTTGCGCGGTGCACAACCAGTGCAAGTATGTGAGCAACTTAGGTTAAGTGCAGCTGAATCCTGGGCAGTCTGCAGCACCCTAGAGATTTTTGTATTCCCACTGAGTGACAGCAGATGCACCAGTAACTTTACAGGTAGAAGTTTAGTGACCACATTAGGGCCATATCCTCCTCACTCCCAGCATTGGGCCAACTGCCCCTCATCATTCTCCTGATTAAGGGGTGCATATGGAGCTGCCTTTGCAGGCTCAGTCCTGGCCCAGCATTCAAAATAAATTGCCCTGAGTTTCAGAAGTACTGAGAACCCTGGAATTCCCACAGATATCAAGGGAACCTCAGTTGCTCAACATCTCTGAAAATCAGGCCCAGAATGACATTGATGCCTCCGCCCTGGGCAGAGGTGAAAGTAAGCCAGTGTGGTCTGGTACGCTTCTGCATTGGGGATTTAAAGGGCTCGGGGCTCCCTGCAGACACAGGGAGCCCCAAGCCCTTTAAATCCCGGCCCACAGCCGGACTAGGGCCGGCATTTAAAGCACTCCTCTGAGCTTCCCGCCATGGTGGGGGGCCTGCAGGAGCCCTTTAAATCTCAGCCTCAGCCTGCAGCTCCAGCAGCTGACCTGGGGCTAGCATTTAAAGGGCCTGGAGCTCCACAGCAGCTGGAGCCTCAGGCCTTTTAGTTCACCCCAAGGGCTACCAGCCACCTCTGCAGCTGGGAGCCCCCTGGGTGATTTAAAGGCCCTGGAACTCTCAGCCACAGCTGGTGCCCCAGGACCTTTAAATCTTGAGGCCTTGCCTCTTCTGGTTGAAACCACACCTGATCCAGATGAGGCCATCCCCCGACTTTGGCCATACCAGTAAGTCCTCTGAGTTACTTTCAACCCTGGCCGTGGGCCAGAGCTCTTTGAGTAAGGGGATTCAGCAGTAATTGGTGTGGAGCAGAGTAAAGCAACCAGGATGGTCATGACGGAAGCTGGAACTCTGTCCTGCCTCACACCTGTGGGGAAGACAGGCCTTCAGACACTCCCTCCTGTCTGTATTGCATTTTCCAGCCCAGGAGCAAGGAACCATTTCACACCTTAGCGTGGGGGGGAGCTGAAGCCCAGAATGGGGAAGTAACTTGCCTGAAGTCATCCAGTGAGTTGGTGCCAGGGTGGAGAATAGAAGCCAGATCCCGACTCCCAGCTCTGTGCTCTGATCACCAAAACAGCCCTTTCCAGATCCACTAGGAGGGAGAGGGGGGTAGAAGAGTAGGAGGTACTCTAGCCATGTCCAGAAGACCCAAGGGCATTTATTTTCATTAAATATGTAGACTAAATAGTGAAATTAATAAATTTTCAAGCTGAATGTGTATTAATTCTAATGAACAATGCCACATTATGCAGTATTCATTTTTGAAAGTTTATAATAAGCGATGCTCTGGGGAAAAGGGAAGGGAGGGGCGCAAGGTGGAAGTTACGCCTAGGTGCAAAATGTCCTTGCACTGGCCCTGACCCTGCCCTCTTCTGGCTTGCCAGCACAGCAGGGATACAGATCTCCCCTCTGGCACCCAAAGCATAGGCTCCTTGGCACCACGGGAGAATCTCTGCTAGCTGCTCTTAACAATGTTGGACCTCTGACACATTTGCAGGGGCAGCTCCAGGCACCAGCGCACGAAGCGTGTGCCTGGGACAGCAAGCCGCGGGGGGGGAGTGGCCTGCTGGTCGCTGTGAGGGTGGCAGTCAGGCATGCATGTGGGAGGTCCACTGGTCCCTCGGTTTTGGTGGCAATTCGGCAGCGGGTATGCCGAAGGCGCGGGACTGACAGACCTCCTGCAGGCATGCCGCCGAAAGCTGCCTGACTGCCGTGCTTGAGGTGGCAAAATACATAGAGCTGCCCCTGCACATTTGAGCAGGTCTGACACCTCACCTCCAATCCAGCACAGAGCAGCACTACGCAGACTATAGTGATCAGTAAATTCTGCACAATGCTCTCACTTTTATACAGCCTCATCCCACAGGACTACAAATCCCAGGGCACAATCTATGGCCTGGGCCCTACTGACAGGGAGGGAAGGGACCCCAGGGCAGACTCATCAGTGCACAACACAACTTGTGAGGAGATTTTTATCTAAAAGCACCAACCTCCAATGACAGTGCCACGGAGGTCTGTAATGACAGCCATACAGCACACAGAGGACTTTGATTTGTAAAAGTCTCATTTAGAAGGTGTTCTTTAATATAAGTCTGTAAAACATCCATGAATATTCTGGCAGGGATCAGAAACACGACACAGACAATCCAATTTTATAAAAGACCTCTGGTGCTCATGAGACCTTTGTTGATTTTCCATTTGACACACACAAAACTATATTATCAAGAAACCTGAGGTTGGGTAATATAGAAAAGTGTCTGTTTTTTTCTGGTCACAGGACAAAACAGTCACATGGCTTTAGAAACGCTAAAGTTTCAACAATGGCATCTTCCTGTTTTACCATTTTTGAGAGTTCAACTTTAATTCACCCCACTCCACTGAAATATGCTGACTATGTGTTATTCCATCTGTGAGAAATGAGAGGAGGGAAATGTAGCCAGCCAGTTGTTATGGAATCCCTCTTGGTGGTTTTTCTCTACTTGCTTTACCTGTAAAGGGTTAACAAGCCCACAGGTAAAAGGAAAGGAGGGGGCACCTGACCAAAAGAGCCAATGGAAGGTCTAGACCTTTTTAAAATTGGGAAAAAAACTTCCTGTTGTCTCTGGTGGTGTTCTCTGGGAAAGAGGGGAACAGGGAGTATTTATGCTGTGAGAAGCTTTAAGCCAGGTATGAAAAACCATCAGATCATACCTAAAGATTGCTTATCTGAAACCCCAGAAATGTAAGTAAATTAGAGAATGTCGAGGAAGATGGATTTAGGGTTATTTCTTTTATTTTTTTATTGGTTTGTGGACTCCTCTGTGTGAACTCCAGATGCTTTTGTTAAAATGAACCCCCCAAGAAAGCTAATTTGAGTGCTTAATTTTTGGAATTACTCTTTTAAAAGCTAGCAATAGCCTGAGTTTTCAGATGAATTTTCTTTTTGTTTTTAATAATTTTTTTTTTTTTTTTTTTAAAGAACAGGATTGGATTTTTGGCGTCCTAAGAGGTTTGTGCATATGCTGTTTGACTAGCTGGGGGCAACAGCTAATTTCCTTTGTTTTCTTTCTCAGCTCTTCCCCAGAGGAGGGGTGAAAGGGCTTGAGGGTACCCCACAGAGAGGAATTCTCAAGTGCATCTGAGTTCAAAAAAGGGTTTTTTTTTTGCATTTGGGTGGTGGCAGCATCTACCCATCCAAGATCAGAGAGAAACTGTAACCTTGGGAGTTTAACACAAGCCTGGAGTGGCCAATATTAATTTTTAGAATTTTTGCAGGCCCCACCTTCTGCACTTGAAGTGCCAAGAGTGGGGAATCAGCCTTGAAACCAACTAACATGGTTTGCTTTCAAATTTAAAAAGGTTAAAAAAACTTTGAAATGGCAGAATAGTTCTATGGGCTAGAGTATGGTACAAAATATAGAAGAAAGGAAGCAAAAAGAAAATGATACACTACTACTTGCCTCTCATAGCCTACATGCTACACTGATTAGTGGTATACAAACACATATGTAACTGGCTTGCTAGATCAATCAATTATAGGTAAAAATTCATTTCAGCAGAGGATCCAAGCAAGAAAATTTGATCTATAACTTAGCATGAAGGGCCTTTTTATTCTGGCCTTGCATAGGGGTGAGGGCAGTACTGACCCTGAATTTGGAGCTAGGAAGATGACCAAACAGCCATTATGGAATGTTGAAGGAATGAAAGGGAAAAAGTGGGAAGGAAAAATGTCATTAGACCTCTGTAAATTGGGCCCTGGAAAGTTCAGACAGTGCTCTCAAAGTCAGAATTCTTAATGGTTGCTGCTGAAGGCAGAGGTCACATTGTGAAATACAGTGGCACGGAAAAACAATGAGAACGTGAGTTGGGAAATGTATGACATAGTTCAAAACGTATTTAGCTTTTCCTAGAAATGGCTGTAATAGGGAGGAAGGATTTCATTTTTAACAACTTACTAAAATAAACAGGCAAATTCAAATTGAGAACTGGTTTAAACAGGGAAGTGATGCCTGCTTACATCAGGTCTGAATGTATTTGAAATATTTATCTGATTTTTACATTTATATCATACACCTTAGTATCTGACCACCTTTGGTTGGTAAAAATACTGTTTTGAAGAGTTTTAGTTTTCTAAAAAGTTGTCATACTTTGGCATAATTTTGTTCTGATGTAAGTCCTGAACAAAAAAAAGTGTGTGCGCGCGTGCGCTTCTGATCCAGTAATGCACTTACGCATGTAATTAACTCTGAGCATGGAAGCAGTTGTGGTCAAATCTTAATCTTTGTAACCCTGGGGTACACGTGCAATTATAAAGAACACAGAGACTGTAATCACATTTTAAAATAATTTACAATAAATTCATTTTCCAAAATAATCACATGACTAGAGTTGGCTAGCTACTCATTTATGACTAAGATTTCTGTGATCCAGAGGAGAGGTCATTTGAGAATCAAAGGAAAAGGTGTATAGTTCTTGCAGTTAGTGTCTTCTAAGCATTTCACAGCCCAAATGCTAATGAACACCATCTCTTTTGCTGGAGAAAAAAACTGATTCATCCAAACTCAACAGGTTTTACATGGAGCTGATTGCTAGTTGGTAACATAAGACCATGCATAACTCTTTTGAAAAAGTAATTTCAATAACCATTTATTTTAAGGCTGATACAAAGGAACCCTACCAAATTCACAGTCCTTTTTATGACACATAGGGCACCCTGGGGTGAAAGTTAACTTAAAGGATTTGCCGGTACACTAGAGTCCTGAGCAGAGGGTGGGGCCTCAACCAGGAGGGGGCAGGCCCTTGACCAGAGATGGGTGGCCTTTAACTCCCTGGGCAAAAGGCCCAGCGCAGCAGCTAGAGCCCCAGGCCCTTTAAATCACCACCAAAGCCCCAAGGCTCTGGTAGTGGGGCTCTGGCAGCTATTTAAAGGGCCTGGGGCTCCCAGCAGTGGCTGGAACCCTGGGCCTCCAGCCACCACTACTGCAGCAAAGCCCGGGGCCCTTTAAATCCCTGCTGGAGCCCTAGTGCCAGAACCCCCGGGCCGCACTAATGAACCCAGGCTCCACATGTTACAGGAAGCCCCAGGCCCTTTAAACCACTGTCGGTGCCCTGGGTCCTTTTACATCTTGATTTAAAGGCCCCGCCCCCAGCTCAGGACGGAAGGAACCATAGACAGACTGACTGACGGATGGGGCGGCTCTGGGGTGCTGCTGCGTGGAGGACTAAGATCCCACCGCGGGGCAGGATGCTGGCGCTCAGGTGAGGGGCCGGGCCGGCTCGGGTCGGGGGACGAGCTGCTCCAGGGCCACGGGCCGCTCCTCCCGCCCCGGGGCTCGGAAGGGGCCCGAGCGCCGGCCGGTGCCCCCGGGGCAGCCATCGGCCGGGCGGGGCTGTTGTGCCGCCGGGAGCAGCAGCCGCTCGCTGGCTCCGGGTCCCGCAGGGAGGCCCCGGGTTCCGCTCTTTTGTGCGGGGCGCCGCCGGCGTCCCCGAGGCGGGTAACGGGGCTGCGGCGGGAGCCGCCTTTGCCTGCGCACTGGCACGGCTCGGGCGCGCTCCTGCGCCCCGCCTGGCGGCGCCGTGTCCCGGCCTGGGCGGGGGCGCCCTGGTCTCCGGTCCCAGGGCACGCGCCTGCCCGGCGCTGCTTCAGGTGAAAAAAACAAAAACTTTCAGATGCAACGTTATCGTCGCTGACATGGCTGCCCGGACAGGCTGTCAAAATCCTAGCTGCGCGCTAAGCCTTACTTCGTAGACCTCGTGTAAATGGGCGCTGTCCGGGTATAATACACAGACCTGATATCTTGCATTGTGATTCGGCACCATTTGATAAATAACCGCACAGTGTACAAGGCAGTGGAGAATCAGGCTACATAGATATTAAACTAGCTGCTTGACAAATAATTCATTAAATGATTCAACTTGAAAAATGCATTGTTTTGCCATTAATGCTAGTTGCCGCCCCCACCTTTTTTTTTTTTTTTTGCATTTCACTCATCTTAAATAATGAAAATTGAATAGTTGTACTGTTGTTTTCAGTATTTAACTTAATTTTACAGTTCTGGACTAGCATAAAGCTGTGCTACTTGAGTTGAAAACACTGTAGAGGAACGTTTAAATCCAAGCAAGCTGTTTGAACTGAAATGCAAACAACTCAGGCAGATTTTGAACCCTTTTCTACTAATGCTTGAGGCTAAATTCTGCCCTCATTTATGCCCTGTGCAACTCTATTGATGCCTATGGGCTGAGCCAGTACAGAGTGTCAGTGAGGCCAGAATGTGGTCTTAAATGTTAAAACGTTTTTTCCTCCTAAAGTACTTGCCATTATACTTCAAAATCCTATACAAATATGAAGTGAGTTAAGCAACAGATCACCCCGGGGCTCTGCTAATAAAAGTGGCTGTTGGAGTCAAAGGCTGTGTCTGCAGTAGGGGATGTTAAAAGAAAGTTTCCACCATTACCGCTGTGGCAATGCCTAGTGCAGATGAGATTTAGTGCAGTGGTCCCCAAGCCTTTTACATCTCCCCCCCCCCCCTTTACCCGTGTCCCCCCGGGAGCCTAGTTGAGAGCTGGGGCCATGGTTGTGGGCAGGGGCTGGGGCTGGAGCTGCGGCCTGGCTGGGAGCCAGGGGCCGAGGCTGGGGCATCAAATGGGGCCAGCAGCCAGGGCAGTGGCTGGGTACAGAGCGCAGCTAGGATCCAGGGCCACAGCTCCAGGTTGGGCCAGAAAAGAGCTGGGGGCAGAGTGGAACTGAGTGGTGCTCCCTCCCTGCCCACCATGGGGACTGGCCCAGGCCCTGCTGGGCCCCCTCCTCCCTCAGTGTTCCTCTGCTCCCCACAAGAGGGCACGCCCCACAGTTTGGGGCCCATTGTCCTGTTAGTTAAATCAGCTAGAGAGATGCAGGGTCCATAGTGGTGTAGACAGCTCTGTCCTATTATACATGCTGAAGACCTACCTGTTTTTGAGGTGAACCCTCTGGCCATTTCTGCAGGAGGTTGAGGGACAGGCAAACCCTGTTCCTTGACAGGACAATATAGGGGATTGCTGTGAGAATTTTACCAGACAGAACAAGGAGTAATGGTCTCAAGTGGCAGTGGGGGAGGTTTAGGTTGGATATTAGGGAAAAACTTTTTCACTAGAAGAGTGGTGAAGCACTGGAATGGGTTATTTAGGGAAATGGTGGAATCTCCTTTCTTAGAGGTTTTTAAGGCCTGTCTTGATGAAGTCATGGCTGGGATGATTAGTTGGGGATTAGGCCTGCTTTGAGCAGGGCATTGGACTTGGTGACCTCCTGAGGTTCCTTCCAACCCTGATATTCTATGATTCTTTAGGGACTATCTGGCTGTTGAGATTAAAGTGAGGAACATGCAAATACAAATCAATAACAATGTATCTTATGAGTTTATTAGAAAAAGCAATGTTGCTTTGTGATCAAACTATGAAACTTGAAGTCGGGACTCAAAAAATCTAGCAACTTTGGTGCTTGCTGACTCAGTATGTAACCTTAAGGAAGTCATTTAAGCCCAGATCCTCAATGGTATTTAGACTCCTAACTTCAGTTGATTTCAGTGCTGAGTATCCACCCTAACGTTAAGGAACTTGCACTCTGTGAGACAGTGACCTGAAATGACATAGCTTTTTCACTAATATCAATAAGCCTCCTTTGTTGTTTGTTTTGCTTTTCCATATTAAAACTAGTGTCTTACTGCAGTAAAATAAAATCTTTTTCAGTGAATTTTACATTTTCCCTATTAATGTTACCTTAAATGATTTAAACTCATGTTCACTTTAGTAAAAATATTAGGTTTGTCCAAGAATTCCAAAATGATTTAGAAGTGTTGCTACACTTATTTTACAAATGGATAAATTGAGGCACAGAGACATTAAGGCCCAGATCCACCAAGGTATGTAGGCTCCTGACTTCCAACTGCAGTCTCTGCTGACCAAGCCCCTTTAAGATGCCTCAGATTGGGAACCTAAACACATGAGGCACTTCTGAAAATCTTGGCCACAGTTTATATGCTTCATCGACAGCTTCTTCCAAACAGTGTTATGAAAACACTGGGGAAACAACATATCTGATTTGGCTTTACTACCCTTCAACTCCCCCCCCACCCACCAAAATATTTTGACCATACAAGTAATGCAAACTTGTCTCTTTTACTAATTCTCTGCACATGCCAATTTGCAGTTCAGCCAACTCCACCTATAATATGTTTAAACTATTGCGTTGCTTGTGAAAAAAGGTCTATGAAAATGATGAAATGAGTCTCTGAAGTAGTGTGTACCTTTCTAATTTGTTTTCACTGCAATAATTTTGAATGATGCTTAATTCCTTTCATATCTACAGATGCACTGTAGGGAAGACTCCTTCTCTTCTGGCTAGGCCACTGACATCCATGACTAATGGTTTCCAGTCTCCTCCAGACATGTCTGAAGGTAATATAACTGGTTGAATTTTGGAAGATCATGTCATTAAAGGGTTTTATTCTTTTCTTTATACTGTTGGGTGAAAAGCACTGTCCTTATCAGTTATTAAGCTTAACTAGTTTAATGCTTTATTAATAAAATGTTAGGACAATATATTTACCACCTTAATCAAGCGTACAGCATAAGTAAAGTAGATAGAGCAGGATAATGTAATCAGTTAGCCTACTAGGAGAATAGCCCTGGGACTAGGTATTTCTGGCATCTGGTCCAATCTGGTGTAAATCCTGCGTTGCTCCACCTCCCCTTGTTAAATACGCATTCTTTGTACTGTGTCCTGTAACCTTGCATGGGCATAAATTATTTAAACTACCTAATCTGCAGACATTCCATTCTAAATATGTTTTCTAATAGAGTTTTAGCAGAATAAATAAAGTAACAGATGCCTCCATAGCTGTTTTTTATTTAACCATTGCTTTCATGTGTTATTTCTTTCAGCTGTTGTTGTATTGTTAAATATCTGTTTGTTATGGCCTTGGAGTTGCTGATTAGTTCTGTCCAGTCAGTGTTTATCCTTCCTAATCTGTCTTGCTTGTATCTATCTAGAAAAATTACACGTTGTCGTTTCACTTTGCCCAGTTATCTACACAGACCAAGAATCCACTGTAGGTAGGATGCAAACCAGCTTTCTGATTTCTTTTCAGCCTTTGAAAGCTATGTCAACAACACCCAGAGAAAGCAGGAAAGTTCCCTTTTTACATTTTCTTATAACAATATCTACTTCTCTAATATTAAATACAGTATATTATACTTTTCGTTCTAATACTCACATGCAACTCCCATTAAGGAGTGACACGGATGTATTGTAAAGAGTCTATCCCTTAGTGTAGTTCATATTATTTAAGACCTAGTTCCTGATAGTTTCTTTTATGTAAAATTCTTGCACATGTGTTGAACTAATGGTAAATCTGTGTGAATGCAGCGTACAAGTTCAGGGTATCAGCGTGGTCCTTTTTTACAGGAAAAACGGAAAGCTCATGTCTGTTTTTTGGGAAGGCACCTTTCCTTTTTCCCTGAGGATGTGTTCTGGATGGAGGGGAACTGTAGGATGGGGACATATGGATGGTGGGGGAGGATGGGCAAGAAGAGGAAAGAGTGAGAAATAGAACTGAAATATCCTTCAGAAAAGCTGTGAGTTTTTATACATAAGAAATTATATATGAAAATCCTTTAATCTGATCAGAACCATGGATTCTGAACATTTATATCACTATTATTTTATATTAAAATACTGTTTTTAATCAGATTGATAATAATTAAATATGAAACATGAGTGTTAATGTTTTAATTTTAAAATGAAACTAAATGTAAATAATAATTACAGTTAGGCAGCCCAAAAAAGAATTTGAAAAGCAACTAGCAAAAAAGACACACAAACTAACAGCAATTTTTTTTTAAGTACATCAGAAGCAGGAAGCCTGTCAAACAATCAGTGGGGTCACTGGATGATTGAGGTGCTGAAGGAGCATTCAAGAAAGACAAGGCCATTGTGGAGAAACTGAAGACTTCTTTGCATCTGTCTTCACTGGAAAGGATATGAGGGAGATTCCTGCATCCCATCCATTCTTTTTAGATGATTTATCAGAGGAATTGTCCTAGACTGAAATGTTAGTAAAGGTAGTTTAGGAACAAATTGATAAATTAAACTGTAAGAAATCACCAGGACCAGATGGTATTCACCTAAATTCTGAAGGAACTCTAATATGAAACTGCAGAGCTACTAACTGGGCGATGTAGCCTATCTGTTAACTCAGCCTCTTTAGCTGTCCTCTAGTTGTTTGGTAATCTAATGCTCATTTAAAAAAAAAAAAAAAAGGCTTGAGGCAATCCTGGCAATTACAGGCTAGTAGGCCTAACTTCAGTACCAGGAATATTGGTTGAAACAGTAGTAAATAACACAATTATCAGACACGCAGATGAATGTGATAAGTTGGCGAAGAGTGAACACAGTTTTTGTAAAGGGAAATCATGCCTCCCCAATCTATTAGAATTCTTTGAGGATGACAACAAGCATGTAGACAAAGGTGATCTGTGGATATAGTGTACTTGGACTTTTAGAAAGCCTTTGATAAGGTCCCTCATCAAAGGCTCTTTAGCAAACTAGGCAGTCATGGGATAAGAAGGAAAGTCCTCTCATGGGTCAGTAACTGGTTAAAAGGTAGGAAACAAAAGTTAGGAATAAATGGTCAGTTTTCATGGTGGAGCTCTGTAAACTATCTCTACTGAGACCGGTGCTGTTCAACATATTCCTAAATGATCTGGAAAAAGGGGTAAATGGTGAGGTGGAAAAGTTTGCAGAGAATACAAAATTACTCAAAATAGTTAAGTTCAAAGCTGACTGTGAAGAGTTAAAAAGGGATCTCACAAAGCTGGGTGACTAGGCATGTGTGATTCAAAACCTTGTCTCTCTCACCAACAGAAGTTGTCCAATAAAAGATATTACCTTACCCACCTTGGGCAAAAAAAGGCAGGTGAAATTCAATGTTGATAAATCCAAAGTAATTCATATTGGAAAACATAATTCCAACTATACATACAAAATCATAGAAGATTAAGGTTGGAAGAGACCTCAGGAAGTCATCTAGTCCAACCTCCTGCTCAATGCAGGACCAACCCCAACTACATCATCAAGGGCTTTTTCAAGCTGGGCCTTAAAAACCTCTAAGGAAGGAGATTCCACCACCTCCCTAGGTAACCCATTCCAGTGCTTTACCACCCTCTTAGTGAAATAGTTTTTCCTAATATCCAACCTAGACCTCCCCCACTGCAACTTGAGACCACTGCTCCTTGTTCTGTCACCTGCCACCACTGGGAACAGCTGAGCTCCATCCTCTTTGGAACTCCCTTTCAGCTTGTTGAACACTGCTATCAAATCCCGCCCCCCCCCCCTCACTCTTTTCTGTAGACTAAATAAGCCCAGTTCCCTCAGCCTCTCCTCATAAGTCATGTGCCCCAGCCCTCTAATAATTTCCATTGCTCTCTTCTCGGCTCTCTCCAATTTGTCCACATCCTTTGGGGGGTGGGGGGAGGAAACTGGATGCAATACTCCAGATGTGGCCTCACCAGTGCCGAATAGAGGGAAATAATCACTTCCCTCGATCTGCTGGCAGTGCTCCCACTAATGCAGCCAAATATGCCGTTAGCCTTCTTGGCAGCAAGGGCACACTGCTGACTCATATTCAACTTCTCATCCACTGTAATCCTCAAGTCCTTTTCTGCAGAAGTGCCGCTTAGCCAGCCAGTCAGTCCCCAGCCTGTAGCATTGAATGGGATTCTTCCTTCATCAGTGCAGGACTCTGCACTTGTCCTTCTTGAACCTGATTAGATTTCTTTTGGCTCAATCCTCCAGTTTGTCTAGGAGTCTTAATTAACTGTTTGACTCCAAGATCTCTTGCTTGAGTGCTTATGACTAGTTCTCTGAAACGATCTGCTCAATGTGCAGCGGTAGTGTGTGCATGTGTATGTATGCGTGTGTGTGTGTTTGTGTGTATAATATAAGTTAACAATATTAGAAATGATTAGGAGAGAGAGAGGTGATAAGAAAATATCTTAATGTCCCTATATAAATTAATGGGATGCCCACACCTTGAACACTGTGTGCAGTTCTGTTTGCTCCATCTAAAAAAGACATGTTGGAATTGGAAAAATACAGAGAAGGGCAACAACAATGATTAAAAAGACTGGGACTGCTCAATTTAGAAAAGAGACAACTAAAGAGGGATATGCTAGAGGTCTATAAAATCATGAACGATGTGGAGAAAGTGAATAAGGAAGTGTTATTACCCCTTCACATAACAAGAATCCAGGGTCACCAAAGAAATCGATAGCAGGTTTAAAACAAAAGGATATATGTCTTCACATAAAGCACAGTCAACTTGTGGAATTTGTTTCCAGTGGCTTTGATGAAGGCCAGAAGTATAACTGGATTAAAAAAAAGAATTAAATATGCTCAAGGAGGATAGATCCATCAGTTGTTATTAGCCAAGATGGTTAGGGACACAACTCCATGCTCTGGTGTCCGTAAACTTCTGACTGCTAGAAGCTGAGAGTGGACAATGGGATGGATCACTTGATTGCCCAGTTTTCTTCATACCCTCTGAAGCATCTGGCACTGGCCATTGTTGGAAGACAGGATACTGGGCCAGATGGATCATTGGTCTGATCCAGTATGGCCATTCTTATTTTTTAACATATACGTTAAAATAGAACAAAGGGACTGAAATGGGACACAAATAATTCCTCTGAGATTCTGATACTATCTAATCCTTCAGTTATTCTCTAAAAAGAAACTCTTGTACTAATGACTGGGTTACTACTTGTGATTTACTGAATGTTGGAGATTTGTGTTAGTAAATGAGCAAACAAATAACTGAGGGGTGAGAAGGAGGGGAAGAAAAGCAAGATACTGCATGTTGTATTTAATGAAAATTGTACTTGATTCATTTATTGTGATTGTAATTTTAGATTTAGCTGTAACAGTACCAGCTAGTACTACAGTACAGTACATTTTTTGTAAAAGCTTCTAGGGGCACTCTGTTATTGGTTTTTACTGAGAAATGGGGAGCAATTGATGGTTTGTTATAACACTTACTGCTTAGTGAGGTTCTACTCTAAACCTGTAACTTTATTTGCCTGTAAAAACACCATACAGACTTCCATTGCTACATATAAATAACTTGTCCTTCTTTCATTCCCATTCATTGTATTAATCTATTTTTCCAAGCTGTCTCCTGAGTGCTGGATGCTCACCCCAACTTTTCCATATCACTGATCTCCATTCAAATTCCTTCTGTTTAAAAAAACAAAAAAAGCTCACTTCTTCTGTATCCTCACAAGAGGTGAACCAAACAACACATTAAAGATCGTCCTCCACCCCTGCAACTCAAAAAAAAAAAAAATAAAAAATAAAAAAAATACTCCATGTTATTCCTTTCTCTGACCTCCTTGTTGCATCTTTTCTTTCCCATTTACATCTGTTGAGGCCTTGATCCTTGAGGCAGCTCACATGTGTTAAGTTAAGCATGTATATAAATGTTTGCAGGATCACGGTCATAGATTGTAAGCTCTTCCGGGCAGGAAGGGACTATTGTCATTACTGGTACTTAACAAAAATTAATATTAAAATGAACCATGTAACTGAATGAAGACGAGTTGCCTACAATTAGATACTAATGTGCATGTGCAAAGTGGAATTTGGAGGGGAAAAATAACCAGACAACCCGTGACTAGAAATGTACTCTTTTTCCTTGTTCTATGGTGGTATTGACTGTCTAACTTGTTTTTTTCCACTCCACAGGACACTTATCCATTCATGTGAATAATGGTGTGTGGTGGTAATCAGCATGCATTTTAATATTTACAGAACCGCTTCAAGCCTATCTTGCTACTATCTAACTTTACTTGAAGATTCATGAAAAACAAACTAATATTTTTCTCTGTCAGCTTTCACAAGTCATCCCTGTGGTCATTAAAACTGTTAACCAGGATATGTGAGTGGTTCCAATCTCACTGGTAGAAATATTGCCAGGACATATATACAATGTGCTGATTGATGTAGGGGCATGCTAGATCATTTGCATTTTTAAAAAATCTGCAGGTAATAAAACCATTTATATTTTAAGGCACAGATCCTGCAGTTCTTATACATGTAAATCTCCCATTGACATAAATAAGAACTTTACCTAAGTAGAGATTGCAGGATTTGGCCCAAAAAGTATACACAGAAATATACTCGGGAAAGCCCTGGAATAAGTTTTTCCAACTTAGGTGCCTGAATTCACACTCCAATATCCGTATTTAGGAATTTAAGCAGCCTGACTTTTGAAAAGTTTTGAGTGCCTGTATCTTCCAATGAAATCAATAGGAATTGTAACCAATCAATACTCTTGAAAATTCAGGCTATTTATTTAGGGCCCTATGTATGGATTTAGCAGCCTAACTTTAAGGACTCAAGTTTGAAAATCTTTAACTTGGTATTTGAAGCAATGTTGATAATTTAAAGAGATGCCACATACCAACTCTAGTCTGCTTTTGTTGAAAGACCCAAGCCAACATTTTCCAAGTTGGCTGCCTGAAGTTAGACTCCTAAAGCCTCAGTTAGACATCTAAATAAAAACTTTGATTTTCAGATGTGCTGGGTACCTGCAACTCCCACTGAAATCAATAGCAAGGTCTGCTTAAAAAATGCTGGCACAATATGGTGCTTTGTTTGGGGAATACTACTATGTAACTTACTTGAAACAAATGGGAAGCTTACTCTCACTCCTAATGGAAATTAGATTTCAGTGCATCCAGTAAATACTGTTAACAGTTTTAGCCTCTGATTACCTTCACATTCTCTAGGGGAGTGTTTCTTAATCTTTTTGATTCCAGGGATGGGCTTGCTGTCTTCCTAAACTTTCTAGGGTTACTTCAGTATAACTTACGGTGTGAATAATCCACACACCTGAGCAGCATAAGTTATACTGAACCAAGCACCGATGTAGACAGAACTATGTCAGCGGGAGAGTTCTCTGTGCCGTTAGAAAACTATTTTCAGTACTCTGGTTTTCAAAGAGCCTATTTCTTGTACATTGTGCAAAAGTCTCTACATGCACTGAAACATTAGGGTTTGTTTTCCTAGCTGCCAGCTGTCTCTGAGGCTACTTTAAATTTCCATCTGTTCAAATTGGAAGAAATCTGTATCTTGATACCATCCCTTGTAGAGCCAGCTCTGCTTTCACTTTCATTGCTGTTTACAATATTCTCTCTTGATTTGAGGAACTCATAGTATTTGTATTTATACTGAACAGCTTTAGTGTTGGGTTTTTTGTGGTTAGAAAACCTTTTCTGGTTTGAGTGAATACTGTTACAGTGGAGCTGTAACAGTTTGAAACTGATGCAGCATCACTTTATTAGTACGCTATAGCAGGGATGCCCAAACTTTTGTATATTGTGGCCCACATGGTCATATGGATTGACTCATAGCAGTGGTTCCCAAAGTTTAACAACCTGTGAACCCCTTTCACTAAAATGTTAGGTCTCATGAATCCCCTTCTAAAAATGAATATTTCCAGGGATTTTCTCCTCTACCTGAGTATAAATTATAAAAAAGCAGTGATTTTGGAAATATAAAAGGGTTTTTATGACATGCTTATTGCACACTATTTATTATTATTTATCATTACAATATTTTTATTACATTATGAAAACGGCAATGGTCTTCCAAGATCTCCCCTTCATAGCTTGAAAAGAGTTCTGTGGCACCTTATAGACTAAGGTGCCACAGAACTCTTTGCCGCTTTTACAGATCCAGACTAACACAGCTACCTCTCTGATCCTTCATAGTTTGTATCACTTTGAATAAGCCTGTTTATAAGACAAGGCTCCTATGTTTCATCAAGGAGTATCAGATGTGAAACAGCATAAAGGTATTTAAGAAGCCAACTCAAAGAGTTCCTCCTACACAAGCATTCAGATCTTGAGCAGTCCAGGCAAACAACTCATGTTACAACAAAGCTTAAACTTGTTCTTTGTAATAATTTTAAAAACCATACTAGCTATTTATTTTAAAAACAGCAAAAAATATCCACCTCCTTTTTCATTTCTTATAAAGAGTTATGAAGTTTAAATCTCCTCAATGTGATAGATATGGTTGGTTTGATCTGCTTAGCTCTTGGAAGTCCAGGGGCTCCAGAGGCTGCTGGTCCCATGCTGCCCCGGGGTCCCTATCGACAGTTCTGTCCGCCATTAGGGAATTTTTTCCCAAGAACCCCCTGTAACATTTTGTGAGGCCCAGTTTGGGAACCACTGATTCATAGGAACCTCCTCTCCCATTCGTGATCTCATAACATTTCTGTCACAAATAAAGCAGTTGCTTTCATGGATGGTTTACTAATATTTTATACTGTTAAGCGATTAGAGTGTGTAATATAACAAAATAGTAAATCAGGTATGGAAGTTTAGGGAGCGTTATCTCTAATTGCTTGAAATCCTGTTAAATGAAGAAGGGAGCAGATGAATAATAGAATTTACTCACTAAACAAATTCTGAAACTATTTGGTTTTAAATCTGTAAATTGGATTTGGTTTTGGATTATAAATTTGGATTTGGTGTGCTCACATTTTAATAATATTCATTATGCATAGTTTCCTTTTACATTTTGCATAATCAAAATAAAAGTACTAAACCTTCTACCCTAAAAACACTTCTGTGTTTTAAATCTGTGAATAGTTGCACAAAAGTGAATGGGACTACTTGCACATGTATATCTTCAAGATTGAGGATTAAGTCATTAATAGTTTATTGCCTCATTCTCTTTATAATTAGAAATGGCTACAACTTCCTCTTCAAATCAAGATACAGAAATTCTAGGCGAAAACATTTATTTTTCTTTCAGTTTGCACAATAGTACAAAAATGGTTGTAGATGCTGTGATGGTGTTCATTCTAATGCTGCTTTACTCTAATGGATATTAGGGCAAGTTCACTACTGGCTCCATGAGTGGAATTTAATTGAGTTCAGTGGAGAAGCTCTTATATAAAGAGGCCACTGATGAGGCTTACTTTAATTTAGTTAATTTTTAAGCATTTACTTTGGTTAAGGTTTATTGGTGTAAAATTAGTCATGGAATTTTCCTTAATCCGAAATATACTTTTGATAATTGTTAATACAAATAGCTTGAGTGTTCAGTCTGGAATGTGCAAAGCAAGACTATGTGTAATGATTTTAATTTGCCTTGTATAGAAGATGTGAAGGATCAGCTGGGTGCTATCAGTGGCTGAATCTGTGTTTTGCTAGTGTTGTTTATGTAGCTGTCCCCTGGTGTGTCCTTAATTCTGTCTTCATAATTTAAAATCCTCTCTCTCTTCCTTCTAATAATCTTGATAAGGAGGCAAGGTTGCCCTGCTTGTGTAAACTGCTTCATGTCATTGTCTGTCTGAAATTTATGAACTACTGCTGGATGAGTTCAGGCACTGACCACACTGTGCATATACCAAACTGAAACTCGCAGCGTAGAGTCTGTAGATTTGAGTAGACTTAGCATTAACTTGGCAGTCCCAAATGAGAAAAGAACAGAACCATTAATCTGCCTCTTCACCCAAAATTTAAAGAAATCTCACATCCTCACACAGATGCTAGAGCTGTTTCACTGGTGCAGGCAATGGTAGAAATACTATTGACTGCCTGTGTGTAAGCCAGGAATAGGCAACCTTTGGCACTTTGGCTGGGCCGGTTTGTTTACCTGCCGCGTCCGCAGGTTCGGCTGATCATGGCTCCCACTGGCGCGGTCCGCCGTCCCAGGCCAATGGAGGCTGCAGGAAGTGGCGGTCAGCACATCCCTCGGACGCACTGTGGCCCTAGTGTAAGCCCAGCTGAGAGCTGCATTTCTACATAAAGGGAGACGAGTCCCTGCTGGTGAAAGCCAGTATACTTGATCCTGCCTGTCCTTGTTTGGAAATTATTGATTTAAAGAAGAGAAATTTTCCTTTTCTTCAGCTGCACTGTTCCCTTTTGGGTTTGTCTTACCTCTTGTCAGTCTGTGAATTAGCCAGGATTTATTTGTGTTTAGTCTGAAATGGCCCCATATTCTGATTCCCCAGGTTGATATTGATCTGCCACATTTTTTCAGTTATTTAGCATTCTAACAACTTTTGCATTTGCATTAGTAAATTTTCTGAAGGCATTTTCTCTTGGTTCTTGCTGTACACAACTGGTTACAGAATCATGTTTACTAAGATAAAAAGAATCCAGGTTAATTACGTTATTAAACTGTGGATAGTCTTGTTAACTCAACTCAAGATCATGATACACCTACTAAAATCAGCAGTGAATTTGGCCAACAATATCTAGTTTTCAAGCCACTGTTTGAATGACTTTGCTTGATCTTCCTGTTCTTGGGATGAAGATTGCACCTTTTTGCACCAGGCAACTTCACATTTGTCACTTAACTGATTTACTTTGATTTTATTTCAGTGCGAAGCAGATTGAGGGCTATAGTGGGAGCTTCTACCAACTGGAGGTACAGTGTACATGAATGTATTTTTTTCTTTCATTTCCGATACCCTTGAGAGAGCTCACTTCCGCAGCCATGGAGATTAACACCTTTATACAGCTAACCTGTGGGAAAACACCTGGCTAAGACTGGAGAAAACAATGAAAACTGAAGACTTTTGAATTCTGAATTAGTGGCTAAAGTTTGAGGTGGCAGCTCGTGTAGACATGCCCAAGCTAACTTTGGGACCAGAACAGTGAAGCTACAGCACTGCATGCTTAAGTGCTGGCTTGCTGTGTAAATAATTACCCAGCATTCTGGGCAGGCTTGTACAGCCCACTGTGAAGCACATGCCATCTCATCTTCCCTGCTCTGGTACCATACTAGCCAGATTAAGCTAGCTAAGGTATGGTTACGTGAACTGCAATTATACCCATTGATTGCAGTGTAGATATACCTTAAGTTTGTTGTAATGAAATTACAACATGGTTGTAATGGTGATTCATGGTTCATGAATCTCTTGTGGAAATCAGTGCCATTTTACATCGAGATTCGTCTATCTTGTTTGTACATGTAGGGTTTATAGTATTTTTGAGATTAGGAACACTTTTTACCCAATGAACTGCAAAAATTGATAGACCGTTTACATCCACTCTATTGTGCTGTTGTGTGTGTGTGTGTATATATAACTAAATGTGTGATTCAACATGTCGAAGTCAATGGAAACACATTGACCTCAATGAGAGTTGGATTGGGTTTTAAGATTCTTGTATGTCTAACCCTAGGGCTGCATGTACTGAACCACAGAACACATGCAAGATTCTCTACTTAATGGCTGTTTGTATCAATTTTGCTGATGTGAAAAGTCTGCACATGGTTTTTATAATGAGTGATACAGGGGTTGGACCATTTTGGAGGAAACCTGTTATAGTATTAGATGATTGTGCTTGATCCTATGTTTAGCTAATTCAGAAATACAAGATTTCCTTTCTGCAAATGTTTGTCACCTAGCAGTTGATACATGGATGGAGTATTTGTGTAATATTTTAAGAATAGTACTGCAGCATTTAAAAATATTGATGGTTTTGAGGAATAGTATTTCCTTATAATATACTATAGACAGCATAACCCCTAATATTTTCATCTATGTAGATGAAAGTGAATTTTTCTAAAACTTTTAGCAGTGAAAGCCTGGCTTCCTTGAAGGCAACAGGAGTTTTGCCATTGACTTCAAAGGAGATTTTAATATGTCTATTAAAGTGCAATGTAGGAGTAGGGTGGAGAACAGAATATAATTGGATCTCTTGTTCAATTCCTACAGGTTTATGGACTGTGTTGAATTTGCACCTGTAACTATCAATTTCATTTAGACCTCCCCTTTAGAACTTTGCCTCTTCCCTGGAATGTTTCACTGATAGTCCAACCTAGAGATAAATCCACAGAAACTAAAGAATAGAGCATCTTCACTTAGCAATCTGGTGTATTCCATGTCTGTACAGCTGTGTAACTTAGAATGTAGACCCTTTGGTGTAGGAACTGTAACTTCTTCTCTGCTCTGTGAACTCTGATATGCACTAGAGCTGATTGAAAAATAAATAACATTTCACAGTATTTTTAAAGCAGTGAAAGTTTTTATTTCCCTCAAAATATTCTGTGAAATTTTTGGTTTCTTTGATAGAACATTTTAATCAATCTTTTAATATTTTTTGAAAACATTTCAAAATGGGTTTTGGTGAGGGGAGAAAGCTCTCTTGCGTGCGCTCTCTCTCTCCCCCCCCCCCCCCCCCTCTGCCCGAAAGGGCTGGGGGCCCGGGGTGGGGGGCCGAGGGTCGGTCTGAACGCGGCGCCGCCCCCCCCCCCCCCCCACTGGAAGACAGGGGGTTTGCATTTGAAACGGCATTTTTCAGTCAAAAAAACCCCACCCCCAAACTTTTGTTAGAAAACTTGGGACCAACTCTGCTATCCACAATGGCGCATAGTACTGTATTATAACATGCACAAAAGATCATGCTGCACATATGTGAGTGGTATAGAGCCATTGTGAGAATTTTAAAAAAAAAAAAAATAGTTTGCTGTGCCTGGTCCAAGAAACAGGTTAGTGTTTTAGTGAATATCTTCAGCATTATATTTGAACTCTCTTTAGATTTAACAGCTTTAATACCCATTTGTTATATAGATTTAGTATTGACTTTAGAAGAGTTATAAAATATATGATTTCTAAAGTTAGTTTGCACTTTTAAGAGGAGGGAACTTCTGAAGCTCATGTAAGGAATGATGTTTAGAGCAAGAGTTTTACTTGCCATCTGCATCTCTGCAGGGAAGTAAGGTGGGATGAGGTGTCTCCTTATTCCCCTGTACAGGCTACTTGCCTCATGGATGACTGCGTTGTGGGGAGAGCACCCTCTGCAGGAGCAGTGTGCCTTTTTCTGCATAGATGGATTGGGGAATGGATAGATTTGGTTTTCACCTTCCATCAATGTGCTGGCCAGCACAGGTGAGCTGGTATGGCGGGAAAGTAAACTGCTGTTGGTGTAGAAGACTGGCAGGTTACTTTTCTCTTGGAACAAAGTGCTGCTGGGGGGTAGGGAGAAGAACTGAGAAGGGAATAGCAACGGAGTCATAGTTCCCTCTCTGGTCTCCTTACTCCAAGGCAGATTGTAAAGTGATAATCGGAACCTAGTAAGTTTAACAGATTTTTTTTATGTTGGAAGAGTTGGGTGATAGTAAATGTGATCCATAAGAATCTGTACAAAAATCATTTAGGTTAAATGATGTTTCCTTAAAATAAAGTATTTGAAATCAAGTGTTCTTTAAAGCAGTGCAAGGGTTGTTTTTTTTTAAACAGCTTTGCATCATTCAGGATCGGACATACATTTTTATTTAACTCTCTCTTGTACAAAGTATGCTATTTTATTTGATAAAACCATCACATCCTGTTCATTAAGAGTTTGCACATAGTTTACTCTTAACATTTCTGATTGCAATGCGTTATACATCTCTATTCCTCTCATGACATTTGATCCCTGGTATAATATATACTTTTTTCTGACTGCTGCTGTTTTGTTTTTGTTTTTAAGCATTGATCTACAGCATGGCATATTTTGAGGAGAGTTGCATCCTGTATTCTGCTGCTGATCTCATTTCTTTTCTTCCCAGTGATCATGTGCAAGCAATGCATGAAAGAAAAGACCTACATAGTCTATTGGCCAAACAGCAGGAAGACTTGCCACCTAGGAGAATGAATGATAGCTACATAGAGGTTATTTTACCTCTAGGAAGTCAACCTGAATTAAGAGAAAAATATCTGAATGTACATAATAGTGTGAGGTAACAAGGCAATCTTTTTATGCATATGGAAAAATAAAAATTGCTTATCTACTGTTAATGTAGTTGAATTCTCATTATTTATGTCCTAGGTTTGGAAGAATTCTTGAAGATCTTGACAGCTTAGGAGGTATGTAACTATACCTATGTTTAATGCAAATCTACTGTTACTGTATTAGAACAAGAGATAGCAAATGTCTGTTTGAAGATGTAGCTATTGTATTGTTTGGAGTGAATTACTTCAAAGCTTTTACTATATATTGCTCTGTTATCCGGCATGTTGGGAGAGTCAGGGGTGCTGGTAATTAGAAAATCCCAGTTAAATAAGAGGGAGGGTGCGGGAGGGGTTTCGGGGCAGGGGGTTAGGGCATGGGAGATGGTGCGGAGTGCTGGACTGGGCAATGCTCACCTTGGGCAGCTCCCCACAAGCGGTGACGTGTCCCTGCTGCTCTTAGGCGTAGGCATGGCTAGGCGGTTCTGCGCAGTGCCCCTGCCTGCTAGTGCTGCCCCTGCAGCTCCCATTGGCTGGCCAGTGTTCAGGGCAGGGTGGAGGCAGCGCGAAGAGCTGCCTAGCTGCGCCTTTGCCTAGGAGCAGCAGAGACATGTTACCCCCCTCCTCCCTCCCGTGCCCCTGTCCTTAGCCCCCTCCCTCATCCAAACTCCCTCCCAGAGCCCATGCCCCACACCCCTTCCCGCACTCTGAACCCCTTCTCCCAGGGGCAGGTAATGGAGGTCCCTTCATAGGTGTTTTACATTTTCCATTGAAGTATCCTGTCCTCAAGAATGGCCAGTACCAGGATTGGATGGCTCAGTGGTCTGATTTGATATGGCAGTTCCTAGGTTCTGGAGAGATTAGTGAAAGAGAATTAGAGGCGTGTTTCTGAGTCAGATGCTTGAGTTATGGCGGACAGTGTGCAGGGTGGAAAAGGAAGGAGGCAAGGTATAGAAATTCATATTAAACTGGATGTTTTTCTCGTAAAAACAGCAGGAAGTGAGTTGAAAAGTGGGAAGAGAGGTGTCAGTAGAAATTGTCTGGTGCGGAGAAGCAAGAGTTATTTGGTATGGGAGGATAAACAAAAGTAGATCTGGGATTAGGGTTTTTTGACTTCTCAAGGGCCAACTTTAAAGAGTTAAGGAAATTAGTTAGGGAAGTTGATTGGACTGAAGAACTTGTGGATCTAAATGCAGAGGAGGCCTGGAATTACTTTTGCAGCTGCAGAAACTGTCGGAAGCCTGCATCCCAAGAAAGGGGGAAAAAACCATAGGCAGGAGTTGTAGACCGAGCTGGATGAGCATGCATCTCAGAGAGGTGATTAAGAAAAAGCAGAATGCCTACAAGGAGTGGAAAAAAGGTGGGATTAGCAAGGGAAGCTACCTTAGTGAGGTCAGAACATGTAGGGATAAAGTGAGGAAGGCTAAAAGCTGTGTAGAGTTGGATCTTGCAAAGGGAATTAAAACCAATAGTAAAAGGTTCTATAGCCACATAAATAAGAAGAAAACAGAGAAAGAAGAAGTGGGACCGCTGTACACTGAGGATGGAATGGAGGTTAAGGATAACCTAGGCATGGCCCAATATCTAAATAAGTACTTTGCCTCAGTCTTTAATAAGGCTAATGAGGAGCTTAGGGATGATGGAAGGATGATAAACGGGAATGAGGATTTGGAGGTGGATATCACCACATCTGAGGTGGAAGCCAGACTTGAACAGCTGGATGGGACAAAATTGGAGGGCCCGGACAATCTCCATCCAAGAATATTAAAGGAACTGGCGCATGAAATTGCAAGCCCGTTAGCAAGAATTTTTAATGAATCGGTAAACTCAGGGGTTGTACCGTACGACTGGAGAATTGCTAACATAATTACTATCTTCAAGAAAGGGAAAAAGTGTCCGAGAGACTTGCTTTAGTTTGCCATTGTAGTATGTCAGGTCTGAAAAATTTGCCAGGGAACGTATTAAGGACCTTGAGGCCAATGGTAATTGGACAAATTACAACATGGTTTTACTAAAGGTAGTTGCTGCAACCAACCTGTCTCCTTCTTCGAGAAGGTGACAGATTGTCTAGACAGGATGCAGTAGATCTAATTTACCTCATTCAGTAAGGCATTTGACCACTTCCACATGCGGAATGTTAGTTTAATGGAAAGATGGTAATGATATGAAAATGTAAGGTGGTAAGGAACTGGTAAAGGGAGCACCCGAGGTCGTTACTTAGGGTGAACTGTCAGGCTGGAAGGAGGTTACTAGTGGTTCCTCAAGGATCGGTTTTGGACCAAATCCTTATTTGACCTTTTCATAAGCTACTTTGGCACAAAAGGGGATATTAATTAACGTTTGTCGGATGACAAAGTAGGGATTTGCTAACCGAAACCAGGATCTAAGAAGATTGGATGACTTTAATGGAGTAAGTTAGGATAAATTAATAGTGAAAGGCACTTAGGATTAATAATAGAATTTTAGATATACATTGGGACACATCAGTTGGAAACAACGAGGAGGAGTACGGTTTGCCGGAGTGACTATGAGCCGCCAATGCGATATGGCCGTTAAAAAAGCAAATGCGGGTTAGGATGCATCAGCCGAGTATTTCCAGACAAGATAAGGAGTATTAGTACCATTATAAACACTGGTGAGATTCACCTGAAATCTGTGTGCAGTTCTGGTCTCCAGATTTAAGAAGGATGAATTCTCAACTGGAACATTCAGAGACGGTACTAGGATGACTCCAAGGAATGGAAAACCTTGCTTATGAAAGGGACTCAAAAGAGCTTGGCTTGTTTAGCCTGTGCCAAAAAGGGTGCGGGGGGATATGCTTGCTCTATTAATATATCAGAGGGATTAATATTGGAAGAGAGAATTTTTAGTAACTAATGTAGACACAAGGACAAATGGGTATAAACTGGACATTAGGAAGTTTAATTAAATAGTCGAAGGTTCTCTAACCATTAGAGGAGTGAAGTTCTGGAACAGCCTTCCAAGGGAGTAGTGGGGGCAAAAGAATCTGGCTTTAAGACAAGCTTATAGTTATTGGAAGGATGATATGATAGGGTAGTTATTTGGCAATTGATCTTGATTATCAGCAGATAGTCTGCTCAATGGTCTGTGATGGATGGGATCTGAGTTACTGCAGAGAATCTTTCCTTAGTGCTGGCTGGTGAGTCTTGCCCACATGCCGGGTTTAGCTGATCGCCATATTTGGGTCGGAAGGAATTTCCTCCAGGGCAGATTGCAGAGGCCCTGAGGTTTTTCACCTTCCTCTGCAGCGTGGGGCATGGGTCGCTTGTGTGGAATCTCTGCAGCGTTGAGTCTTCAAACCACAATTTGAAGACTTCAATAACTCGGACATAGGTTAGGGGTTGTTATAGAAGTGGATGGGTAGGGTTCTGTGGCCTGCTTTGTGCAGGAGGTCAGACTAGATGATCATATTGGTCCCTTCTGATCTATGAGTCTATATAGTGGTCCCTGAACTTTCTCTAGAGGCATTAGGTGGTGCTGAGATGCAGGAGAGGAAGTCTTTCAATAAGACTTCCCTTTTACAAATCAGCATTGAAGCAGTAGCAAGGGACCTGGCTCTGTAGCTCAGGGGTTAGACCATTGGTCTTGTAAACAAGGGGCTGCAAGTTCAATTCTTGCTGGGGCCTGCATAGAATTTCTGCCTTAGATTGTCGTCTCATTGCTTGTCAGCCAGAACTAACCACCACCCTGTGCTGAGGGTACTTGGGATGTAGCTCAGGGTTTGAAGCATTGCCACTGAAATAAATGGCCCAGGGATGCTGTGGAATCTCAGTCACTGGAAATTAAGAGCAGGTTAAACAAACACCTGTCAGGGATGGTCTAGGTAATGCTTAGCCCTGCTATGAGTGCAGGGGACTGGACTGAATGACCTCCTGAGGTCCCTTCCAGTCCTTCGATTCTAAGGTTCTCTTACTGCTTTTTGTGCAGGATCATTCATATCCAGTCTTTAAAGACACTGAGATTCTAATCTTTTGCTTTGCTGCTAAAAGAGGTGGTTTGTTGCTGAGACGTGTGGGAACATATTTGCACTCAAAATGATACCAGACAACTGTGGGATTTGTATCTGTTCTGCCCACCATGTAAAGGTTCTGCTTCATGAAGGTCATATACCCAATGATGAAATATTCATAGCTGTGGGACCCAATTTTCATGTGAAGGTGTAAACTTTTGAAACCATGCCATTCGTCATCAGATGAATGGGCATCACTAATGTTTTGAGGGCCTTGAGCAGTTCAGAAGAGAAAGCTGTCTGAAAGCTTAGTTGTAGTGAGAGTCTTGAGTTGAATTAGACTAATTTCAGTGCGTTAATTTGCAGTTACTGAGGTTGGATGGGTGCTGGTTCTGAGGGGGCGGGAAGTGGGAGGGGGAGGATGGGGGTGGGGACCAGGCTGTTTGGGGAGGCACAACCTTCCCTCCCTGGCTTTCCGTACAGTTGCACAACCCCGATGTGGCCCTCGGGCCGAAAAGTTTGCCCAGTCCTGCTATACAGCAAAAAAGGGTGTGTTCTTAACTTGTGTTAGCTATCTCAGGTTACAGTGGCAATGAAGACATGGCAACTTGGCATTTAACTTGGGTTAGGTGCTTGAATTAAAGCCTATGAGGGGCCTGAGGATGAACTCAAGCTGTTAACCTGAGTTACTGCTGTTCTAACTAACCTGTGTTAAGAACAAACTTTCTTTATTTGCAGTGTATGCATACTCTGTTACAAAAATCTCCATCAAGTCAAAACAGTATAAACGCTTAAAATGATCCAGTGCAATGTGAAATTGATCTAAGGAGTGAGTGTACTTGAATGATCAGACCAAATTAACTTGCTCTGGGTGAATAAAGTGTTTTGTAAGCAGATTAAATTACTTTCATCATTAACCCTCCAGGATATAGTCGTCTTTGTCTTCGGTTTTGTTTGAACTGTACATGTGCCCTACATTTTGTATCACAATGGCTATATTGTGAAGCTTGTTCCACTCTTTAAAATCCCTTTTAAAATATATGGAGAACAGATAACTGACCACCTCTTTGATCTCTCCACAGTTCTCATTTGTTACACTCACACGAAACATGAAGCTTCTCAGAGATCTCCTTTGTCAATAGTTACTGCCCTGGTGGATAAAATTGGTAAGTGGTCATTTGATCAACTGAAAAATGATGGTCTGTTCTATGAACACTTAGTAATTAACTGCTTATCTCCAGCAGAAACTGATATCTTTCTCCTTTGTTTACATGAAATTGTTTGGTGCTAATTCTGATACGTTGCATTTCTTTTTAGATACTATTTCCCTTTTTCTGGTGCCTTTCCTTCCAAAAAGTGAATATTTCATGTTTCATGCATTTCTGTATTCAATTTTGCATCAATCAAGTCAGTCTCCTAGATATTGACAGGCCAGTGTTGCATGTCTTCCACGAAAGAGGCTTATAGCAGTGAGATTCAGCTTTGATTTTGTACAGTACGTAACCAGGCACGCTAATGGTACTTAAAAAATAATAACTTAGCTCTTATAGCACTTTTCATCTGTAGATCTCAAAATGCTTTACAAAGGGTGTCCATATCATTATCCTCATTGTACAGATGGGGAAACTGAGGGACAGAGAGGTGAAGTGACTGGCCCAGGGTCACCCAGCAGCCTAATAGCAGAGCTGGAAATAGAACGGAGTTCTTCCCTTTTCACTGTATATGTAATCTATTAAATGGTTTTAAAAAAAGATTAATTGTAATTGGCAATTATGATGACCTGCTGACATCTTGCTGAAAAGTGACACCAACAGTGTGTATCTGAGTCCATTGCTGATGATTCTAAACTAGAACTAATCTTGATTTAATACCAGAATAAATTTGCTGTGTGAACAGGAAACATTGTGGCCCTCATTCTTTACCACATCAGAGCTGCATTTTGGGTTTGTCTGCAGGGAGCCAGTTTATAGCCATACAGGGAAAAACCCTGACACCAGTGGAGGATGGTGTGTAGTGGAACTTCACTGTAGCCTGTCATGCCATTTCCTTCTCTGTGCTGCTTCTTCCCCTTATGCTGATGTTAGGAGGGGTGGCTGGTATAGAAGCTAGTTGAGCTTCTTCCACCAGCAGAGAGTTGCCCTGCACTGGGTGCAATACTGACTGGCCATCTCTGGCTATTTTAAGGCCACTTTGTGCTAGATACTCGGTGTGAAGTGGCCTAGGAGAATCCATATCCTTGCTTTTTAAATACTAAACTTCAGTTATCTGCTCTAACACATTGTCATGTATATTTTAGATTTGTGCAAGAAGGTCATATACCCAGATTGTGATATCAAATTCACCGGAAATGTTTCTTGGGTTGGGAAGACCTCAATGGAAGTGAAGATGCACATGCTTCAGGTTGGGGTCAGTGACTTCTATTTCTTCTTTTCGTTTCTCCCACGATACCTTGGACACCTCAGAAGGAATTATGAGTGATAATGTTAGAAACCTAAATTACACTGAGGCCATCTGTTTTAGAAGGGCTACCAACCCCTGTGCTTCAGGACTTAAATGACTACCAGTGGTCTAAGATTAAGAATATACTTCCCTGTTTTCTCCTTTCCAAAGCATAGTTGTTTATGGTAGGTGTTTTATATCTTCCACTGAAGTATCTGGTACTGTTGGAGAGAGGATGGACCTTTTGGTCTAATGCAGCATGGCAGTCCATAAGCTGTCCTCTTCTCCTCCAACAAAGGTGTCCTCCCTGCTTTTTGGAAATGTTTTCTTCTTTATTTTAACATCAAAAGATACCCAGATTAGAATGCCAGAGTTTAGAATTGATATTGTAATGGGATATCATAGAAATTTAAGGGTGAAAGGAACTTCATGAGGTCATTTATTCCAGTCCCCTGCATTGGGGCAGGACCAAGTAAAACTCGACCATCCCAGACAGGTGTTTGTCTAACCTGTTCTTAAAAGCCTCCAATGATGGGAATTCCACAACCTCCCTTAGAAGCGTATTCCAGAGCTTAACTATCCTTATAGTTAGAAAGTTATCCCTGAGATCTAACCTAAATCTCTCTTGCTTCAGATTACGTCTTGTCCTACCTTCAGTGGACATGGTGACCAATTGTTCTCCATCCTCTTTATAACAGCCCAGGAAGGGAGAGTAGTTATTTAAGTTAAGGGACAATGCTGGCACAAGAACAAAGGCATATAAATCAGCCATCAATTACTTTAGTCATGAAATTAGGTGGTTTCTAACTATGAGAGGAGTGATGTTCTGGAACAACTTTCCAAGGGCAATAGTGGGGGCAAAAATCCTAACGTCTTTTAAGACTAAGGTTGGTAGGTTTATGGAGGGGATGGTATGATGAGATTGCCTACAATGGCCTATGACCCGTCTGCTACTGCTGTTAGCAAATATCTCCAGTGTCTGGAGATGGGACTCTGGACGGGGAGAGCTCTGAATTACTACAGAGAATTCTTTTCCAGGTGTCTGGCCAGTGGATCTTGCCCACTTGCTCAGGGTTTAACAGCTCACCATATTTAGGGTCAGAAGGAAATCTGTCCCCAGGTCAGAGACTGTGGGTTTTTTTTGTCTCTGCAGTGTTGGGCAGGGATCAATTGCTGGTTTGAACTAGCAGAAATGGTGGATTCTATGTAACTCGAAGTCTTTTTAAATCAAGATTTAAGGACTTCAGTAACTCAGCCAGGGTTATGGGCCTACCTCAGTAATGGGTGGGTGTGGTTGTGGCCTGTGATGTGCAGGAGGAGAACTGGATGATTCTGATGGTCCCCTTTGGCCTTAAAGCCTCTGAGTCTATGTGGGTGACAGCCCTTAGCATATTTTAAAACTGTTATCAGGTCCCATCCCCTGTCGTCTTTTCTGAAGACTAAACATGCCCAGTTTTCTAACGGTTCCTCAGAGGTCAGGTTTTGTAAACCTTATCATTTTTTTTTTTTATTGCTCTGCTAGTCTCTCCACATCTTTCTTAAAGTGTGGTGCCCAAAACTGGATACAGTAGTCCCGCTGAAGCCTCACAGTGCCAAGTAGAGCAGTACAGTTACCTCCCATGTTTTATATATGACACTCCCAGTAATATACCCCAGAATGATATTAGCCTTTTTTGTAAATGCATCACAGTATTGACTTGTATTAATTTTGTGATACATTACACCCTCCCCCCCCCTCCCCCCAATCCTTTTCAGCAGCACTACTGCCTGGCCAGTTATTCCCCTTCTTTTGTAGCTGTGATTTGATTCCCCCCGCCACCTTCTTCCTAAATGTAGTACTTTGCACTTGCCTTTACTGACTGCCATCTTGTTGATTTCAGACTAATTTTCCAAGGTGTTGTGTTGATATGTTCTAGTGTGTAAAATAACTTGACTTTTTAGGATTGTAAGACAGACAATTCATGAATATCACTGGAAACAGTGTTGAAATAAGATACTTTAATTGGAGTACAATTGATCTACAAAAAATATACCTGGCTAAATAATGGAAAAATTATTTATTAGTAACCATTCAATGAAAAGCTGCCAATGAATATGCTATATTAGTCACAATTAATTATTTTTCCAGCTCCATTACAAAATACTAATGTGGCAATTGAATTGTTCAAAATGAATCCTACACTTCAGAAAAACAAATACAAAAACCCAGTTTTGATCCAGTTTACCTCTAAAAAACGAATGTCTGTACTGTTGAACTGTTAGTGGATAAGGGATTATCTGTTGCTAAATGAGTCGTTCCTCTCTGCTGGCATTAGGTAGGCAAGTCTGCAGTGATAATAGCTTGTTGTCATGGTGTTTTTCCATGGGGTTGTTTGGGAATGGAAGTGGGAACTAATTAGTAACTGGAGTTGTTGCCATTTTTTATACTAATTGTATAACCTGTATTATTGCTAAATAGTTGCATGGCAGTTCTGCTGAAATAAGAGAAGTGCTCAGCATAATATTCTGTCTTAGGTCCATTGCAAGAAAACTGGAAAGGGGTGAATGTGAAAGCAAACAACATCTTAATTGCATTATTAGTATGAACTGTGTGGCCTGTTAAACAACGTCACTTTTGTAGAGATTAAAACTGGATTTCTTTGTTCTGTTTTAGTTACATGATGATACTTACAGCCCTGTGTTAGATGCAACCTTTGTCATGGTGGCCCGCGATCCAGAAAACAAGAGGTAATTTATCTGTGTGGGACATTGGGAATACCAGGTTGTTGTTGTTGGAAAGTGGCAAATGCTCTAACTTCTATATATGCTTTAGTTATAAGTAAATCATATACTTGCCTTTTTTTTTTTTTTTTTGGTTGTTTTTGGTTAGGAAATAGGCAGTATATTTTCAGGTTTTTTGGGGAGAGAGAGAGGGAGAGAAGGTCTACAGTTAGCTTCTCAGAACTGTATAGAGTATTGTTGGTAGTTTTCAAACTATAATTGGTATTTGACCCATTTCTAGAAATGGTGTTTCCCTGAATTTAAACAATAGAGCTGATTAAAACATGCCAGAAGGAAAAGTCATCTGGAACCCACCAGGAATCTCTTGTAACCATGAGAATTAATTGGTCCCTATATCAAGGAAGGGAATGGCTGATACTCAACTTATAAATGGTCACTCACAAATATAATTTTAATACCATATTGAAAATGCTGTGAGTTCCTTAGAGGACTCTGTCAACCTAAAACATGTGTAACTAATAACTAGGACTATTAATGATTTTGAAGGAATTTTAAAATTCTAATTTACATTTCCCCATCTTGCTGGTTTTACTTCCCACATATTGTTTTGCTTGGTCATTTAAATCAAACAAACTGATCATTTTCTCTTTTGGCTGATAGGTCACTAACATTGCTGTGGGAGGTTTAACTAAAACTTCTACTTCTAACCTGTTCAATTTGCAGTTTTCAAAAATCTTAAGTCTTTCCATTCATAATAGGTCTAACAACTTCTTGTGTGCATAATAGAAAAATATTTTTGTGATTAAAATAATTCAGTGTCCTTGACATAGTAATATGGTCACATGTTTATTTTTTTCAAGTTTTATAGTGTATGTATCCTAGGTACTTAAATGGGTCCTGTGGGTGTAATATCTGAGCACCTTACAATCTTTAATGTATTTATCCTACCTGTGTGTGTGGTAGGAAGTGCTATTATTCCCATTTTACAGACAGGAAAGTGATGTACAGAGAGTAAGTGACTTTACTGAGATCAAAGAGGATGGCTGTGGCAGAGCAGGAATTGACCATGGGCAACCCAGGTTCTAGGCTAGTTCTCCAGTCAGTGTACCTCAGATCTGAGTAACTATTCCAAAAAATAAAACATACAAAATAATATAAAAAGACCAGCTCAGCTCAGCTCTGTCCTCTGTAGTCAGAGAACAGAAAACCTGGACTTTGCAGCATGCTTGGAAAGTTAGCAAATCTGGGGAACAGAGAGAAGCTGCCTAAGCAGTGTAGCATGATGCAAACTTAGCATATATGTATCTTTTTCTATGCCGTCTGAACATAATGCAACAATTTAAGAACAGAAGTAACTTCTCCAAATTATGAAGAGGGAGGGCTCCTTCGAGCAAACAGACATCTTGCTTTGTGAAAGATTCCTGTGTTAATTTGATCTATATAATTAGGCATTGTTGATTTGTGCAGCACAATAACAAATGAATTGGACTGTAGGCAGCTTCTTATGTTCTTAGTTGATAAGCTATATGTGTGGTAAACAGCTTTTGGTTGCTGATAAGGCCGCTGCTGAAATGAATAGATTATGGCAGAAGGCTTGCTACAGGGTTGTTTTTTTTTTTTTCCAAGTTCTTTCATTTCATTATTTTAGACAACTATTTAGACAATTATTAGACATTATTTTAGACAATCCTAGATCAAAGCTTGAATTTACTGTGCTTCTGAATGGTTTCAGTCTGCAGTAACCTGTTATATGAAAATTTTGGTCATCATTTAACTTTTTAAGTATAAATGCTATGAGGACTCATTTTTAGTTATACTAGAGAACTGTTAACAGTCTGAGATCTGCTGAGCAGTAAAGCCAGTGGGTGCCCTTTCGGTGTCACCAGCCATCCTATGAAACATATTTATTTCTTTAGATGTCATCTTATCTGGGATAAACCTATGTCTTTCTCTCTTAGATTGTATGTAGACAAAGGAATGTCTATTTATCTTTCCCCTGTGCATTTACATGACAATTTTTTCTAAAGCATATCACTTTAAAAATAATTCATATCCATAGGTCAGCATTTGTTAATCCATTAATTCCTGAGGGGCCAGAGGAGGAAGAAATCTTCAGGAAAGGAGAATGTATGTAATACTTCATGTATACTTTATGGCAGTAGAAAACTCTGTATAGATTCATTGCAGTGGCTGAGAGAGAGCGAAGTTCAGAAATTCTACGAGCAAGAGTTGTTCTTAATTTATTTAAGATCAGATTTACTTCGGCCTCACACACCTGCTAGTACCTCGAGATTAGTCCAAACCATGAATTTTGAATCTGGATTTTGAAACATTTCCTCCCTCACCTTACCTCAGATACAGGGTTTTGTGTTAGACCATATCTAGTTATATCAATTTTAATATGCTATTGTAGTACATCAGAAGTACCGAATAACTAAACTGAGAGTAAGGAAACAGTAGATATGTTAATTAAGTAAATCATGCTTCCTGAACTGCTGCATCTTGTCTTGTGTTCATATTTGGGCTGTGGCACACTGAGGGCTATACTATCTAAATTGAATCACACAATATTTTACCCATCAAAGCCTCTATTCGGGACAGCATTTGAACACATGCTTAACGTTAAGTTTGTACGTAAATCCCATTGATTTCAATTTTCAGTGCTTTAATCTTTGGATGACCAATTTGACACTTTAGAGGTGCCTGATTTTCAACAACTGGATGCTCATCACCTTCTGAAAATAGAGCTCTTTCAGGTATCTCAACTTGGGTACCCAAAACCATAGGCAACCAAAATGACTAGTTGTTGGACTGTTCCTTTATGTCCTAAGTAGATTTCACTGCACAAAGACATAAAAGAGAGGAAGTCATTGTTAGCTTTCTGTATGTGCATTGTAAATCTTTTGGGTTTGTGGCAGCATGTACTGTGTATGACTGATTTTTTCTTTTTCTTATTCACCCTTGGTGACTCTTTTTTTTTCATTTAAAATTTGCTTTAAAAATACCTCGTTTTAGAGGAGTTCAAAACTACTCTAACTGAGTTAAAATAGTCAACTAAGTTAAAATCTGAAGATTGCGGGCTGCCATACCTGGTTTCATCATAACTCATGTCCTCATAAATTTGGTTCTTTGTACCGTATACACAGTAATCACACAAGTTTGTGGGGAAATCCAAATGCATGAGCAGCTAATTAACTGAACCACAGAAATGCTATTGAAGGAGATATGAGGGATGGGATGCAGTATCAGGACGCTTGGAAGTGGTCACGATAAAGCCAACTTTATTTAAAAAAAAAAAATATAAGGTGTAGATCCTTGCGAAAGCCTTGTTACATTGCTTTTTAAAGTCCCCTGCTTTGTTTATTTTTTGAAGGTGTACAAAAATAAAATACCAGAAGATTCTTAAAAGCTCCTTTTCCCCAAAAGTTCTACACTATCTTCAGTAAATATTTAAAGTATATACTGCCAACGATACAAAAAGTAGAAATGTGTCACACACTATTCAGTTCCTTTGCATTTTTAGTATGAGTCCATCTGTAGTGGTTAAATGAATATCCTAGTATGTGAATAATCGGTCTGCAGTACATTGCTGTGTTTATAAGACCAACAGATTCTATTGGCACACCAGCTAAGTGACCATTTCGAAACAGAGCACTTAAATAAAATGTATGGGTGAAATTCTAGCCTTGCAAAACTTCCATTGACTTCAGTGGAGCAGATTACATTCTATATTTTTTTCTTTAATGCAGACAAATATTAAGAGCAAATTTCTTTTAAGTCTGACTGTGAATCCAAAAATCACTTACTCTGGTGATGAATTTTAAAATGGAGAGAGGAGTTGAAAGCAATTTAAAACCAAGTGATGTTCTGCAATCTTTGTGCTCAATTATCATTATTATTATTTTTTTCTTTAGTGAACAAGATGAGGAGGGTTGATTTCAGTACTGCATCCTTACTGAAAATGGCTCCCACTGCAGAAGAAAGAACCATTGTTCATAACATATTCCTTAATACACTGGACACAAGGCAAGTAGGGGAAGAACTAATAATTTGCAAGAAGGGACGGTAATGTGGCAGTTGGATGCTCAGTTGTAGGGGTAGAAGGAATGCAGATAATTTTTGCTTCCCTATCCCATCACTTAAACACTTGGATGCTGTCTCCTGTACCTGGAATACAGGCACAAAGCACCATCAGTGTGCTGATATACCATGTATGTTCCCAAACGGAATTTTGTGCCATCCAAGAAAGCTAATGCTATTCAGCAGCTGCAATCAAGAATAAAACAACAAGTTTACGGTAGATGGCTTCTGAGAAAGCAACACAGAATAATCTTAAGAAAGGCGTTAGTCATGCTCAACCACAAGAAGGAATTTAACCCCCTGTGGGGCTCTTGGACCTATTGCACTGCCATTGCAGTCTTGTGCCTGAATAACTGGCTAGACTTCTAAAGGGAAGAGGTGTTCCTTGGCTATAATAATATTTTTTCACCTGCTGATCCAAGATTCTCACAGTGTGTTGTAAACATAAATTCTGACCCTGTGAGACTTACTACTTAATTTTATAGATTATGAGGGGGCTGGGAAATAGAGACACAGAGAGGTTATGATGTCTAGACAAGAAAACCAGAGTGAAAAATTTAAAAAAATGTGATGGGGGCAAATAATCTGAAAAGTGGCAGAATTAGAAAAGATTAAGAAGTGAAGGGATGATAATAGAGGGAAAAGAGAGCTGAAAATATAATTCTTATACAATTAGTAATATTTTTAATCTGAAGTGAAACGAGAATCTGGAAAGACAGCAGGAAACTCAAAGTAAGATACAGAAAGTGAAGTGACAGAAAGGAGGAAAGGGGAGGACAAAAAGGGGTAAGGGAAACATTTTATTACCATCTGTATTTTTAGTTAAATCCCTCTATCGACATATCGTTAATCTGTCTGAAGGAGTAGCTGCAGGGTTAGACACGTGCACTCTCACAGAGCCAGTCTTGAACTAACTTTATTAATACAAAGCAGTACACATTCTGTAATGTCTATAGAAATAACATTAGAGGAGCTCTTATTTATTCCAATAGCTTAAAATTAGTTGTAACATGGTTGAAATTTTCAAGGTTACTTAGTGGATTTAGACATGTATGTGTAAATCCCCCTAGACAAATTTGCAAATCTTAAATTATGTGTCTGTGATTAATTCATCTGGCATTTTGCCTCTTCTTATACTCTAATACAGTGGTTTTCAACCTTTTTTCATTTGCAGACCCCTAAAAATGTTGAATGTAGGTGCGGACCCCTTTGGAAATCTTATAGTCTACAGATCCCCAGGGGTCCATGGACCACAGGTTGAAAACTGCTGCCCTAATAAAAAGGTGAAGGACTTGCTTAGGGAGTTTAGAATGGATTTTTTTTTTGGTTGGCTGGGATATTTTGCTAGTTACTTTTCGGGTCAGGACACTTAAGAGGTTTTTGTGGTCTTATTAGCAATGGTTCCCCCATAAGCAGATGCATAAACATTTTGAGCATCAGCATCTAACTTTACTCATGTGAACAGTCCCACTGAAATGATCCACTTAAAGTTAAATATGAGCATACATGTTTGCAGGACCATGGCCTTAGACTAGACACTTGCATTAATCAAGTTCTGGTTTTCGAGGTCTGTCAGAAACAGCATATGTTAGTAGCACTTCCATTTTTTCCATTTGAATCCTGGCTTGCTTGGTGTGCATGCACACACAAGTGGTTGTTTTTTTTTTTTTTTTTTGTGGTTGTAGCTTGTTGAGCACTGCTGAAGCTGGATATTGAGTGTTGCCTCAAACCCCTTGTTTCTACAGGACTGTAAGTTTTCGGAGTCGTGTGCTACCACCCAATTCAGTATGGATGGAAGATGCAAAACTTAAAGGCTTGGTGATCTGCCATCCTCAGGTATTTGAAGGAGTACTAATGTGTTACAAAAGTCATAATGAATGAGTTATGAATCATCTTTAAGGTTGGCAGATCTAAGACATTTAACTTGGACTTTTTTGTGTTTTACTCTGACGTTTAAATATAGTTCTAAATGTAAGACTTTTAGCATTTCTTCTTATTTATCAGAAGGGATATCTTATGTAAAGAAATTCCTCCACAGACACCCGAGAGCAATAGGTGTTGATCAAGAGACAGTATCCATCAGTGTTAGTCTTAGGGTTGCCACCCAACCAGTTTTTACCCAGACAGTCTGGGTTTCAGCTTGTGTATCTGGGTGCCATTTAACAAGCCCTGATGTCTGGGTTTTTTTAAATCCTGGCGGGAAGAGGCAGAGCAGGGGGTGGGGGCTCATTACCAGCCATTAGAAAGGTGGGAACTCTAGTTAGTCTAATTTGAGAGCACAAGATTTTGACTGAACAGTTCATATTGTTTTAACAGCTTTTGTCTGCCAAGAATAAGATTCTTTTTAAATTAGCATTTGAATATATCAGCTAGGCTCACAGATTTGTGCAGTGCAAACCCTAAATTTACAAAGGTTTACCTATAACGCTCAGCAAATGTACAATTCCAGTAGTACAAATACAAAAGTGAAAACACCTGACAGATTCTGCAGAGCATGTATAAGATGGGCTGACTACTATTTTTTTTTTTTTTTTAATTGCCTTTTGGATAAGGTGAGCTCTTAAGAAGTAAGCATGCTGAATCATTTAGACTTCTGTATATGTTTTAATTGTGCTGTACAGCTGCCAAATATTCATTACAGGAGCTATGTATAATCCCATAAACAAGACTACAAATGAACCTGAGAGGCTTTACCACTGTGTTGTGTGAGTACATGCATATTGTTGCCACTTTGCTGTTTGTGTTTCTAATGCAGGAACGAAACATTTTCAATAGAATCTTTGGGGGGTTTCTCATGAGGAAAGCATTTGAGCTGGGATGGGCTACTGCCAGCAGCTATGGGTGAGTTTCAGGTTTTCGGTATTTGTGTAATCCAGAACATTTTGTGTGTGTTATTAATGGGTAGGGGGAATCTGAACTACAAAATAAGCAGTCAGTGGAAAATAAGTATAGTTGGGATAGAAAAGGGTTTGATGTTTGAGTGGCTATTCTAACAGCCACTTACTCTTAGAAACCTGACTAGGTCCCTGATCCTGCAAACACTTAACAAACCTGTCCAACTTTAAGCACATGAGTAGCCCCACTGAAGTCTGTGGGACAACACATATACTGAAAGTTAAGCACATGTGTAAGCTTTTGCAGGAGTGAGGCCTGAATGAAGAGGACTAGACAAACCAAAAGTGGCAGAAAATTGTGTTTTGACTCTAGTTCAGTGGTTCTCAAACTTCCCCCCCCCCCCCCCCACGGACCACTTGAAAATTGCTGAGGGTCTTGGCAGACCACTTAGATCTTTCCAAATGTTTGTACCATTAGTTAACTATTGTAAAGCCCTCTGGAGAAAAGTACTATTAAAAAAAAAACTTTAATAATTAACGTTTTTTTGTTCTACAAATAAAAACGCACAACTCACATTTTAATATCAGTAGTCTTACCTTTCTCATGCGATGGATGTGCCCTCTCTCCCCTGCTGCAGCAGCCCCCAAGCTAGGGTTGGGAAGAAGGGGGGGTCTCTCCCTCTGCCCCCTGTCGTGGCAATCTGTGAGCTGGGCTGGGAAGGTGGAGTATATCTCCTCCTCCCCCGCCCAGCAACCACAGAGCTGAGGCTGGGAAGGAGAGCCGTCTCTCCCTGGCAGCCCACAGCCCTGGAGCTGGGGAAAGTCGCCTCTTTCTCTGTCTGTCGCAGCCCTGCACATCTGAAATTCCCCCCACTCCCTCTTCTCACCCCACTGGCCCCTCCCACCTACTCCCTGCATGGCTCCACTGATTAAGTGGGTGGCCCTTCATTCTCTTGTGTGTGTGCCTGCCCAGGCATGCACCTTAGAGGGAAATATCTGCAGAAAACCTGAATGGAGCTCCCGGACTCCTGGTGGTCCACAGACTACAGTTTGAGAACCTCTGCTCTAGTACGTAATGTTGCTATAGTATGTGGTGTAGTAGAAGAGGGTGGGAGCCAGTACTGTGGCAGGAGTACATGTATCACCTCTATGCTGGCATTCCCTCAGGATATTGGTTTTCTTCTTGGCACCCTGGCTGTATTCTTCAGCAATTCTTATTATTTTTATATTTATGTGGCTCAGTTTCAGATATATTTTGCATTAAAGATAATTGAAATTGTTTCAACGTGTGCAGAGACAAGTAGCTGCTCTTGAATACCAAGTGCCTTTTTTTTCTCTGCAGAGGTTCCAGACCTTATATAGTAGCTGTAGATGATATCATGTTTCAAAGACCAGTTGAGATTGGATCCCTATTGCTGCTTTCTGCACAGGTAGGAGTTTGTCTCTTTTTTTCAAACAGCCATAAAGCTTATTCAGCTTGATGTCTTCATTATCAATCATTGGCAATGAACAATGAGTTATGAAAGTGGTGGAATCAACTCTTCTTCCGTCTTGTCCCCTTTCTTTGGTGTAAATGATAAAATAATAACTGTCCACTGTTCTGTCTAGGTTTGTTATACAGAAAAAAAATATATCCAGATTAGAGTACACAGTGAGGTTTATGATTCGGATACCAGAGAGCACAAGACAACCAACGTCTTCCATTTCACTTTTATGTCAGAAATAGAGGTACCACAGATTGTCCCAAAAACATATGGTGGTAAGTGGCAATTTTAATGCATCTCATTAAAACTTTGTTCTTGGAAGGGAAAGACCTATTCTCTGTCTGCTGGTGGAGCGTACTTAAGTTTTAATAGACTACTACTACTAGTAGAGTAACACAAAATGCCCCTTCATGCTAACCTGTATTGATTCTATACCCTGCCATAATGCAAATGTTTCATATGGCTTCTCAAACTTGGTCTTCTGTGTAGTGCCCAGTACACTCCAGAGGCTGTGTTTTTAAAGTGACTGTTTTTTTAAAAATACTTTTATCTCTTTTCTTTCTTCCTGTCATTTCAGAGTCCATGTTGTATTTAGATGGCAAACGGCACTTCAGTGCTACCACAAAACAAACCAGAGAAGTGGAGAAAACTACTGCAGCGCCATAGCAAATTGTTAGCTGTGGAGAAACCTCTGCCAAAGATTGCTAGCTTCCTATGAACGGTGTATCAATAATGGTATTCCTGCTCTTTAACGCAGTGTGTCATCAGTGTAGGCATATTGGAAAGTGGTCTGTTTTTGAACAAAAAGTCAATCATTTAACACTATTTATACAACTAGCTGTAGGCTGACTGTGATGTTGTACAGCTTTCTCCTCTACTGTCGCTTTAGAGCTTCCATAGTTAAGATGCATAGCTTCTTAAAATTCTGCTCTGACAGGCTGTTCATGTTAGCATAGAGGGCTGAAAACCATAGTCCAGAAAACTTTAAAGGGATACTACCATAGAGAAGTCTCAATTTTGTCACCATTCCCATCTCTTTTCTCCTACACACACTCATGCTTCTCATTATGGTCCCTGATACAGGAAAGCTATCATCTCTCTAAAATGAGGGCTGCTGCTGTTTGATATCCTGTTCGATCATTTGTGTGCAAATCTGACCCAGGGTCCTGTGTAAGTTAGTCAGCCTCCTGTTGGTTCTCAGGAACAGGTGAATCTGGGCAGCAGAAGAACAGTGTGATGTGCACATCTGTGTTATGTGAACATTATCCTTGCAATTGCGTGTGTATTTCTCTGCTGATGGGATCTCATAAGGTTGCTGCAGCCCTTGTTTTGAAGAATTGATGATGTGTGTTTTCTTCTACTTTTTGAGGACACCCTAATTTTTACAATGAATGAATTGGCCAAATGTGAAGTTTACAGATATCTGTATGTGGGAGATCCCACCAATACTGTATACTCCTTTTTGAATTCTTTTGTATAACTGATTCAGTGAACAAAAGATGACTAGGGAAAATTCCCGAGAAAATTATTCCCGAAAGCTTTTAGGCTAAATATAGTACAGATGCTATTGGCAGGGTACGTGTGGAGGGGAAGGCAGGCTTTTTAGAACAGAGCATTAGGTTCCAGCTTTGTGTGGAAGCTGCTAGAAAAGCAATGGATTGAGCTGATCCATAGAATATCAGAGTTAGAGGGCACCTCTGTAGGTCATCTAGTCTAACCCCCTGCTCAAAGCAGGACCAATCCCCAATTAAATCATCCCAGCAAGGGCTTTGTCAAGCCTGAACTTAAAAATCTCTAAGGAAGGAGATTCCACTACCTCCCTAGGTAACCCATTCCAGTGCTTCATCATCCTTTTAGTGAAAAGTTTTTTCCTAATATCCAACCTAAACCTCCCCCATTACAACTCAAGGCCAGTACTCCTTGTTCTGTCATCAGGTACCACTGAGAACAGTCTAGATCCATCCTCTTTGGAACCCCCTTTCAGGTAGTTGAAAG
>NC_133769.1:225591871-225655934 GCF_003597395.2 Chelonoidis abingdonii
GTGGTCTACAGATCCATTCTCTTCTGGACCCCTATGTCATGGTTCAGTTTAGGAGAAAGCTAGCTATACAAATTCCCCCTCATTCTTTTTACTGCCAGACTAACCAATTCCCATTCCAAACTTCAGCTTTCGCTCACTAGTCCATCGATTTGCGGCACAGCTCTCTATCATTTTTGTTGCCTCTGCTGGGACTGCTTTCCGAGTTTGGGGTCATTAACGACACATCGCTCCTTGACTAGTGTGGGCCCAACTGGACACACAACGTACTGCAGATCGAAGTGGCCTCACTGTCAACAATAGAGGGGTAATGATCACTGTGTCCTTCGCTCTCGCTCGGCAATGCTTGACTCAGTTATAAGCCCGAAAAATGCCATTAGCCTCTTGGCAGCAAGGGCACACTGATCCATATCCGCTTTCATTACTGACTTAGGTCGTCCTTTTTCTGTGGAACTGCTGCCTAGCCATTCGATCGCTAGTCTGTGGCAGTGCATGGGATTCTTCTGTTCTAAGTGCAGGCCTCTGCACTTGTTGAACCTCATCAGATTTCTTTTGGCCCAATTCTCTAACTTATCTAGGTCCCTCTGTATCCTATCCCTACCCTCCAGCATATCTACCACTCCTCCCAGTTTAGTGTCATCTGCAAACTTGCTGAGAGTGCAGTCCATGCCATCTTGCAGTTCATTAATGAAGATATTGGACAAAAGTGGTCCCAGGACCGACCCTTGGGCCACTCCGCTTGCTATCGGCTGCCAACTAGATGTGGAGCCATTGATCACTACCCGTGGAGCCCGACCATCTAGCCAGCTTTCTATTCACCTTATAGTCCATTCATCCAGCCCATATGTCTTTAACTTGCTGGCAAGAATACTGTGGGAGAATGTATCAAAAGCTTTGCTAAAGTCAAGTCCACTGCTGTCCCCTCATTCACAGAGCTAGTTATCTCATCGTAGAAGGCAATTAGGTTAGTCAGGCATGACTTGCCCTTGGTGAATCCATGCTGACTGTTCCTGATCACTTTCCTCTCCTCTAAGTGCTTTAGAAGGGATTCCTTGAGGACCTGTTCCATGATTTTTCCAGGGACTGAGTTAAGGCTGGCTGGCCTGTAGTTCCCCAGATCCTCCTCCTCCTCTTTTTAAAAGATGGGCACTACATTAGCCTTGCAGAAATCAGGGCCCAGTGACCCTGTTGAGCAGGCCGGGTCCTGAGATGGAAAGATAGCAGTGTTCTCAGACTCGGAAAGATTCCAACCAGATGAGAGAGTATTGCTTGAAGAAAGAATCCTCAACTGGACTACAGACTGTTTGCTTTTTTTGTTGGTACTAAGGTGGGCAATAATGAAGCACTACACCAAAGACTTATTTTGTATGTATGACGTGCAAAGCAGTGTTTCATTGTAGAGGGACCAGCTGAAGTCTCAGAGAAATAATAGAAACACTCTAAAATAGATTACAAAGAAAAGACCTAGATCTGGTTGAGAACAATGATGGGATAGCTGTAGAGGAAGATGGAACAATCTCCACTTAAGTACCTTAAAAAACCTCCTGAATAGGAACCAAAGAAGAAAAGAGAAAATTCATGTGGAAGCATGCAGCCTAGAAACTGGCATATACATTACACCCTTGACAAGACAGAGCGAAGAAGATCAGAAGGAAGAGAGGCAAAACACGTACAGCCCATCCAGTCAGTAAAAGGCAGTTACTGAAAGGGAGCCACCAAAGATAGTAGATGTACTATTAAACTCTTTATTAGTACTGTGCAACATTGATTTAAAAATTACCACTATGCAATCCCAATAAAGCACATATTAAATGGATTAAGACCTGGCTAACTGATGGGTCTCAAAATGAAGTTGTCAGTGGTGAATCGTCATCAGGTGTGGGGTTTTCTGGTGGGAATCTGCAGGGCTCAGTACGAGGCCTGATGCTTTTCAGTGTTCTCATCAACGATACAGAAGTAAATATAAAATCACTGCTGATAAAATGTGCGGATGCCACAAACGTTGGTGGCGAGGTAATTAATGAGGATAGGGCAGTTATACAAAGCAATCTGGATCACTTGGTAAGCTGAACAAACAAATGCATTTTAACACAGCCAAATGCAAGGTCATACCTGCAGAATGAGGACCTGTATCCTGAGAAGTAGTGACTGAAAAGTAGTTAGGGCTCATAGTGGACAAGCAATTCAATGTGAAATCCCAATGTGATGTAGCAAAAAGGGCTAAAAGAATCCATGGGTATATAAACAGGGAAGTAGTGAGTAGAGTAGGGAGGTGATTTTACCTCTGTATGGCAGTAGTGAGACCAATTCTGAAATACTATGTCCAGTTTTCAAAAATTGGAAAGGTGCAGAGAAGAGCCACAAAAATTATTTTGAAAACCGAAAAGCATGCGTTACAGAGAGAGACTTAAATAGCTCAATTTGTTTAGCTTATCAAAAAGATTGAGATGACTTGATTACAGCGTATGAGGGAGAAAATACTGAGTACTAAAGAACTTTTTAATCTAGTGGAGAAATGCACAACAAGAACCAATGGCTGAAAGTCATACACACAAATTCAAATTAGGAAAAAGGCACTGATTTTTAAGAGTGAGGGTTATTAACCATTGGAGCAAACTACCAAGGGAGGTGGTGGATTCTTCATCTCTTGATGTCTTCAAATCCATAGTGGATGTCTTTCTGAAAAATATTTTAGCTAAAGTTGATTCACAAAGCGATGTTAGTGCACACCAAGCTGGAGTATAAATTTACATCACCATATGGAGAAGCCATTAGAAGAAGCAAGTAATCTTGGTCCCTCACTCAGCAATCCAAAAGGGAATACGTTGATAGAACTAAGCACTATAGTAGGATCTTATTTGAGGATAAAAACATTTGAGAAATTCAGAATCCTGACGTGGACTCTTCTGCTTGTAGCAAAGTCAGACCATTGTTTTTAAAAGGAATTTAATATAGCTCATTTCCATTAATATTAAACGGAAACAAAATTCAACTGTACAGTGTGTCACTGCGACATTCCCTAGTTCTCCAACCTGGGGTGCCTTTCATATTGCTTTGCTGTGGAAACAACCACTCCTGGTTTGTTCACACACAGATTCTAGCATGCAAAATCACTTGCAGCTGAATGATATGAGTGCTGTAGCCAGTCACTCCTGAATTATATTGCAAGGTGAAACCAGCAAATTCTCAGTTTTAGACTTGTCCCCAGAAATGTGCATCTTGCACTGCCCAGCTCTTTCCTTCTATGCAGTACAAGCTCATAGAAAATCTATCATTTTATTAATAGAAGATGATATGCACAAACCCTGTCATCTTAATGAAGTTCCCAAATACTTCAACCCAAGCACCCTGGTTTATATAAAACAACAAAACAAGTTTATTAACTACAGAAAGATAGCTCAAGTGATTACAAGTAATGAGGCATAAAAGTCAGAATTGGGTACAAAGAAATAAAGGGTAAGACACAAACTAATACCTAACTTTATAAGCTAAATTAATTCAAAGCAAAGGTTTTTCTCACCACATGCTTTTACTGGCTGAACTCTTTCAATCAGGACTGCTCCCCCAGTTCAGTGTTCCTTCATGTGTCATTGATGCCATGAGCAGAGAGAGAGGGGATTTGTGTCCTCTGTTCTCCCTTATAGCATTTCTCTTCTTTGAGAATCATCTCCAGCTGGGGTTCAAGTGGCAGCAAGTCTGTTTGCTAAGATGTACATTTCTTGCTCTCTCAGCTCTTTCTGACAAAGAATGGCCACTTAACCAGGTGATTGTTCATCTGATTTTGTGGACACCTGGCTGAGGCATTCATATGCCTTTTATCTCTGAGGAACTGGTATGGACTGCTTCCCCAGAATTGGAATATGTCTTACTAGAATACAGTGTTCTACAGTAGAAAATCATACCTTTAATACAGTGTTGACACACACATTTTGCCAGGACAATAATACTCAGCAAATTATGAGTTTTCAAATACCACCTCACAAGGCATACTTTGTATAAAATTTATCATAGTTACATAAAAATGGTAAACAAAGGGGTACAGTCTGTCACCGTTACCCTGGGTCATTCCCTTCCAAGCTGTTATTTTTCACGTAAAGATAGGGTTGGACAATTTTTCCAGAAATGTTATGGGGGGACTGATGCCATCTGACACTATCTAGAATAAGTTGGGGGTAGAGTTAGCTACCTGTTGCATATATAGAACTTCTAACTTTTCAACCAAACTTTGTTGAAACTTTATGACAATATGGTGATATTTAATACTTCCTGTTATCAGTTGTGATACTGTACATATTTCCTATTGTCTTCCTGTTTGCACTCCAGACAGGGCAATAAAATATACATGGACCCTTTTGAAGTTAAATATGTTTTATCTATCCAGAAGTCTATCTGAAATTCTCTCCCAGTTTTTCCCTCCCTCATACGAGGCAGCATGGGTGGCTGTCCAAAAAGTAGTAGCACTGCTGAGACCTGCGGTCAGATACAGACAGCTCTATCAGTAGCCCCCTACTTCTTACACTTTAACATTTGGCACAGTAATCCTATTTGTTACTTGCATAACAGTTATGAGTTAGAGTGGATACCCAATCCTGTCCCCACTTTTTTTTTTTAAAGCAGCCACTCTAGATACATAAAGCACTATATTTTCCAATGTCACCTTTAGCGTAATTTTTTAAAACAAAAAATGGAAAATTGCCCTCAATAGCTGTGGCCAAAGTCCAGAAAGCCAACCCAGCAAATGCAGAATAAAATGGAATGCATAAGTATGGAAGCCCTGTGTGTTTATAAAATTCCTGGTGACTTGGACTTAGAGATGTACCCCAACCAGAGTAATGATGGACATGTATGAATAACCATGTGTATACTGTAATTAACAAACAAACCAATGGAAATACATTATTTGTGGGTCTGGTTATTTCAGTTTTGTCAATTAGGAAGTATAGGTGTCTCCAGGCTTGCTCATGTTCAACATATTAGTGGGGCAGTGTGTACTCGGAGTTCATCTGTGAGATGTATTTCTGTCTCTGGCTCTAGGCCAGCTGAAGCTTACCTGCTTAGAAGAAATTTGTTACCATTTGCATGTCATGTTAACATACATGTTTATATACAAGTACACATGAGATTAAATTATATGGAGTTAAATAAATCTGGTGTATAATGTAAAATATATATTTGATGTTGCAGGAATGGAATTTTGCATTAGTTAGAAATGTTACATTATTTTGTATAATGAAATATTTATCCCAATTAAATGACCAAAATATAGCCCTCACCCCTACTTTTAAAATGACTATCAATACCAGACAGGCCTAATGATAGTAAGAGCAAATATACTGCTAATAGTTCTTGGGGGCACAGCTTAATGCAATCATTAGTGTGTTGTGCAATAAAATGAATTCATATTTACAGGAACTTTTGTTTTTTAAATGCTACTGTGTACTCTCTATCATTCTTCTCTTTATTGCAGCATTACAATCCTTCAATTTTGTCTGTATTTCATTGCCTTTGGTAGAAGCTATGTTCAGTAAGAGCTACTGTACAGTACAGTGTAGAAGACAGAGTGGCCTCCCTCTGGACTGGCTAGTGAGACCCCACTCCCCTCCCTCTGATGGGCAGAGCCAAATGTGCCCCATCCCCAGCTGGAAGTACCAGGAGGGGACAGGAAAGATGGGGAGTGCTCTGGAGCTCAGTTGCTGCTGGACCACTAGAGGGAGCAGATCTCTCTGTCTGGGAGCTGCAGTCCCTGCAGGATCCCAGACTGACAGCTGAACTGACCAGCAGCCTGTGAACAAAGAGGCAGAGGACACCAAGGAATGACTGAAGCGGCCACTTCCCGACTGCGAGGTGGCAAGATATAACCCCTGCTTGATGGAGTGACACAAACTAAGCGGGGTAGGAAACAGCCCACGGGAACCAGACTTCAGTCCAGTTGTGCTGCCGGGAAGCGAGGTAGTGTGTCTTGGGGTCAGCAGGAAAATCACTGTGGTGTGACCATATTCCACTAATAGGGCCCTGGGCTGGGACCCGGTGGAGTAGTGTGGGCCAGGGTCCCCCTGCTGCCAGCCCTACTCACCTGAGGCCAGAAGGCCTTGCTCTAGACTTATATTGCTGCCTGCCCTAGCCAGGAAGCTTGGGCTAAAGTCTGTTCATTGCTCTGTCCCACCCAGAGGCCCAGAGCCATAGACTGTTGTTTGCTGTCATTCCTAGTCAGGAGGCTCAGGATTAATGATTATTTATTGCTCTGCCCTACCCAGTGGTCAGAGCCCAGATTGTTAACTGTTGTGTTCCCCGGCAGCAGGCTGAGAGCCACAGGCTGCTGATTACTTGGCCCCAATCAGTAGGGTGTGAGCTCAACTACTGTTGCCTGACACAGTGAGGTGGAGGGGCTTCCCTCCCCCACTGGATAGCAAGGGACCACTACATACAAACTTCTTAATTATTTTTTATGGCTTTGCTTTAAGGTAGCTGACTTTCTAAAGCCTCTTGTAATAGATATTAAGATAACTAGTCACAGGTGAGAGGTAGGTGGTGTGACATTACACCCCATATTCATAATAGAAATATGGCTATGATATGCATATGGCATAACTAAGATATATTTTATGCAAGATGGCCCATGTAAGGTATCATTAGAAAGATTATGATTTACTGAATGTGATTATCCTCTTTGTATGCGTATATCATTTCTGTATTTAAAGTTAGGAATGTTGACTATGTAACAATTAAAACTGGGTCTGTATTTGCAAGACACCCACCAGACAACCAGCCATCAGATAGGCCATTAGGAAGAAACAATAAGACTGTGAAGATACTAATCTCTCTCCTTCCTGAGAGGCATCGTGAGACCTAGCTCTGATACTACCAAGGCCATGGCTACACTGGAGAGTTGCAGCACTGGTGGTGGGCTTACAGCACTGCAACTTAGTAACTGTCCACACCTGCAAGGCACATCCAGTGCTGCAACTCCCTGGCTGCAGCTCTGACTGTACACCTGGTCTGCTTGAGGTATAACAATTGCAGCACTGGTGATGCAGCACTGCTCTGCAGGTGTGGCCACCAAAAGCGCTGTAATTGGCCTCCAGGGTATTAGGAGGTATCCTAGAATGGCTGTTCACAACAAACCGGAAGACTGGGCTCCCCGGAGCTGCTTATCTGAAAAACAAATACAGCTCCTGTTTGCTTGAGAAGAGGCAGGGGAATTGCTTTGGAATGTTCACAGCTGTTTGCTTGAGTAGAGAAGCCACATGGCAGAGGGGGAGGGAGGAGTCCGTGTTGGAGCTCCGAGTGCATAATTTGCATTTAGTGAATAAGAGAGGGCGGGGAAGGGCTCAAAACTTTTGAAATGATTGCAGGTTGGTGATGTGTATGTTCTAGTCCTTAGAACTTGCAAGGCAGGGAGCTGACAGCTCCAAAAATCCACTCTCTCTCTCTCTCTCTCTCCCCCCCACGCTCCCCTTCACCCTCTTTTGAAAAGCAGGTTGCAGCCACTTGAACGCTGGGATAGCTGCACACAATGCACCACTCCCAACAGTGCTGCAAATGTGGCCACATTGCAGCGCTGGTAGCTGTCAGTATCACCACACTCCAGTGCTTTCCCTACACAGCTGTATGAAGACAGCTGTAACTCCCAGCGCTGCACACCTCCAAGTGTAGCCATACCCCAAGTCAGGTGATAAGATCACCTGCTACAAAATACCATCTTGGACACTGCTGGTACTTTCCCTCTGTAGGGGGATGGGGATCAAACAAAGGTTTCCTGCCTTAAGTAAAGCCTTTTTAAGGCTGGGGAGGGGGTTAATCTTGAGTCGTCTTGGGTAGGCAATGGAGAAGGACTGCTGAAAGTACCTGAAGAGACAAAGGAACTAATCTGAGAGGAAAGGCAGGGGTGAGTCCAGACTGAGAGGGGTCCAGGCTGTGACAAGAAATAACTGGAAGTCTAAGCTACAGAAATTCTGCAACTTGCCTAAAATAATTTAGTGTTAGAAATTACTTCTTGAAACCTGTCTCTTTAAGATCTTAAGCTTAGTATGTGTTTTGCTTCAGTTGCTCAGTAATCTGCTTTGTTCTGTTTACTATCCCTTATATTCACTTAAAATCTGCCTTTTATAGTTAATAAATTTGTTTTGTTTATTATTAAACCCAGTTTGTGCAGTTTCTAATGGGGTGGGGCAAGAAGTTGTCCATATCTCTCTTCACATTGAGGGAGAGGGTGAATTTTTATGAGCTTGCGCTGTGCAGATTTTTCTGTAGAGTGCAAGACAATATACCTTTGGGTCTGCACTCCAAGGGAGTTGGGCACATAACTGCTGGCGCAAGTCCCTTAAACTGAGTCTTCCTAGAGCTGATCTTAAGTGTCTGTGTCTTTCGGCAACTGGGCGTGGCCCTACCTGTGTGTGTGCCAGAGGAGGCTGAAGAGCCTGGCTCAGCAAGACAGGGTAAGAAAGGCCCAGGCGGGCTCAGTGACATCCCAGTATATCAGGGAGCACCTTAAAGTGGGGTAACCCATTACGGGTGGCATTTGTCATGGATTAAAAATTAGTTGAGAGAACAAAACTAAGAATAAATATTAAGTTTTCATGACAGGAGTTTACTAATGAGATGTCTTAAGGCTCTGCACCAGGAGGAGCTATTTAATGATTCGATGAAGTTGCAAAATTTGTGGATAACACGTTTGCTTTAGTTAGCTCAAAATTGAGCAAATAACTTAAGATTTACCCAGCACCAGGGAAATGGGCAACACAATTATAGATGAAATTCGCTAATGGCAAGGTAATGCTTCTGGGGAGAAACAATTTGAACTACTTGTACACATTGGTGGAATGTGTAGTAGTGGAAGTGGTGTGTGTCTGTCAAGTTTATGGTGCTTTTCACTTAGAGATGAACTCCAATCAGATGTTACCTCAAAGTAACTATGAAGGCTGGGCCAGCGGTGAGGACATGATGCCAGGTCTTCCAAGTCGCAAGTCAAAGTCCCTGCTGTGCCACAGTCCTCCATGCACTGCCCCCACCCCTACACCGGCTCTGCACTCTCATAGGCCAGGAACAGTGGCCAATGGAAGCTGGGGTGGTGCCTGCGGGCAAGAGCTGTGCGGAGCTGCTTGCATGCCCCCACATAGAAGCTGGACCTGTGCTGGTCGCTTCCGGGGCACAGCACGGTGTCAGAAGAGGTAGCCACTAGCCTGCCTTAGCTGGGCAGCACTGCCGACAGTACTTTTAACGGCCTGGTCGGCGGTGCTGACGAGAGCTGCTGTGACCCAGTGCCTTCCATTCCATGACCCAGCACTGGGTTGTGAACACGCAGTTTGAAAACCACTGCTGTAGAGCTACTATGTCCCTCTGTGGGTGGGGGCACCCTCCTGCTCCAGCCCAGAGCCCCCTCCTGTATCCCAACCCCCTCATCCCTGGCCCCCAACCCTCTGCCCCAGCCCTGAGCCTCTCCCACACCCCAAATCCCTCATCCCCAACTCCATTGCGTCGCGGGCATCAGCAATTTTCTTCAACAGGGTTGCTAGAAAAAAAGTTTGAAAACCACTGCGCTACAGAGCCAGCCATCCCACGGTGCTCTGGAAACAGAGGTATGACACATTGGTGAAAGAGGACTAAAGGGGCACTAGGTCCCTTCCAGCACTGCACTGGCAGGCAGGACAGGGCACAAGGTGGCCCCTTGTGTGTAATCTCAAATATTAAATCCACCCAGTGTGGGTTTGTTCTAACAAGCAGCCTAGAAACTAAGTTTGTTCTATTAATTTTAAAATCTCAGGAAAGTGGAGCTCAAGTCCCAGTACAACTGATTGGCAATGAGCTGAAGACTGAACTGTTTCTGAGACCATCAGTCCAGAACAGATAATATGCATGAGTAGCACCATCTGCTGCTGTGCTGGACTCAGCTTTATCAGACTTAAACTCAAAAGAGCCATTGGTTGTGTTCCACCACCCCATAGTTAGTTTGTGTCCATCTCCTGACTTTCATCTAAGGGTGTAGCTGCTTCATGAAGTTACGTATAATTTCTTTTACAGATGGGGAAAATTGAGGTAAAAGTACTTTGATCCAGATCATGAGAGTCAGAGGTATAGTGAGGAATCTACTTGTCCTGCTTCAGGTCCCATACTCTGACCACTAGCAATACTAACTATCTGCTTTCTTAGGATTTGTAACATACACACTCTTTTTGAAATCATATTTTAAGTGACACCCATTTATGCTAATGCATTTTTCAGCTTTGGCCTCCAGACTACCTCAGTACCTACAATTCCTGTCTTGAAGCGAGACAAAGCGGTTTGAGTACATGGGGAAGTAAATAGGCTATCCCACTGGATGCAGTTTGGGTGGAATAGAGAAGTCCTGCAACAAAAAGATGGGTCACACCATATGGAGAGGCAACATGAGCCTTGATCATGCTTTTGCATACCAGATCTGATCAACTTTGAACGTGAAGAGGTAGAAAGTGAAGATAAAATTAAGACTCGTCATCTTACCACAGTGTGGAACAAAAGGCAGAGAATCCCATTGCCTGTGGGCTTTTGAAGTGAAAGAGAGGTTTCCTCTGGCTAATATTTCATTACGGAAGTCTGAGAATATATTAATATTAAATATACTGAAAAATGCATTTTGGGGCATTGACGTTATTTGAAAATGTGAAATGAAGTGGCCAATTTCATCTAAAAAAATAGTTTTGGGGACTGAGGTACTATTCACAAAAGCGAGAGGCTGCCCTTGCAACATTTAGAGTACACACTTGGGCCACTCTGGTTCAACTCCCCCGCTGCATGGGGAGAGTGAGTTTTGAACCATGTCTTCTCATAGGGTAGGATCACACCCTCACAACTCACCTATAGTATCATTTTCTCTGTTTGCTTTGCTGACTAGTTAGTCAGTTATATGAAGTGGAATAGCTTCAAAATGAGAGACTGAGACAGTCCTACCCAAGCCTCTCCTGTAGTCTATGGGTTAGGGTAGTCCTGTGGGAGGTAGGAGACTGAGATTCAAATCCCTGTGCCAAAGGCTATTTTACTATAGATACGCAATGAAACAGCATCAACAGGTGAGGCTAAAAGCACCTTATATTCAAATAGGCTAGTGGCTAGAGTACTTTCTTGTGAGGGATCCAAGTTCAAATCTATCCTCCGCAATAGGAAAGATAGAGAGTGAAACTGGGTCTTCCACTTGGCTTGTGAGACCGCATAAGCACTGCACTAAAGGTCCAAAAGGAGGCTGCTCCTCCCACTTCGTGAAGCTTTAAAAATACTTAGCAACAAAATGTTTTAGGTCAAATGAAATGTTTTGTTCAACCTGAAACTGACTCTTTTGATTTGCCAAAAATGTTTCATCATTTTAAAATTTAGTTCAACTGGTACCACATTTTATTTTCAAAATTTTAAAAAGGCCAGTGAACCAGAAAAAATCAATTATTTGCTCAGTTCTAGAAGGAAGAGGTTACAACTGTGTATTTACCAAAAGTACATAGGCACGGCCCAACACAAAACACTCCCTAAACAGCTTTTGTCTGCTGTGTGATTCTGCCCCAGACAAATACTACTGTGTGATTCTGTAATATTCTACTAATTAATTCTGCTGCAAAAGCTCATCAAATTGCTAAGCACTGTGCAGTGTCACATGAAGGACACAACTATCTCAAACATCTTGTGACTGCCACCAAATCTAAGATTTCTTTCAGAGATACCTGGCCACCCTACATTTCAGTTGCAAATCAGTAATTTTACTGGGATGCTGAGATATTAATGGATCAGGAAGACAACACTTCGGAGGTAGAAGCATTAGCTCAGATTGGGGTATCCCACTTATTTTCTGCATTCAGTTATCAGTTTCTGTTCTTGTGTGCTCAACCTAGTCTCCACCATTCCCCAGTCAATCCTTCCCAGGAGAAGGCAGGGAAACTGCCCTTTATTGCTTGCACCCACTTGTAAGACTATTACAGTGTACTAAGTGTTATGAGTCCAACTCTCACCCCATTAGTTAGCCACCAGTGCACGCCACCCTAAGGTACTTTAAAAACAGTTATGTGATGAGAGGAGTGGTTTCAGTGATAGACCCCAGCTGTTGCCTGTGGGCTGTAAATGATGCATCAGGTGGGTTGGGTTAAGGTCATTCTAATTTTTGCTGGTTCATCCGAGCTACAATTGGCAGAGCTGAGGAAGGGCTGGTGCATAGATCACTTTCCATTCCCTCAATTCTAATCTGTGAGCAGCCCCATAGCTTCAAGACTCTTTCAACCCTAATGATGCACCCAATGCTTGTTTCAGCCTCTTCCAGTCTTTGCAGCAATCTTTAGCTACTCTCTCTGCCTAGCTGTCTGAGCCCTGAATAATTTCTTCATGTAGTATTGTTTTTCTATAAGCACTTCTGTCCCATTTTTCAAACATGCCTTTGTGGGTCTGTCCCTTTAAATTTGTCAGAGCCAGCCATCTCCAGGCCTAAAACTGCCATTTTCCAAGTGACTTCTCCTTGCTGTATCTACTTCTCCTCTATCCAGTAAGTACTTAATTTGTAATGGAAGAGATGCTGGGGCTTAACCAATTTGTTTTACATTGATAACATATGCAGTTAGCCCAGGAGCTATGAATTGCCAAACCTCGGGGTGCTGGGTCTCAGCCCTAGCACAAATTAAGCTTTGAGTATTTTCTGTTTTGATCTCCCTTCTTGCTCCTGACATGAAATGCTTTCACTGCCTGGCCTCTTATGTTGCCATCATTTTATTATTTCTTCAGTGTCTCCTACACCCTGACCTTCTGGTGCATGACAGGGGTTTGTCATTTGACTTTGTCTGAAGCTGCTTGGGTTAGTGAGTGGCTGGAAGCTGAAATGCTTTCAGTATGTTGATGACAACCAACTCTGCATCTCTGTCATGTTTCATTTGGCTGGGGCAGTGGAAAAGACGGTTACTCACCTTTGTAATTGTTGTTCTTCGAGATGTGTTGCTCATATCCATTCCAATTAGGTGTGTGCGCGCCGCGTCCATGTTCGTCGAAAGATTTTTACTCTAGCAACACTTGGTGGGTTGGCTGGGTGCCCCCTGGTGTGGCGCCGCTATGGCACCAAATATATACCCCTGCCGACCCATCCGCTCCTCAGTTCCTTGTTGCCAGCTACTCCGACAGTGGGGAAGGAGGGCGGGTTTTGGAATGGATATGAGCAACACATCTCGAAGAACAACAGTTACAAAGGTGAGTAACCGTCTTTTCTTCTTCTAGTGCTTGTTCATATCGATTCCAATTAGGTGAATCCCAAGCCTTACCTAGGCGGTGGGGTTGGAGTGAGATACTGCAGAATGCAGAACCGCTGAGCCGAAGGCTGCATCATTTCTGGATTGTTGCACCAAAGCACAATGGGAAGCAAAGGTGTGTACTGAAGACCAAGTAGCTGCTCAACATATCTCCTGGATAGGTACTCGAGCTAAGAAGGCAGCCGACGAGGCCTGAGCCATGATAGAATGTGTGGTAATATGTCCCGGAGAAATATGAGCTAGATCATAGCAAGTACGGATGCACACCGTTACCCAGGACGAAATCCTCTGAGAAGAGATGGGTAGGCCTTTCATCCAGTCTGCCACTGCAACGAAGAGTTGGGGCATTTTGCAGAAGGGCTTCGTCCGGTCAATATAAAAGGCGAGCGCCCTATGTACGTCGAGGAAATTTAACTGCTGCTCCCGGCGGGATGCATGCGGTTTGGGAAAGAAGACCGGAAGGAATATGTCTTGACTGAGATGGAAGGCCGAAACTATTTTGGGGAGGAACGCTGGATGTGGTCGCAACTGCACCTTCTCTTTGTGGAACACCATATACGGTGGGTCCACCATCAGAGCCCGAAGCTCAGAGACTCTTCTAGCTGACGTGATGGCTACAAGGAAGGCTGTTTTCCATGACAGATATAGGAGCGAGCAGGTTGCCAATGGCTCGAATGGAGGAGATGTAAGCCTTGTCAGGACCAGGTTGAGGTCCCAGGAAGGGGCGGGGCGGCGTACTAGGGGGTATAGACGCTCCAAACCCTTGAGGAACCTCAAAACCATAGGGTGGGAGAAGACAGAGTGACTACCTTTTCCTGGGTGGAAAGTAGAAATCGCCGCCAAGTGCACTCGCAATGAAGAGCTAGCGAGGCCCTGCTGTTTAAGATACCAGAGGTAGTCCAGTATAGTGGGGATGGGAACCTCCATGGGTGTGGCATTCAGTGTTTGACACCAGCAGGAAAATCGCTTCCATTTGGCCAAGTATGTAGACCGAGTGGAAGATTTTCTGCTACCCAGGAGTACTTCTTGCACTGGGGCAGAGCAGCGTAACTCCGACTGGGTTAAGCATGCAGGAACCACACTCTGAGATGAAGGGATTGCAGGTCTGGGTGGTGAAGCCTGCCGTGGTCCTGAGTTAGAAGATCTTGATGGAGAGGCAGGGAGATTGGGTCGGCTATCGAGAGGTCGAGTAACGTAGTGTACCAGTGTTGTCGGGGCCACGCAGGGGCAATCAGGATCAGACGAGCCCTGTCCCTGCGGAGCTTTAGAAGAACCTTGTGCACCAGTGGGAAGGGTGGAAAGGTGTAAAGCAGCTGGCTCTTCCATGGGATTGGAAAGGCGTCCGATATCGAGCCCGGGGCGAGACCTTGGAAGGAGCAGAACCTCTGGCATTTCCTGTTCTCGCAAGAAGCAAAGAGGTCTACGTGGGGAAAGCCCCACTTCTGGAAAACAGAATGTGTAATGTCCGGACAAATTGATCACTCGTGAGACAGAAAAGATCGGCTGAGTTGATCTGCCAGAGTGTTCCGAACCCCTGGGAGAAAAGATGCTACAAGGTCTATTGAGTGGGCTATGCAAAATTCCCACAGTTGGATTGCCTCCTGACAAAGGGGGGAGGATCGAGTCCTTCCTGCTTGTTTATGTAGTGCATTGCCGTTGTGTTGTCCGTAAGCACTGAAACACAGCGACCCTGCAGATGTTGCTGGAATGCTTGGCACACCAGGCGGACTGCTCTCAGTTCTCGGACGTTTATGTGCAACGCCAGCTCTTGAGATGAGCAGAGGCCTTGTGTGTGAAGATGGCCTAGGTGAGCCCCCCCAGCCGAGAGATGACGCGTCCGTCATTAGGGACACTGAGGGCTGCATCGGATGGAATGGCAGTCCTGCACACACTGGGGAGGGTGTTAGCCACCAGTCGAGGGAGTGTAGAATGCTCTGAGGAATGGTGACCACCATGTCTATGGCATCTCTGCCTGGGCGGTAAACTGAGGTGAGCCAGGTTTGAAGAGGACGCAGGCGTAGTTTGGCATGTTTGGTTACAAAGGTGCATGTGGCCATGTGATCGAGGAGGCTGAGACAGTTGCGAGCCGAGGTCGTCGGAAAGCCTTGGAGGCTTTTTATAATTGAAACTATTGCCTGAAATCGGGGTAGTGGTAAGCAGGCTCTTGCGAGTTTGGAGTCTAGAATGGCCCCATAAACTCTATTCTTGTGTGGGCACTAGAGTAGATTTTTCTAGATTGATCATCAGGCCTAATCGGCTGAATAGGTCCTTGACGATGCCCACGTGCCTGGCGACTTGGGCCTCGGAGGTTCCTCGAATAAGCCAGTCATCTAGGTAAGGAAAGACATTTATTCGACGACAACGGAGGGAGGCGGCCACTACAGCCATACACTTCGTGAACATGCGACGGGCTGTAGAGAGGCCAAACGGAAGGACCGCAAATTGAAAATGTTGGCGGTTCACCATAAACCATAGGTACCGTCTGCGTGGAGGGTAAATGGCGATGTGGAAATATGCGTCCTTCATGTCGAGAGCAGTGTACCAGTCTCCGGGATCCAGGGATGGAATGATGGTCCCCAGGGATACCATGTGGAACTTCAACTTTTTCATGAACATGTTGAGTCCTCGCAGGTCCAGGATAGGCCGTAGGCCTCCTTTTGCCTTGGGGATTAGGAAATATCGGGAATAAAATCCCTTGCCCCTTAATTCCTCAGTACCTTCTCTATAGCCCCGATCAAGAGGAGCGTTCGAACCTCTTGCCAGAGGAATTGCTCATGAGAGGGGTCCCTGAAGAGGGACGGGGGAGGGGGCTGGGAAGGAGAGGGCGAAATGAATTGGAGGTGGTATTCAAATTCTATCGTGCGTAGGACCCAACGATCCGAAGTTAATTGGGTCCACGCAGGGAGAAAGGAGGAAAGGCGGTTGCAAAACTGAAAAGGATCCTGGGGAAGGACGGGTGCTCTGCTCTCGGGCGCACCTTCAAAAGTTCAGTTTGGGGCCCATCATTGGTTTGGCAGGACCGTTATTGCGGCCCCCTTGGGGTCCAGACTGCCGTCTGCGGTTACCACGATCGCGGCTTCTGCCAAAGTCTTGTCGTAGCCTAGGTGGGGGGTAAGGGTGCTGAGACTGGCTATGGAAGGACCTTCGCTAGGTCTGTGGGGTATGCATCACGAGGGAACACATAATCACCCGATTGTCCTTGAGACTCTTCAGCCTAGGGTCCGTTTTCTGAGAGAAGAGGCCCTGGCCTTCAAATGGCAGGTCTTGGATGGTGTGCTGCAGTTCAGGAGGTAGGCCTGACACTTGCAGCCATGATATCCATCTCGTCCGTGATTCTGGAGGCCACACTTCTGGCTGCCGAATTGGCAGCATCAAGTAAGGCCTGGAGGGAGGTCCGTACAACTTTCTTTCCTTTCTCCAGAAGGGCCTGAAATTCCCGGCAGGAGTCCTGTGGGACCAGTTCAGTGAACTTGCCCATCGCCTGCCAGGTATTATAATTATATCTGCTAAGCAGGGCCTGTTGGTTTGCCACCCTGAGTTGGAGGCCCCCCGCAGAGTAGACTTTACGTCCCAACAGGTCCATACATCTAGCCTCCCTTGATTTTGGGGCTGGGGCTTGCTGGCCATGGCGTTCCTGCTCATTCACGGATTGGACCACCAGAGAGCATGGAGGAGGGTGGGTATATAAGTACTTGTACCCCTTGGAGGGCACCATGTACTTTCGTTCCACCCCTTTGGCCGTGGGAGGGATAGACGCCAGGGATTGCCAGATGGTGTCCGCTTTGACTTGTATGGAGCAGATGAATGGTAAAGCCACAAAAGTTGGCGCATCTGCCGACAGTATGTCTATCACAGGGTCTTCAACCTCCGGGACTACTTCTACCTGTAGACTGATATTTAAGGTGACTCACCTCAGAAGGTCCTGGTGAGCTCGGAGGTCAATAGGGGGCGGACCCGATGAGGATGTCCCAGCTACTGCTTCATCTGGGGAAGAGGAAGACGACAGACCGGTGATGAGTGGCTCATGTATGGACTCGTGGTCAGGAGGCACGTCAGGGTCTGGGAGGACCTGAGGGTCTGGTGCCAAAGGAGATCCGTCTGTACCCGCTGGAGGGGGGTGGCTAACAGTGGCCTTCGGTGCGCGATGTTCCGACGGGGTGGAACGTGATGGTACCGTGGGTTCACGGCCCAAGGTGTCCAAAAGGACCACTGTTGAGGACCTTGGTCTGGACCTTGGGCCTCATGCAGAACTTGGCTGTGTATGTCCGAATCCCAGTAGGAGGCACTATCGGCGTGCGATGAGACAGACGCATGCCGCGATGGCCATGGCGGAGCAGAGACCACTTGGGGAGGAGCCCTGCATCCAGAGAACTGTTCTTCGTGCCGCACCGGAAAGTGGTATCGGGTTCCATACCAGTACTGGGAGTAGGACCGGGACCTGCGACCGGCGCGGTGCCGGGAGGTCGACCGGGATCTTGAAGCTCTATGATGAGAGCAGCTGCGGTGCGAACGGTGCCGGGAGCTGGACCGGCGTCTGGACTATCGGGCCAGTGAGCAGGATCTCGAGCGGTGCCGCGAGTACGACCAGTACCGAGAAGGAGATCAGTATCGGGACTGCGAGCGGCGTCGGGAATGGGATCGGTGCCAAGATCGAGAACGCTGGTGGGACCTCGATCTTGAGTGGTGCCTTTTGGCAGTGCCGATCGAGGACGGTCTTACCATGGCAGGCTTGCCTGTTGATTGAATAACCCGCACCGGCGGTGCCGGGGGTTGAGGCAGGGTGGGCTCCGTTAATGCAATCAGTTCCCTCGCTGTAGAAAATGTCTCTGGCGTGATGGGAATGACGAGCTCTACCGAGGCATGCACCGGGGAGGTGTCAGGCACCGGACTCGACGGCCCTTGCAAGGCCAGAATCAACGGTGCTGAGATTGTCAGTGCCGCGGCAGCTATTGGTGCCGGGCAGCTCGACTTAGGCTGCTGCTCAGACTGCAGTGCTGATAGTGAAGTCGCACGAGCTTTGAGCTTCTTGGCTCGTGGGGAGAGGGAGCGGTGCCGGGCAGGTTTCTGGGCCGGTGCTGGGCTGGTGCCGAGATGTCTTCGTGGTGCCGGTGCACTCCGGTGCCAATGAGACACTTCTTCCCGGTGTGGACTGATCGACACCCGGTGCCAAAGGTGGAGGAGTGAGGGCTGCCTCCATTAGGAGCTGCTTGAGGTGAAAGTCCTGCTCCTTTTTCGTCCATGGCTTGAAGGATTTGCAGATCCGGCACTTGTCTGCGAGGTGGGATTCCCCCAAGCACTTGAGACAGGAGTCGTGAGGGTCTCCTCTGGGCATCGGCCTGCGGCAAGCCGAGCACAGTTTGAAACCCGGTGAGCCAGGCCTGGGCACCGGGTGAGGGAAAGGGCTAATCCCCAACCCTCTGAACTATATACACTAACTACGTTTACGAAAAATTATTAAAAGTATTAACTAGAACTATAGAGAATAAACTATATACACAATAAGTATTAGAATGAGTGAATAGCTAGGGAGGTGGAGATCAGCTAAGCCGCGCTCCAGTTCCAACGACCAACACGGGCGGTAAGAAGGAACTGAGGAGCGGATGGGTCGGCAGGGGTATATATTCGGTGCCACAGCGGTGCCACGCCAGGGAGCGCCCAGCCGACCCACTGAGTGTTGTTAGGGTAAAAATCTTCCGACGAACGTGCACGTGGCGCGCGCATACCTAATTGGAATAGATATGAGCAAGCACTCCAAGAAGAACAAGTATCCCAGTGTCAGGAGAGCTTTGGGGTCTGACTGTGGTCTGAGTTAGATGTAACAGAGTGTTGAGAGTTGGGAGAAGCCAACAGAAGAGTTGCAGAACTTATACTGGTATAAATATATCTTCTGAGTGAAGGAAGGAAGCCACTATTTTGTAACATATGATCACAAGTTAGATCCATTTTGAATTCTGGGCTGCTGGTGGATGCCAGGAGCTGCCATGGTTAACTGCCCACTTTTTCATTTTGGGCTGATGGAAAAGTGTGACCTTTTCCCTCTGATGTAACCCTTATCAGTATCAGGCATGCCTATGTTGTTTAGTTTGTTTTTTTATAATGCACTCTGCAGGGGACTGCCCACACGGAGCATAGGGAAGTTAGAAACATACAAAATGTTGTGGTTTCTTTATGAAGAGAGGCTTCAGACTGGGAATACATCACATGGTGCTCCAGCATCTGCAATGGCTAACTAATAAATAACAGATACAGGCAGATAAAACAAATCCTCTGCAAACAAAACCTTACCAGTCCTCAACCCAATTTCTCCTATAGGCAAAGGCTAATACATCTGAGAAATCGTGTGTGCGAGTTTCTCCCTCTCTGCAATTCAGCCGCATTTGATGTCAGCAATGTGCTGGAGCTCCCTTGTTATAAATGAGCAAGACATTCTCAGCTTTTGAATTCCCTTCCATCTTGTACGCCATATCTTGGCGCTGTTAGCCTTTAGCAATGGCACAAGGCTCCTCTTCCAGACATCTGGGGAGAAACTGAGTTGAGAATTGGAAAAAAGACGGTTACTCACCTTTGTAACTGTTGTTCTTCGAGATGTGTTGCTCATATCCATTCCAGTTAGGTGTGCGCACCGTGCGTGCACGTTCGTCGGAAGATTTTTACCCTAGCAACTCCGGCGGGCCGGCAGGACGCCCCCTAGAGTGGCGCCACCATGGCGCCTGATATATACCCCTGCCGGCCCTTCCGCTCCTCAGTTCCTTCTTGCCGGCTACTCCGACAGTGGGGAAGGAGGGCGGGTGTGGAATGGATATGAGCAACACATCTCGAAGAACAACAGTTACAAAGGTGAGTAACCGTCTTTTCTTCTTCAAGTGATTGCTCATATCCATTCCAGTTAGGTGATTCCCAAGCCTTACCTAGGCGGTGGGGTCGGAGCGAAAAGTCGCAGCGTGTAGCACGGCAGAGCCGAAGACTGCGTCATCTCTGGACTGCTGGACCAGGGCATAGTGGGAAGCGAAGGTATGGACGGAGGACCAGGTCGCTGCCCGACAGATTTCCTGGATGGGCACGTGGGCAAGGAAAGCCGTCGATGAGGCTTGAGCCCTGATAGAGTGCGCAGTCACATGGCCCGGAGGGGCCTGTGCCAAGTCATAACAGGCCCGGATGCAGGACGTCACCCACGAGGAGATTCTCTGAGATGAGACGGGCAACCCCTTAACACGTTCAGCGACCGCAGCAAAGAGTTGGGGGGTTTTGCGGAACAGCTTGGCTCGCTCAATATAAAAGGCGAGCGCCCTATGGACGTCCAATGAGTGTAGCTGCTTCTCCCTGCGAGACGAATGGGATTTTGGGAAGAAAGGCCGGGTGCGGTCTCAGCTTACTTTGTCCCTGTGGAACACCATATATGGGGGATCCACCGTGAGGGCCTGGAGCTCCGACACCCCTCTTGAGGAGGTGATGGCCACCAGGAAAGCGGTCTTCCAGGAGAGATAGAGAAGGGAGCAAGTTGCCAATGGTTCGAATGGAGGGGACATGAGTCGGGCCAGAACCAGGTTCAGGTCCCAGGTGGGGGTGGGGCGGCGAATCTGGGGGTAGAGACGCTCCAGACCCTTAAGGAACCTACTCACCATTGGGTGAGAAAACACCAAGCGGCCATCCCCTCCTGGGTGGAAGGTGGAGATGGCCGCCAAATGAACCCTTAGAGATGACACCGCCAGGCCCTGCTGCTTGAGGGACCAGAGGTAGTCAAGGATATTAGAGATGGAGACCTCGGTGGGAAGGAAGTTCCGTTCCGTGCACCAGCACGTAAAACGCTTCCATTTGGCCGAATACGTCGCTCTAGTTGAAGGCTTCCTGCTCCCCAGGAGCACCTGCCGCACTGGGGTAGAGCAACGCATTTCAGACCGGGTCAGCCACTCAGGAGCCACGCCGTGAGGTGCAGCGACTGAAGGGTCTGGGTGACGGAGCCTGCCATGGTCCTGAGTGATCAGGTCCAGGTGAAGAGGGAGGGGGACAGGGTCGGCCACGGACAAGTCCAGCAACATGGAGTACCAATGTTGTCGGGGCCACATCGGAGCTATCATGATCAAGCATGCCCTGTCCCTGCGCACCTTCAGAACGACCTTGTGGACGAGCGGGAACAGTGGGAAGACGTAGAACAGGTGCGTCGTCTACAGGATAAGGAAGGCGTCCGCTACTGAACCCAGTTCGAGACCTTGAAAGGAGCAGAACATCTGGCATTTCCTGTTCCCGCAGGACGCGAAGAGATCCATCCGGGGACATCCCTACCTCCGGAAGAGCGAAAGAGCTACGTCCGGGCAAAGGGACCACTCGTGGCAAAGGAAGGATCTGCTCAGATGATCCGCCAGCGTGTTCCAAGCCCCCGGGAAAAAGGAGTGGGCTATGCAGAAGTCCCAGAGTCTCAAGGTCTCCTGACACAGGGGAGAAGACCTCGTGCTGCCTGCTTGTTTATATAATACATGGTCATTGTGTTGTCGGTGAATACCGAAACACAGCGGCCTTGAAGGTGATGACGGAACATTTGACAAGCAAGGCGGACCGCCCTCAACTCCCGGACGTTGATGTGGAGGGCTAGCTCGTGAGGGGACCACTGGCCTTGGGTCTGCAGGGCCCCAAGATGGGCCCCCCAGCCCAGGTCCGAGGCATCCGTTGTCAAGGACACCGAGGGCTGGGGCGGATGGAACGGGAGCCCCGCACACACCACGGACTGATCCAGCCACCACTGTAGGGAGCCCAAGACGTCTTGGGGAATGGTGACAATCATGTCCAAAGGATGTCTGGCCGGACGGTACTGTGCAATGAGCCAGGACTGGAGGGGCCTTAGGCGGAGCCGTGCTTAGCCCGTGACAAACGTGCAGGCCGCCATGTGGCCCAAGAGAGTCAGGCAAGTGCGTACTGAGGTCAAGGGTGCTGCCTGCAGCCTTCGTATGATGGCCGTCATGGTTTGGAACCTCGATAGGGGAAGAACGGCTCTGGCCAGAGTGGAGTCCAGGATGGCGCCGATGAACTCTATCCTCTGAGTGGGGATTAGTGTTGACTTTTCCACATTGAGCATTAGGCCTAGGCTCATGAAAAGGCTTTTGACCATGTCGACGTGGCTGAGGACTTGTGTCTCTGAGGATCCCCGGATCAGCCAGTCGTCGAGGTATGGAAATACGTGTATGCAACTGTGGCGGAGGTAGGCGACGACCACAGCCATACACTTGGTGAACACTCTCGGGGCCGTGGAGAGGCCGAACGGGAGGACCGCAAATTGAAATTGTCGGTGGTTGACCACGAACCGAAGAAACCTCCTGTGGGGCGGGAACATGGCTATATGGAAGTAGGCATCTTGCATGTCGAGGGCGGCGTACCAGTCTCCAGGATCCAGGGATGGAATAATGGTCCCCAAAGACACCATACGGAACTTCAGCTTTACCAGGTATCTGTTGAGTTCCCGCAGGTCGACGATAGGCCTGAGGCCTCCCTTGGCTTTGGGGATCAGGAAATAGCGGGAATAAAACCCCTTGCCCTGCTCGGTCTCGGGAACCTCCTCTATGGCTCCTTTGACGAGGAGCGCTTGTACCTCCTGCAGGAGGAGTTGCTCATGAGAGGGGTCCCTGAAGAGGGACGAGGGAGGGAGGGGGTGAAACAAATTGCAGATGGTATCCAAGTTCCAACGTGCGTAAGACCCAGCGGTCCGATGTTAGCCAGGACCACGCAGGGAGGAAAAACGAAAGACGGTTGGAAAAGGGAGGGGACGGATCTGCGAGAGAAACTGGTACATCGCCCTTGGGCGCACCTTCAAAATGAAGGTTTCGGGCCCGAGGAAGGCTTGGAGGAGCTCTGGTTCTGTCCTCCATGGTTGCCTGATTGTCTACGGCAGCCATTTCTGTTTCGCCGCCTGGCGAAGTCCTGCCTCTGCCGGGGTTGGGGGTAGGGCCGGTGTTGTTGCTGAGGCCGGAAGGGCTTGCGCTGGGTGACGGGCGTATGCATCCCCAATGTGCGCATAATGACCCTATTGTCTTTTAGGCTTTGCAGCCTAGGGTCAGTCTTGTCAGAAAACAGGCCCTGGCCTTCAAATGGGAGATCCTGGATGGTATATTGGAACTCTGGAGGAAGGCCAGAGACCTGTAGCCAGGAAATGCGGCGCATGGTAACGCCAGAAGCTAGAGTCCAGGCGGCCGAATCTGCGGCGTCCAGAGAGGCCTGCAGGGAAGTTCTCGCGACCTTCTTCCCCTCATCAAGGATCGCAGAGAATTCCTGACGCGCATCTTGTGGAAGCAACTCCCTAAATTTGTCTGCTACCGCCCAGGTGTTATAACTGTAGCAGCTAAGGAGAGCCTGCTGATTGGACACCTGAAGCTGGAGGGCGCCCGCAGAGTAGACCTTTCGGCCAAGCAGGTCCATGCGCCTCACTTCCTTTGACTTTGGGGCCGGGGCCTGCTGACCATGACGCTCCCTCTCGTTTACGGATTGGACAATGAGGGAACACAGGGGAGGATGAACATATAGATACTCATACCCCTTCGAGGGTACCATGTACTTGCGTTCCACTCTGCGTGCAGCGGGGGGAACGGACGCCAGAGACTGCCAGATGGTAGTGGCATTAGCCTGAATGGTCCGGATAAAAGGAAGGGCGACTCGAGTGGGTGTGTCTGCACACAGTATGCTCACTACCGGATCCTCAATTTCTGACAACTCCTCGGCCTGTAGGTCCATGTTTTGTGCCACGCACCTGAGGAGGTCCTGATGCGCCCTGAGGTCAAGCGGAGGGGGGCTGGTGGAGGTTGTTCCAGCCACTGCTTCATCCGGGGAGGATGATGAGGAGAGACCCAGCAGGAGTGGATCTGCAGGAGGCTCTGCCTGGAGCACTGCGTCCGACTCGGGAGGGAGTTCAGGTTCCTGAGGCTGAGACAACCTCTCCTCCATAGAGGGAGGAGGAGGACAGGAAACCGTGGCCTCCAGAGCCCTGTGCTCGGAGGCAGTGGAATGCTGGGGAATCTGCTGAGGGCCTTGGGTTTGATGGTACACCCAAGGTGTCCAGAATCTCCGCTGCTGCGGTCCATGTTCCTGAGGTTGGGGTTCATGGAAAAGAGCAGCAGGCCCGTCGGTGTCCAGGGCGTACGCGCTATCCGCCTGCGAGGAGACAGACGGCTGGTGGGATGGCCAGGGAGGGGCCAAACGGGACTGATATGGGTCCCTCGATCCTGATGGCGGAGACCTCCTCGGTGCCGGAGACCGGTGCCGGGAGTCATAACGGCGCCACGATCGAGACCGGGACCTACCACCAGCTCGGTGCCAGGAGGTCAACCAGGATCTGGAACACCGACGGTGGGAACGGCTTCTTGAGTCCCGGTGCTGGTAGCGATGGCTCGAGCCAGAGCGGTGCCGGGAGTATCAGGACCGGCGTGAGGTGGACCTGCGCCGCGAGTATGACCGGTACCGCCACGGTGAGCGGTGCCGGGACTGCGAGTGGCGCCTGGATCGAGACCTCCCACGGGACCGGGAACGGTGCCGGGACTGCGATGGAGATCCGTGCCGGCTCGGTGAATCCAGAGACGGTGCTCTCATGGCTACAGGCTTGCCCTTAGACTGCAGAACCCGCACCGGAGGCACCAGGGGTTGAGGCAAAGCAGACTCGGTCAGTGCGATGAGGTCCCTAGCTGAGGAGAATGTCTCTGGCGTAGATGGGACCGTCAGCTCGACCCCAGATCTTATTGGGGAGCTGTGAGGGACTGGACTCAACAGACCTCTTGGGCCCGGAGTCGACGGAATCACCAGTATCGGTGCCACGGCAGAAGTCAGTGCCAGGCGCTCCGTTCGAGTCTGCTTGGCCGGAGTGGAAGACGCCGAAGGTCTTTTGTCGGGCCCCGGTGCCGGGGAAGGCCAGTGCCGAGGTGTTTTCACGGGACCGGCGCGGTCCAGTGCCGGAGCGGAGTTGGCACTCGGTGCCGAGGACGAAAGGTGAAGTGCCGCCTCCATGAGGAGAGTCTTTAAGCGCTGGTCTCTCTCTTTCTTGGTCCGCGGCTTAAAGGCCTTGCAAATGCGGCACTTGTCGGAAATGTGCGATTCCCCGAGGCACTTCAGGCAGGAGTCGTCGGGATCGCTCATGGGCATCGGCTTTTTGCAGGCTGAGCACGGTTTGAACCCCAGTCAACCGGGCAGGAGCCCGGCGCCGGGTGCGGGGGAGGGCTAAAGCCCAAGCCTGCTAACTATGTACAACAAGTAAACAACAACTATAAAACTAATATTCTATACTCTAACTATAACTATATACAACTAGTAGAACAAGGAGAAGCTAGGGAAGTGGAGGACAGCTATGCCGCGCTCCACAGTTCCAACGACCAACACGGCGGAAAGAAGGAACTGAGGAGTGGACGGGCTGGCAGGGGTATATATCAGCCGCCATGGCGGCGCCACTCTAGGGGGCGACCTGCCGGCCCGCCGGAGTTGCTAGGGTAAAAATCTTCTGACGAACGTGCACGCACGGCGCGCACACCTAACTGGAACGGATATGAGCAATCACTCGAAGAAGTTTTGTTTGCTGTGGGGTTGTTTTATCTGCCAGTGTGTATTTATTTATATTGCAACAGCACCCAGAGGCCTTGCACAGGATGGAGTCCCTATTGTACTAGGTGCTGCACGAATACCTGTTCACTGCCCAGAAAAGTTCACCTAATCTAAGAAATTCTCACTGGTGAGAGCAATCTATTGTATAGTTTGGTGAAATTAAATTCCATCCGGATCTCCAGGGCCTGGGATGCTGCCTCATCATCATTCTGTATATATGAAAAAAGCAAATTCTAACATGACACAGTATAAGAATAATAAGTTTTAGTGGCAATGTCACTTTGTACTCTTTCAAGGATCACACTATGATTTTCAGGAAGAGAGGTGGACATTATTCATAATATCAGATGCTTTTTGCTGACTGTACACAATGCTATGTGGGTTTTGTTTTGGTTTATGCATGACCTTATGTTAAAGAAATCAAAGTGGGAGGAAGAGCACCCATGCATAGGATGCGCATTTAGGAGGAATTTCAAGTTCTGGTGGTGATCAAGCATGTTTTAGGGGTGATATTTTTGTCTCTTGAACAATGTGTGCACATGAACCCAAAGACTCTACAATTCCCCTGTTCTAAATTAAGAGCTATGAAAACAGTTGGAGGGGAATAGGAAAAAGTTTCAGGTCATAGTGTGAAAGTAGGATCATCTCCAGACTATGTGAATTTTAAATACACTAGAATCTTCCTTTTATATTAGCATGTATCCCAGAAGTTTTAAGTGTTAAAAAGGATAAACAGATAAAACTAGATCCTTTGTTAATACAAAATGGTGTAACTCCATTTATTCCAGTAGAACTATGCTGACTTACACTTGCTGAGAATCTGGTTTTTAATGTTCGACTGAAAAAAAACTAAAATGTTTTCCAACTTTAGACAAAGATGAATTTTAGTTTAACTCCTTTAAACTGTATTCCTGGCTTCAGAATTCATTACAGATCACTGCATTAATTTGTGGAATATGGTCTCAGACTCATAGTGAACAACTGGCAGGTAGCAATTTTTCAGCTGCAGTTTCTAACATGTCATCAAAAATAGAGAGGTAAGGCTTTATAGAAAACCACTGGGAGGGAAATTTCTCATATCTTTTTGAAAAAGCAGCAAAGGCATAAAGGATTTTACAGATTAAGCTTTTGTGGAAATTAAGCGATCTATCCAAAATGAGATTCCTAAAGCTAAGTACGTATAGCTAAGGAAATGATATACATTATCTATATAGATATATGTATTTTTAAGAGGATGCAAGTAACTAAAGATTAAAGTGCAATTTCCCTGCCTACATAGTATGATAGCAGAGCATTATGCACTCAACATATGAACTCTTGACGAGATGGAATGGAATAAACTCAAGCTCAAATTCTTAGCCTCCTTTCAGGAGGCCCTAGATCAATTGTGTCAACTCTTTCTGCTAGTGGTAGTCTCTGCACAGTGAATATCTGTATTTTGAGAAAGCAACTACAGTTGGTAGCCACTATAAATCAGCCAAATGCATGGAAATAACAAAATGACTGGAATTTTATTGACAACTTGAAGTTGCATGTGACTTGTGTAGCTCAGAAGAAGCAAGTTTCAGTTTAGTTTATCAAAATACTTCAGTTTTCCAGCTGGATCTGGGATTATCTGTGTGAGAAAGAAAGTGAAAGTGTTGGTCTAAAAACAAAAGGAACAAATATTATCTACCTCATATTCTGGCATTAATGGTCACACACTACATTCAGAAATTACCTTTCACCTGTTCACATCTACGGTTAGTGCTTGTCTCTAATGAACACTAATCAATGGAGGGCAGTAGGGGCGATGGAGGAGGAAGTGGAGTTCAAGAAAGAAATAGAATCTACCTTGTTGAAAGAATGTACTCCAGTCTGATTTTCCCTGTAAGTGAACTTGAAATTATTTCCATAAATTAACATCTGTACTCAAGTGCCTCAGAGTTTACTTACAGCTCTTGACTTGGCCACCACGCTCTCATGGCATCTTCAGGTTTGATCTAATTAAATCAAATACATTTAGAAGGCATGGCTACAGATGTTAATGTATTCTGAAGAGTGTTTTGCAGAACTATTCTGCTGTTTAAGTGCACTACAGCTTTTGCACAGAAAGTAAAGAGAACATCTTATTTGTTTTTACGTCAGCGCTATACATTTATTGTGGGCTGATATTCTCAGCAATGAGTCAGTTGTCAGCAACAGGTGTACAGAAACAGCAGATGCTATAAAGTAGTAATCTATTACTGCTATCAACCGGTCTCCCTTTCATTATGTGTATTCATAGGCTTGACCCTTCTAAGAATGGGAAACCACTCACTTGTCAGCTGCTAATGGACAGATTATTCAGTTTAGGCAAGGTAGTGGAATGCATGATTTCCAATGCCATACATATGCCATCCTATAACCCACTTTCACCATGAAATCTAAAGAGCCAGTTTTCCCCACTAAGACAAATCTTAACTAGTCCATGAATATAATTCCCAGCATCTGCTTGTTTCACAATGTAATGCAGAGGTCTGCGCTAGCCACTTAAATGTTGCCAGTTGCAATGTTTACTAGAGGCTATACAGACGCTCTGGCTCTCTGCACGCACTGTTTGAGATCTTGTATGTAGATACAATTTAGGGACTGTCTTTTAATGCGTGTCAGTATAGTAACTAGCACAATGGGACCTTGATCTTGGCTGGAAACTCCAGAAGCTACTAGAATACAGTTTATTAATAATGCTGTATCGGTTTATATCATTAGCATCCTATTGACATTATGAAAATGTTATTGTTTATAGATAAGCCCACTGTCTATATGAATGAACACATTTCATGGCCCTGCCAAAATGTGGTATTTGATGCTGTCGTGTATTACTAACTCAGCGAAAGGTGCAGAGACCACTTCAATTTTTTGCTGCTACTGAAACCTTACAGAATTTCTTTCAAGGCACCTTTTATTTATTTTCATTTTAATTTTTTTTACATAATGCTGTTTGTGCCAACAGCTGAAACAAGCAGCAGAATAAAAAAGAGCAGCTTCCAATAAATGCCAATGTACACCGTAGTAGTTGCACTGCTGTACCGGTACGTCTGGTGAAGATGCTCTAAGACGACGGGAAAGAGCTCTCCCATTGGAATAATAAAACCACCCCTTGAACGGCATAACCTCTCCTGCCAACAAAGTGCTGTGCAGGCGAGTGCTTATGTCACTCAGGGGGGTGGCTGATTCACACCCTTGAGTGATGCATGTTATGCCAACATAAGATGTGTGTGTAGACATAGCCTTAGAAAAAATATTTTCGTTGTTCCATTGGGGCCTGATTCAACACCCACTTAATTCAGTTGCTTCAGTGGGCATTGAACTGGGCCCTTGCTCTTTGGCTCACAATCATGTTAGTGTGAAGAAACAAAAGAAGCGATACTATGCTGCAAAATGCATTCCATTTTACAATTCTAACAGTGGTAGTGTGCTTTGCCAGATTGTGGGCAATTACACAAAGGCATGGGCAATGAGATGATTTATACTAAGGAACTGCTTAGGAACCCTAATCAAGGATCAAGTCTCCATTATGCTAGGCACTGTACAGTTAAGACAGAGAACTTCCAACTCGCTTTTGACCTGCGTTGCAGGATGGGAAGGAAATTCTCCCTCAAGTTAACTCTCTGGTGCTTCAGGTTTTGATCATACATTGTAAAGTTGAGGGAGAAGGAAACTCCTGATGTGAAGAGATTAACTTTTTTCCTGCATGAAATACTGCAAACATGATATACTGTAATAAATCAGTCAATAAAATTCCAATGATAACAGATTAAGAACTTATAAAAATATCACAATGCACAGGGCCTGATATTGTGTTTCCATTCAAGTTAATGAGAATTTTACTTTTGCCTTCAATGGAGATAGGATTGGGTCCCTAATTTTATTTAATCATGCAAAATAATGAATGTATGCTGAATATAAATACAGACTTACTGTCTCACTGCCAGGTTTCCAACCAGCAGGGCAAACTGAAAAAAAAAAAACAACCCACGAAAAAATGGAAGTTGGCTTAGTAGAAAAGAAATTATTTTTCTAATTTATTTGGTTTTCTAACCATCCCTCATAAAAAACTAAATCTTTGAATTTTAAGTAATATAGCAAGAAGGTGCCACATGTAAACATCTGCAAATATGTAACATGCTTATTCATCAGCCAGTATCCCTAAGACATTCATATTGATACTATTTGTTGGGCAGGTTGGATTGTTCCATTAACAAAAAATGGGAAATCTTTGCCTGGTTGAATATATGTTGGGTTTGATTTTCACTGTTTTCAGTCTATTAGTCAACTTACTGGCAAAGTAATAGTACCTCCCATTCTGCAGATGAATCTCCATTCCAAGAGGACATATGGTGCCAAGATATGGTGCCAGCAATTCCATCAGGTGGAAATGGAGACAGGTATAACTTTCTTTAAAACTAATGCCAGAAGGCAAGTATTACAGTAGCAATGAAGAAAAATTTAAATCTCTCTCTCTAGAATGTGACTGTTTTTGTTTGATATCCTGCTTAGGATGTAAAAGGATTAGGATGATAAAAATAAATATTTACCATTCTTGCAATTGCTCAGTTGTTCATGTACAACCTAGGTAAGACCACGGAGCTGATCCTGCAACTGCATATGGGTAGGCAGACCTTGTGCCCAGGCAGAGTTTCATTGGCTTCGATAAGGCTTTGCAAAGGCTCAAGGATCTGCCTGCACAGCTGGGATTACACAACTGGAGCACAAGCATTTTATCCCCTGCAGACAGTGCTGCCAGCTGAAATGTGGTGAACATAATAAAAACCTTGGAGGATTCTTCTTCCTAGCCTTTGCACGGAGTCCAATGAAATAGATATGCATTGCCACAGAAATTCAGCAAAACCCAACAGATTCCACATGCCTCACAGGGACAATCCAGTACTGCGTAAGCTGAGACACAGCTTTATTTGAAGCTGAACAAAAAGGACTTTATCTCCTTAATCAAAACGCTTATTGCCTTTAAGTATCAGAATTTGTTCTTTTCAATTCTGAATTGCAAAATAGAGTTGTTTATACAGATAATGTTACATTATATGTTAACATGTTTCAAACTGCACTACATTAAAGCATGCTAGGGAACCTGGTGTGTGCACCATCAGGATCTATGCAGACCAGTTGATGTGCCACACATTAGTGTGCTTCAGAAAGCACACCCTTATGAGGGCAGGGATAGCTCAGTGGTTTGAGCATTGGCCTGCTAAACCCAGCATTGTGAGTTCAATCCTCGAGGAGGCCACTTAGGAATTTGGGGCAAAAATTCAGTACTTGGTCCTGCTAGTGGAGGCTGGAGTTGATGACATTTCAAGGTCCCTTCCAGTTCTAGGAGATTGGTATATCTCCAATTATTAAAAATTTTGGGGGGGGGGGGGGACGGGACAGAAGGGGAGGGCTAACTTCAGTGTCTGAGCATTAGCCTGCTAAACCAGGGTTTCAATCCTTGAGGGGGCCACTTAGGGATCTGGGGCAAAAATTGGTCCTGATAGTGAAGGCAGGGGGCTGGACTCAATGACCTTTCAAGATCCCTTCCAGTTCTAGGAGATTGGTATATCTCCTATTATTATTATTGGGCACCGAACCCAACCTCATTTTGGGAGATGCTTTTCACCGATTCAAAGTACTGTATCTATTTTGTCTTGGGATACCAGCTCTATTCCCCTCCTCACCCCCGCCCCCAAACATTAAGATTACACGGGCAGTGCCTCTTGGATCAGCTGCAGCTTGTCTTAAATTTATTAAAATACTGAGCTTGATTCTTTGCTGCCTCATACATTGCGCAATCATTTATGCTAATGAGTGGAAAATGTGTGTAAATACTACTGTTTTGATTTGGTAGTGTTCTAACCACTTTGCATTCACTTTACACACTACACTGGGTACAAGGCAGGGGAGGATCAGGTCCACTGAATCTTGAATGAGGGGAACAGAAAACTTTGCTCAGTAACAATCATGAAGCTATCAAATGTTGCAGTATGCCTTGCTTCCTAACAGCTAAAAATACACCTTCCAAACTAAATAAGACCTCAATATAATTCCCATTGCCAAAATATTGAAAACAGGCACCTTCTCCATGTTTGTCAGTGTACTGGAATGCTTGTACTAGACGAAGTGTTTCATCCACTGATCTGCCAACGGGAAGATCATTCATTGTTATCTGTCGAAGGATCCTCTTATCATCAATAATGAAAAGGCCTCTGCAAAAACATGAAATTTTTCTTTTAGATATAAACCTAATAATATTGATCTCTATTATGCACATTGTGGTGTCCAGATATTGCAGTACACCTACATTACATCAGCAGCGGCTGGATCTCTCCAAGCACTACACAATCAAGTTAAGTACAGGTTCTGTGTTAACTTTTAATTTCCTTTGTAACTCCCTTCACATTTACTTTCTCATTCATAATGCACCCAGAATTGAAGGATCTAACCTCCCCCACCTCTGGAGTCCTTCAGTACAAGCCAACCTGCCAACCTGAAATGTATTCTCACCAGCAACTGCACATCACACCACAGTTACTCCAGCTCAGGAACAAATCCATGCAACAAACCTCGATGCCAACTCTGCCCACATATCTACACCAGCGACACCATCACAGGACCTAACCAGTTCAGCCACACCATCACTGGTTCATTCACCTCCATATCCACCAATGTAATATATGCCATCATATGCCAGCAATGCCCCTCTGCTATGTACATTGGCTAAACTGGACAGTCTCTATTGGAAAAAGGATTAAATGGACACAAATCAGACATTAGGAATGGCAATACACAAAAACCTGTAGGAGAGCACTTCAACCTCCTGGCCACACTATAGCAGACCTTAAAGTGGCCATCCTGCAGCAAAACAACTTCAGGACCAGACTTCAGAGAGAAACTGCTGAGCTTCAGTTCATCTGCAAATTTGACACCATCAGCTCAGGATTGAACAAAGACTGTGAATGGCTTGCCAACTACAGAACCAGTTTCTCCTCTCTTGGTTTTCACACCTCAACTGCTAGAACAGGGCCTCATCCTCCCTGATGAACTAACCTCATTATCTCTAGCTTGCTTGCTAGCATTATAAGCTGCCCCTGGAAATTTCCACTACATGCATCTGACAAAGTGGGTATTCACCCACAAAAGCTCATGCTCCAAAACGTCTGTTAGTCTATAAGGTGCCACAGGATTCTCTGCTGCTTTTACAGATCCAGACTAATACGACTACCCTCTTGATACTTGAGTAATTCTGAATCGTCTGGCAAATTCTGCACCTCACTGTTTACCTCTTTTTCCAGATCATGTATGAATATGCTGAAGAGCACTGGTCCCAGTACATATCACTGGGGGACCCCACTATTTACCTCTCTCTCCTTTCTGAGAACTGACCATTTATTCCTACCCTTTGTTTTTTTGTTTTTTAACCATGAGATGACCTCCTTCCCTCTTATCCCATAGCTGCTTACTTTGTTTAAGAGCCTTTGAGAGATCTTGTCAAAGGCTTTCTGAAAGTCCAAGTACATAAGGTAACATCTTTCTTTAGTGATATGATGATGCTTAAGAATTTTTTTATATGCACTTTGAGATTTTAGACTTCATATGGAAGTCCTGAACACTATTTACCCTTAACTATACTGCTTGATAAGTAGATCACTGATATTATAAAACGCAGAACTGTGAAAATAAGAACCTAAGAGCCTTTAGAATCGATGTGACAGAAGCTATTTACACAGTCCTTAGTAAAAAAAAATTACAATGATAAACCAAAAGCACTTGTTACACTTAAATATCTAGACCTGGTGAGATAATGCCCGCTCAGGGTTAACAGCATGATATTATAGGAATGTACAGACTCAGTCCATCTAGTCCAGTTTCCTGTCTCTGACAATGGTCAGAAGCAGAGGCTTCGGCGGGAGGTTTGTCTCACAGTAGGCAGATGTGGGATAATTTGTCCCCTACATTAATTCCTATAATATTTAAAGACTAATTTTAAACCGTGAAGCATGAGGTGCAGTATCCCTCCAAATTTTTTAGTACTAACTATAACAATGCTGGATATTCTTGACATTCATAGAAGTATCGAATCCCTTTTTAAATGTTGCAAATGACTTCCTCTGGCAATGATTTCCAGACAGGTGTGGTGTGAAAAAGTATTGCCTTATGTCAATTTTTGAATTTGCTACCTTCTGATTTCACTGAATGTTCCCCCTGTCTTTTTATGAGGCAAGGAGAAAGTTCCTGACCCACCCTCTCTCTACCATTAATTACTTTATATACTCTGAATGCATCTCCTCTTATTCTTCTCCTGTCTGAAGTAAATAATGCCAATCTTTTCAGTCTCTCTTCAAAGCAGATGTTTCCTGTGCTGTTTCTCATTCCTATCTTCCTTTGCTGAAGCCCCTCTAATTCAGCAATTTCCTCTTTGAGATGGGGGTGATCAGTTCTGCACACAGTACTCCAGCTGAGCCTGCACCATTTATTTATATAATGGCATATTATTCTCCTTCCTATCCCTTATGAATCCTAATATCTTGGTTACTTTTTTGAATGCAGTTGTAAAGTGAACAGAGGTCACAATGATGCCCAGGGCTCTTTCCTGAGTTGTTACAGTTGATTTAGAGCCTTAGTAAGGTGTATGAATAGTTACTTAGCATTTATTGACACTGAATTTCACTTGCCATTGCGTTGGCCATCCACCTAGCTTGGTTAGGACTCTCAATCTCCTCACATCCCTCTCTGAATCTGACAAACCTAAATAACTATCACTTGAAAATTCTGCTACCTTTACAGAGCATTTAAAAAATGGCAGACCAAATATAAAACCATAAAGAACCGCACAGCTAATCTGTTTGCTATAATGAAAACTGGCTATTTAATCCTAGTTTCTGCAGCTATAGTAAGAGCACTTCAAAGTTAGACTTTCAAAATGTGAACATACATCCACTTAAGTTTCACTTTCTTCTGCACCAGGGGTTGGCAACTTTCGGCACGTGGCCTGTCAGGGTAATCCATTAGCGGGCCACAAGACATTTTGTGTACTTTATCCATCTGCAGGCATGGCCCCCCGGAGCTCCCTGTACCCATGATTTGCTGTTCCCAGCTAATGGGAGCTGTGGGAAGCAGCAGCTAGCACATCCATGTTCTATGCATTAGCTAATCAGATATAAATATTTAAGTAGGACCCTGTTCCTTCCAAGTCCACCTTCTGTACCTATTTACTGCAGCAAAGATGAAATTCTGAATTTGCAACATTGTCCAGATAGGAGATCTAATGTCACAAAACATGTTTTCACTACAGGCTCAGGTAACTGCAGTGTAAGGGAGACAGATCTGTTTCAAGTATGAGTATCTGTAGTATTAACAAAGAACACTGAAAATGAATGGGCAAGAAATACTACTCTATCAAACAATGCCACAACTACCACTAGACAAGATTTACACAAGGTCAGCAGCAAGATGGTCAATACAAAACATCTGACAGTTCTTTGCCAGATCTTGAGTTCATGGGTCAATTTCTCCTAATAAAACACTGTAGGTAATGAAAGAAAAGGCCAGAACTGGGAATTCAGATTCTGGCAGGATAAAGGATTTCCGTTCACCTTTAAACCTCTGAGTTTTGCATACAATAGATCATTGTGAGTTAATTTCTGAATTTTTTTTTTTTTAAATTAAGAAACATTTCCTTGTGGACTAAGAGCTTTAATATACAATTTCAGCTAAGTTATCAACAGTCGGTGGAAAAAATGCCTATATTTATCCATGTAAATAGACCCAGTATATGTTCAGATATTAACTACTGAGATGAACATAGTATATAACTTCAATGGTATAAGAGAAAAGTGCCAATACCGAGTGTCCCTTTAAATGGAACTGGTAGAATGCACTGCTATAACAAGATAAAATGCACCATAATGGTTTGTAGTACCTAAGTGTGTGCCCTTGGTCCTCTAGATATACACCATAATCCTTTGAAATCTGGTGTGTCAAATCTGACAGAAGTGGGATCTTCATTGGTCCAAGTCCTCCTTGTTTTCGTGGAGTATTAATCCTTTGACAAACAAAAGAGATACACATTTATTCTTCCGAGAGATTTTTATTGCACATACAAGTTAACTTTTGCATGTAGCTTTTTTGCAGAAGGAATATTTATATTTCTGTTTTTCTTTTTCCTACACATTTGCTCCAACCCGCTTCCTACACTCCTTCAATGTGTCCATTTACAGTTGCCTTAATCTCCTCTTCGTGCCTCCTTCCATGCTTAATTTACATTTGAAACATCCCCCTTCTCTCTGTATGGCCAAATTACCAGGGTGGATTTGATTTAAATCAAATTGATTTAAATAAATCACTAGTCAGGAAGACACAATTTAATCATGGGTTTTCTACATAAAAGTGCATTCTTGGTGGTTGTTATAACCTTAATACATATTCTTTACAACTCAGAGACAGATGTAGGTTTCACTTTTAGAAGGTATACACTATACATTTTTAAATAGTGACTTATTTTGAAAACTTTTCAGATTAGTTTTTACAGCTATATCAGAAAACGAACGATTGTTTGGTTATTTCATTTACCAAACGTAATTGAAGCCGATATTTATGAAGTCATTGGGAGGTGAACTATCTCCAATTCAACAGGTTAATCATTAATAATTGGAGGGTTTTCTTGACATGCTGCATTAGAAGGAGAACATCACCAGACAGACATTTAAATTGTTTTATTTAACTAAAACAACAACGTTAAGTATTCTGGATTTTTTTCTTCAAGAGCAAACATACAATATTTTAACAAAACAAGCATATGTCCCTCCCTTCTCACATTTATCTCTAGACTTCTCCTTGTCCAGATCTATTCCACCCCCAACAATCTTCTATTCACTGAACTTTTTGAAACTTTGCACTTTTAGAGAGAGGTAAGGGATTGACTCTGTGTGTACAAATTTGCAGAGGGACAATAGAGTTGAGGTCTGTTGTTTCTCACCTCTATATATTATTTATTTATTTTAAAAACATTTTTGCTGTTAACAAGCATATTGCCTCTGGAGACACAAATCCATAGTTTGAGAACTGCAAAACTAAGCATCTCTGATGGTATCTTCTAGACTGAGCACTGCATCCCATTGGGTAGATAGAAAGATTAATCTAAATCTATACAGAAGCCTGTGGAACCCCATAAAATTGGATCTCTAATCCATGAACTATTGGAACTCATGTACAAAACCTTTCTTAAACATTACATGAATATACTGTCTCATACTATAGAATTAGAAGTTATAATCCCTATTTCATGATGAGATATCTTTGAGCTATAATGTATCTTAATTGAAACTATCTTTTAGATAAGTTTTTTTCCTCAAAGCATTTTGTCAAAAAAATCTGATTTAAATTTTTTTTATCATTGATTTTTATCCACCTGCAAACTATTGTCTTTCTTTCAAACTCCACAATTAAAAACAACAACAAAACCCCAGTGAAGATTTTTTTGGCATTAATCCACCATAGACAGTTTGATGAATAATTTGTAATGAACAATTTATTCTAATGGTAACACTAAAGTCATCACTTTTACTTTGACACCTTCAACAATAAACTTAATTTTTGAATCTTACCGTTAGTTTTATTACTTACTAATTTTTATGCAACATAGCAACACGCCTCATACCTTATCATTCAATATTTACTTGACTATAGTAGTGCATCAGATGGAGTATGTGAATTTGGAGAAGCAACCCATAATCTCGTATGTATCCAATACTTTCCTATAAAAGACACATGGGTAGGCTACATACCATGCTAAGTGAGTGAACTGTGAGTCAACAGAACATGCTACCACTTCAGTGTTTATTGCTCTGAATTCTTCAATTCTGTCACTGAAGGCGATAATTTCAGTTGGACACACAAATGTGCTAAAAAATTGAAAACAAAATAAATTCAGAATTCTCAGAATATCCAGGAGTGACTTCTCAGTCAGCTCAATACATAGCTAAATTAGTTTCTACAGAGAAGATAAATATTGTTTGCAGTATATAAAATAGATAAATTGTGAATTACTTAGCACAACTATTATTTTTATTTAGATGGAATCCAATATACACAATTTAAAATAATTTACATTTTACAAGTAACTGCGTTCCTAACAGCATTAATAAACACATTCACAGATGGATTACCTATCGTCAAACCCTGTGCAAGTGGTTTGTGAATAATAAGATTGAAAATGCAATCTGCGTTGACTTAGTAATATTACAACTTACAGTTTAGCTACACGCACAATTATTCACTGATTTTAAAACTGTATAGGAATTACTGGATTAAAGTATGATACACCAAATTGTAGAGAAACAGATGTCATGATTTCCTGGAAAATAGCGATGCAAGTTGTAGCTATTTTGCATTTGACCTCTTCCTGCTTCTTCTAGGCACAAAATTAAACTTTAGATCACAATTGTTCAAGCTTTGAGGCTAGGAGGAAAATAAGCTATGATTCCAGTTATTTTCACTATCAGAGCAGCTAACTGTCTCTACTACTTACCCGTTCTTTGTAAAGTGCTTTGAGTTCTACTAGTGAAAGTGCTACATGAATATTATTAATATTACTAGTTTATTGTCTGTTTTGTTCATTTCAGGAAAACACAGGGCTTGATTCTCCTCTCATTACATTGGTATGTATCAGGAGTAACTCCATTGACTGCAGCGGAGTTACAATAGTGTAATGAAAGGAAAGTCCATCCAATAATTTAAGTTAAATGTATCCCATAACATCCTTGAAATGCTGTATGAGGAAATCAGTCTCCCGAAAAATGTCTTCCAGAGCATATGAAGTGAAGAGATAAGAGATACTTTTTCCTGTATGCATTTTCCATTTGCAGCAATGAGTTGTATGGTAGCAAGGAATGTAAACATTCCCCAGTAAGATGCTACAGAATTACAAAATGTCAAGTGCAGTTGCAATCAACATCTTAACTGTTCTTTGACTCTAAACATGCTTCCAAATTTCAAATTCGGAAGGTGGAGGGGGGGAGGAGGGGAGTATATATTCTGGTATGTCTGCATCAGTTTTACTTACAAGTCAAGGGGGTAGAAGAAGAAGACAAGATATCTTCCTTGATAGTCTGTTAATTTCAGCTCTTTAAACTCTCCATTGATTACTGCTGTTCCTTCCCAATAAGGTGCCGGCTTGGAAACTAGAAACATAAAATACAGATCCAAATTGAAGTATAAGAATAAAGTGAAGCATGTGTACATAAACAAGGCTGTTCAGCAGGTAACGTATGTCCAAGGCCAATTTTCCTCTCTGGATGGATGTCTGTGGTTCCTTAAAGTAAAAAAACACTTTGTAGGACGCATGACTTACACAATCAAACTTTATTAATTTTAACCTTTCACAGGAGGAAAGCACACCACACGTTGGGGTCATGCTATGTTTAAAAAAAAAAGTACATTTCAAGATGCATACATAACTCAATAGATTTGTGTTAACAAATTTCTGAACCATTTGAAATATTGCCAAGGATAAGGCTGCATGAGAGAAAATGCTGCACACACTTACTTGGACCCCCTTAACACATTACAAGATTACTACTGGCTGATGACAGCTCATAAATTAGGATGCTGATTTGCACTGAATGATGTATGGCTACTGAGTTATAGATTTCAGTAAATTATATTTTGCTATAAATAATTTACGTGTCACAAGTAAAGAGTGGTTCAATTTCACATTATGTTTACTCCTTAGCAAAAAACATTTTCTAAAATTTAATTCTGCAGGAAACACATGACAGAAGATGTGTTCAGGGCACAAATGCTTAAAATACGTAGGTTGTCTGTTACTGCAACCCATTTATAAACTAACTCAGTGGTTACTGCACAAAAATATTTGGACTACGCAGCAGAAAAAGATTAAGGATATGTCTACAGAAGCACTTTTGTCGGTATAACTTATGTTGCTCAGGGGTGTGAAAAAAAAACTCCTCTGAGAGCGATACAAGTTATACCAACAGAAACGCCAGTGAGGACAGCACTATGTCTGGGGAAAGACTCACCTGATGGCATAGCTACCACCGCTCATTTGAGATGATTTAGTTATGTTGATGGGAGAGCTCTCTTCCATCAGCATAGAGCAGCTACACAAGTGATCTTACAGCAGCACAGCTGCGCTGATGTAAACTTGATAGTCTAGACAGGGCCTAAAACAACATTAGTGAATTGCACTATGGACATGCTTACAGGAGATATAACACTTACTACTCTACCACAGACTAATCTGGAATGCTGGAGGTTTTCAAATTGTAAGTACAGTGAGGTAACATTTCTCAATATCAAAGCACATAACGCTGAGCATTCCATGCCTAAGGGCAGTGTGTTGGTGATCCAGTATCAAACTGAAGGGATTTAAACATGACTGAAATGTCAAGCGTACATTGCTGAGTAAATTACTGTGCTGCTCAAAGCAATGTTTGGAACTGATTTAAAGGAGAATGATAGCATGCTGATTAATATTAGACAATTATTGTCAACAGCACAGAATCTGTTATAAATAGGCTTACATGCAGTGTTGTAGCCGTGTTGTGATCCCAGGATATTAGAGAAACAAAGTGGGTGAGGTAATATGTTTTACTGGACAAACTTCTGTTGGAAGACAAGCTTTAGATCTTACACAGAGCTCTTCTTCAGGTCTGGGAAACTAACTCAGGGCAGGTCTACGCTACAAATTTACATTAGTGCAGCTGCACCAATGCCGCACATCTCAGAAAGATGCTGTAAGACAGGGGTCTCAAACACGCGGGCCGCATGGCCCCCCCTTCCCTCCCCCAGAGTTTACCTAGAGAGGCTCCAGCTCGATGCGCACCGGGGGCAGGGTAGGCTCCCTGCCTGTCCTGCCCCCGCACCGCTCCGGGAAGCGGCTGGAACGTGGGGGAGGAGAGGCGCAGGGGTCTGTGTGACTGTTGCTTCAGGCACCGCCCCCAGCAGCTCCCATTGGCCGCAGTTCCTCGTTCCTGGCCAAAGGGAGATGCTGGGGGCGGTGCCTGAAGCATCCAGCCACTTCCCAGAGCAGCGCGGGGGCAGGACAGGCAGGCAGGGAGCCTGCCCTGCCCCCAATGTGCACTGGGCCAGAGCCTGCCCCCCCAATTCCTCCTGCAGTCGAACCCCCTGCCCTGAGCCCCTTGCCGCACCCTGCACCCCTGCCACACCCCTCCTGCACCCCAACCCACTGCCCTGAGCCCCCTGCCGCACCCCGCACCTCTCCTGCACCCCAAACCCCTTCCTTGAACTGTCTGCTGCACCCTGTACCTGACCTCCTGCCACACCCCTCCTGCACCCCACACCCCAACTCCATGCCCTGAGCCCCTGCCACACCCCTCCTGCACCCCCTGGGGGTGGGGGGGGTGGAGTTGGGGGGGATTTCGGGGAAGGGGTTGGAATGGAGGCAGGGAAGGGGTGGGAAAAGGCGGGGCCTCATGGAAGGAGTGGAGTGAGGGGGGAGGTGTCAGTCATGCGGCCCTTGGGCCAATGTACTAGTCCTCATGTGGCCCTCATGGTCATTTTGAGTTTGAAACCCGTGCTCTAAGAGGATGGGAGAGAGCTCTCCTGCCAACAAAAAGCTGTCTACATGGCAGTGGTGGGCAACCTGCGGTCCATCAAGGTAATCCACTGGCAAGCCACCAGTTTGTTTACATTTGCATGGCTGCCTGGAGCTTCCAGTGGCTGCTGTTCGCTGTTCCTGGCCAATAGAAGCTGCGGGAAGCAGCAGCCAGCATGTCCCTGCGGCTTGTGCCACTTCCCACAGCTCCCATTGGCTGGGAACGTTGAACTGCAGACAACGGGAGCTGCGGGCAGCCCCAAATGTACACAAACTGTCTGGTGGCCTGCCAGTGGATTACCCTGACAAGCCGCAGGTTACCCACCACTGCTACATACGGTTAAGGTCAGTATAACAACATTGCTCAGGGGTGTGGATTTTTCACACCTCAGGGGATGTAGTTATATTCAAGTATGTATGTAGTGAATACCAAGCCTCCAAGTGTCACTGCTAAATACAAGGGGGAGGGAGAGAATGTTGTAATGAGCCATAAATCCAGTGTCTATATTCAGTCCATGAGTTTTAGGCATGTCTACACTACAAACTTAAGTTGACCTAATATAGGTTGACTTACAACCACTGCAATAATTATTGGAGGGTAGTGTGGACATTAACCACTGCTTCTGTTGGTGGTGCATGTCCTCACCAGGAGTGCTTCCACCAACTTAAGAGGGGCAATGAGCGGGGCTGAGAGCATGGAGTCATGAAATTGACAAGAATGGCAGCCAACGTAAGTAACCCGCAATGTCTACAGGGTCACTGCATCACCCTAAATACACCAACATAAACCCCACACCTCTCATGGAAGTGGAGTTAGGTCAGTGTAGTAGAGCACTTACATTGTGGGAGCAAGACTGTAGCGTAGACACTGTTGTAATTAGGTTGATGTAAGCTGCCTTATCTCGAACTAACTCTGCAGTGTAGACCAAGCTTGTCTGGCAAAGTTTTAGGAATTTAAGGTCCCAGGCTTGTCTTTTGAAATGTTGTGCGGTTTTCCTTGGAGGATGAGGACTGATAGAGTGACTGCTGACCTATCAGTCCTCATCCACAAAGGAAACCTGCACAACACTTTCAAAAGATGAGCCTGGGACCTTAAATTCATAACTTTGCTAGACATGGACTGAATACAGACCCTGGATTTATAGCTCATTACAATAATCTATAAGCACTTACAATCCCCCTAGCTGCTTTCTCCATGTCCTCATTTCCTCCCTCTGACTGGAGAGGTGGTAACGAGCCACTTCACCTTGAGTGGTCCCTTGAAAAGTGTGTTTAGCATAAGTAGTTAATCTGTTCCACCTTGTCCTCAGGGACACAGAGTTAGTTTCCCAGTCCTGAAGAGCTCTGTGCAAGCTCAAAAGCTTGTCTCTCTCACCAAAAGAAGTTGGTCCAATAAAAGATACTACCTCATCCACCTTGTTTTGCTAATAAGTAGGCTTGGCAGAGTTTGATTTTTATTGTTTATAATTTTGATATCTGCTTAAGCATATTTTTAGATTTTTTTAATTGATTTTAAACTTTCACAGTTACAGGAAATTATGGGTGAGGATGTCACAGAACTATTTGACAGCAGATGTTGAAATTCAAAAAGTTAAAGCTTTTGTCAACATCAGATCAAAATATACTAAGTTAATATCCTTAAATCAAACCCTAAGTTCTCAAGCAGCATTCTTCTTACTCTGCTTATCTAAATTTTGATAATTATTGATAGAAATTTTTGTCAGTTTGTGTGTATGGTGAAATTGACTTTTACCGACATTTACCAATTAAAAATCAAATCCTTACTAGCCTAGTTACAAGATACCAAGATAAGTACATGAATAATGGCATTAAAAACTTGCATTGTCTTTTTATTTTTATTAGCACAGCCCACAAATTTTGGTACACATACCGAAGTCTTTCTCTAGTAACTTATACTGTACAATTTTTTAAAAATTACCCATACACACCAACCATCACAAGATGTTTCATTTGACAAGTCTAGTTTATTTTATTTACGGTAGCACTTTGCTGTCAGTATTTTGTAAAATTCTTCACTATGAAACCTTGAGACTTCTCAGTAATATTCTTCTACTGAATCTCTGGAGATAAGAGGGAAGACTATCTATTTCCAAGTGTGGGCAAGCTCTATGTTTCTATTTAGAGCTGGCTGGGAATTTTCTGACAAAACATTTTTTGTCAAAATGCTGATTTGTGGAAAACAAAACTGTCTGTGGGAAAGGGTTGGTTTCAGTAAATCTCCTGATTCAATTTTTTTTCTGAAAACTTAGAAATTTTTGATGCTTCCAGAAAGAAATTTCAGTTTGAAATGACTATATGAATTTTTTGTTAACTTATTCCAAAAGTTAAAGGTTGAAATCTAAACACAAGGCTTTGATTGATCAAATTAAAAGTTTTTTGATTCCTTATTTATGAACTTTTGAGATTAACTTTTTATCCAGAGTTAGCATGGAAAAAATGGCAATCTCAAATTTTTGTGGAACAGAAAAACCTTTCCTGCCCAGTGTTCTACTGTAGGTTAATGTAACTGGGAATCTCACTTGACTACAAAACTGTTGACAATTTCTAAGAACAGGTGACCATTTTAAACAGGGTCAGAAAACCCCTTAACTGTAACAATTAAAATTATCTGCCCCTGAATCTCCAATGTAATCAATTCACATTAGAGCTCTCTGAACGTAGCTAACGAAAAAGAAAAAAAAATCAGACTCACAAACAAGACTGTTACGCCTAATTTCAGAAGACTTTTGCTGCAGCTAACTTTTTGGTCATATCCTACCATTCTTTTGTACACAGAACACTTACAGAAGCCAAAGTAGTGCATGTAGGTCACTAGTCAGTGTGACCTTTTAGTTCATAAAATATTTTAAATCTTAATTAGAACCCCAAAGTATTCTGTATATTATTTACATTACTTCTCTTCCCTCATTCTTTACTACTATCCCTTCAATGAAAACAGCACCTTTTGTTAAAGAGTTCATCTGTTACTCTGCTACTGATTCCCTTCCCAAGCTCTCCATGGTAGTACAAATGACAACCATGACAAATGATTGTTACCACAAACTGAAGAGACTTTCATTGGGGAAGGAGGGGGAGAAATGCAAAAACAGATGAAGATTTTTATTTAATATTCACAATTATCTAACAAAACACTATACAAAGTTCAAAATTAAATCTTGAAAAACAGCATGTCTGACCCAGTTTAAAACCCTATTAAGTTTTGTTCTGCAGAGGCCCTCCATTAGACAGAAATCTGTGTATGTTCATCCATCGTATTGCTTGATAACTGAAGTACCTCCTCTGAACAAAACTGAGTCTGTAACAAAATAAGTAACTGAGTAAATATACTTTTCTATTTATTCAGTGATAAATTGAAAAGTGATCTAGAGTTGCACTCCAATGATGCCACTGGCTTTGGATAGGGTGGCTGCTGTGGAGCTCCAGTGAGTTCATTTAGTCTGTGTGTGACTATAAGAGTGTAGCTGCACACAGCAAGCTACAGAAGCAGAGGTTTAGAACTTCCATAACACAACCTGGGGTAGGCACAAATTCCAATAGTCTAATGTGCATCACGAGTAACCAAAATATCCAGAAGGATTCCAACATATTGGAATCTAGGACTAAAACTGTAATTTACTCCTATTTAGAGAACCTCCCTTTATTTTAAAAAAGGAGTTTAATCGGGTGTACACTATCTAGTTCTATAGAGGGGGGTTAAGGAGTGGCATATTCCTCATTGCTAGTAGCTGTCCATTGGCATGGTTTTTGATTCTCTAAACAGGCTTTGACAAACTATATTTTGGAAGAAATGTTAACTTATGACTGTTATATTTACAACGAGGAGAAAAGGCAGAAACTTGGGCCATGGTACTAAATACCTCCCCCAACCCCAAGAAAATCCTCAAGGAGGATAAATTCTGATTTTCAGATTATTTAAACTTGGCAGTGAGGGAGCTGCTTAGGGCTCTCTGCACACTTTAAACCAACAGGATTTGTCTGACGTGGCCTTCTCCCCCAGCAGCAGTGAACTGTGCATCTGGCTCAGAACAGCAAACAGTGGGAGCAAAATGAAGTGACCACAGTTTAAGACTGCAATAATCCTCCCTCCCCTTCTGCACACACAGGCTGCCACTAACCCAAACAAGGTGCACTATAAGCAATAGCTGTGGGTTAGGCCGCCTGGGCCACTTTTATCCTCATCGCAAAAAGGGCTCCCTGGAAGGCCGCTTTGATGAGATGCTGCGCAAAGGCCTGTGCTGGGGGGCGCCAGACAACCCCCTTTACAAGCGTTCATGCAGCTGGATGCTACCTGCCTTGCGATGGAGGGATCGCCGCCTCCACTGCACAAGTGGGGGGAAACTGAGGCCGAGGGGAAGCAGCAGAGACACCCGGCCCCACAGCTGGGATCTCCTCTGCTCCTGACGAGCCCACACAGGAACCCCACTCTCTGGACCCTTTTACTGGGGAGCGGTGTTAGCCTGTGGCCACAGTCACCCTGCACCCGGGAGGACGGCGGGGTAAGGGGGGACAGGGCAGGAGGGGCGGGCACTGAGCGCCACTGATTGCAGCCCTGCAGCGGGAGGGGACGGGGCTGCGGTGGGGAGACGGGAAATTGTTCAGCAACATCCCTCACCCGCCCGCGCCGCTACCTACTCTTGGCCTGGCTGAGGTGCAGGGAGTGGTCGGACACGGGCACGCGCGCCGCCTCCCCGGGGTAGACCTGGCCCCCCGCGTAGTAATGGCACTTTTCCTCCGCGCGCGCCTGCTCCTGGGCCGCCCCGGGCCCCGCCAGCGCCAGCGCCCAGCACAGCGCCAGCCATCGCCGCGCTTCCTCCATGGCCGCCCGAGCAACTGCACGTCCCGCGGCCCGCGCCCGGGAACAGCCAGCGCCGGGGCCCAAAAGGGGCGGGGCTTTGCCCACACACACACACACACACACACACACACCCTACCCCTCTTCACATTGTTCCTTACTGCCCTGCGCCCTTCCACGTACACCCCCTCCCCTGCTACACATACACACATAGCCCCCTTCCCTCACACTGTCCTGCCCGCCCTTCCCAGCCCATACATATACAACCCCTTCCCTCTGCTTCCCTCACACTGCCCTTTCCCTTCCATCCCCTACACACACAGCCCCTTCCCTCTGCTTCCCTCACACTGCCCTGCCCGCCCTTCCCCTTCCAGCCCATACACACACTGCCCCTTCCCTCTGCTTCCCTCACACTGCCCTTCCCCTTCCATCCCATACACACATTGCCCCTTCCCACTGCTTCCCTCACATTGTCCTCCCCGCCTCACACACCCTGTACACCTTCCCATTGCTGCCCCCACTGCCTTGCCCTCCATACCCCATCAGTCTCCCCCATTACAGACACACAACAGCCCTCCCACTGCTTCCCCTTGCCTTGCCTTCCTGTCCTCTCCCCTCCCATACACACAATGCCTTTGTCCACTCCTTTCTCCACATTGCCCTCTTCTTCTGCCACACACAAACAGCCCCTTCCCACTTCCCAGCTACACACTCCTCTCTTCTCCACCACACATGCACTGCCCTCCTCTCCCCTCCCACCACACACACAGGCACATGCTGCCCCCTCTCTTCAGTTGCCTCCAGCTTCTCCCTTTCTTTCTATCCAGGCTCAATCATCAAATGTACCGGCCAACTATCCTGAAAAACTGCTACTTCTAGATCAACAGTCAATGATTCATTTCAATGAGACTTTGTTGGCATGACAAGCTATACAAGTGTTGTGAAAGTGTTTGGTTTTTTTTAAAGCCAGAACCCTCAAGCGTTTGTCAGAGCTGCAGTGCATCTATGCTCAGGCTACACGCTGCTGGGGTTTCTTCTTCCAACATCTATTTGTAAGCAGTGTGCATTCCTGATATGGTGGCACCTCACAAAGTTACAGTGAGTGCACAGTGCACAGATCGGGACTCTCCATGTAACATAAGAGATGCTAACACACACACACATAAAAAGGCACAGAGATAGGTCTGTGCAGCAAGATTTGGATCTATGTGGTGTATTGTAAAGTGATGATTCTCAATCAAGGATCTGAGGCCCGCTGGGGGGCTATGAGCAGGTTTCAAGGGGGCCACCAAGCAGGGCCAGCATTAGACTCACTGTGGCCCAGGGCAGAAAGCCAAAGCCCTGTCGCATGGGGTTGAAGCTCGTGCTCTGTGCCCTGCCACCCAAGGCTGAAGCTGAAGCCTGAGCAATGTAGCATTGCGGGGGCTCCTGTGGCATGATGCCCCAGGCAACTGCCCTGCTTGCTACTTCCTAATGCTGGCCCCAGCTTTTATATGCAGAAAACCCACTATTATGACAAAGGAGGCACGTGGAGTTTTTATAACATGTTGGGGGACCCATGGGCAGCTGCTGTCATAGGCAAGGGGAGGCTGTGTGTCTCCCCAAACAGCCTACTGTGGCCATGCCCTCAGGCCAGCATGCCTCCTACAGGGACTTGAGGCCACCAGGATGGCTAGTGCTGGGCTGTGCTGCCTGCTCAGAGCTCTAGGGCTGGAGGTTGTGCAACCGTGCTGCCCAGACACCCAGAGCCCCCAGGCTGGGGGCTCTGAGGCTGCAGAGCACCAGGACTGCTGGGGCCTCACCCATCTGCCCCTGGCCAGCTGGCACTCCCACTGTGGTGGGAGTGCTTTTGGCTCCTGTGGAGGAGGGGGAGGCAGAAGAGGGGGAGGGGAGAGGCCTCAGGCCCAAGGGGAGGGGCTGGGGATTAGGCTTCACGGGTGGCCGAGTTACTGGCCACATTTGTGGGGGGCTCAGAAAGAAGAAGGTTGAGAACCCCTGTTGTAAAGGGCTGATCCTGTTCTGTTCGGTCTTTGGATGTGGGATTTCAGCTCAGGTCCCATCTCTAGTAACCAGAGTTCATATACAATAGGGTAAAAAGTAACTCCCTGTTGTCCTGCGGGTCCCGTTACCATACCACCCTTACTTCTGCACTGCTGTTGGCACCCATCCAGCAGCTGCCATTTTCCAGCCACCCAGTTTTGAAGGCAGTGCCACTGCCAGCAGCAGCATAGAAGTAAGGGTGGCAACATAGGTGATGAATTCCAACCACTTCCCCAAAGTCCCTGCCCCAACTCTGCCCCCTCCCTCCCCCTTTTCCAACCCCTTCCCCAAATCCCGGCCCTGCTTTTTCCCCACCTCCTCCTCTGAGCACATCACGTTCCTGCTCCTCCCAACCCCCCAGCTGGGGGGAAGCACTGGGAGGGAGGCGGAGAAGCGGGGATGTGGTGGGCTCGGGGGTGGGGGGAAGGACATGGGGCAGGGGGTGACGGGAGCTTGGCTGCAAGTGGGTTCAGAGCACCCACTAATTTTTCACAATGGTTGCTCCAGCCCCAGAGCCATACCGTGGCACCATTCCTTCTGCACTGCCTTCAGAGCTGGGTGCCTGGATGACACAAAGGGTGCAAAGGAGTTGACAACACAAGAAGCAAGGAGAGAAAATAGGAGGATAGCCAGTGAAATATGACTATTTAATGGACTTTTCTGGAGATGTAAACCACAGAGCTGTATTCAGTACGTCTCCCAATCACTGCAGGATTAGGGTAAGGAAACATCTTTTTCTTCAAAGTTTCGTTACATTTGTTCATTTCATACTAAAATATAATTTGTTGATTTCTATTAACAGCGTTCCTTAATAATATAGAAGACAAAGTAGACATAATTAATGACTTTTATTGCTTTATTTAAAAGTTGTTATTGCAATGTGCCATACCTCGTTGCTAAGTATTAGTACAATATAATACTGCAGTTATTGTTATTTTGACTGAAACTAAGAATGGTTGTAGAGAATGTGTGTGTGTGTTGGGGGAGGCATGTTACAGGAGGGCAGGGAATGAGGGAGGTGTGAGAATAATATTCTATAATAACACTTGGGAGAAAGCCAGAGCAAAGGTGGATAGGTCTGCAGCTAGAGAATATATTCAGACATATATTTTTAAATTTTTTGCTGCAGTTGCTCTAAATTTATTTTTCTACACAAATTACTACTATATAAATGATATAGAATACGTGGTTGTAAATATCACTGGTATGTACATTAAGTACGTACAACTGTACGTACAATAGGCTACTCTTTTAAAATAAACTCGTTAGGACTGAATGTGCAGCAGTATTATAGTAATTGGTAACAACTAAGGATACGATTCTGTCATGGTAGTCACAGGTTCCTTGACTTTCTGGGACCTCCAGGATTTCTTCTGGGGCAGGGCGGGAGTAGCTGTCAGCCCTTGGGCTGAGGGAGCAGTGGCTGCCAAAACAGCTGATCAGCAACCAGCTCCAAGCCAGGGAACAGATGACTGGCAGTCAGCCCCAGGGCTGCTGGAGCCAGTGGCCAGCCCTGGAGCAGCAGCCCCTGGAACAGTTGTAAGCCCCAGCAGAGCTCTGTTTGTCCCTCCCCCTAGGGTATTTTTAGTAAAAGTCAGGGACAGGTTGTGGGCTTGCCTGAATTTTTGTTTATTGCCTGTGACCTGTTCCTGACTTTTACTAAAAATACCCGTGACAGAATCTTAAGTAATGACAATAATACTGCTGCACATTCAAAGTCATAACAAGTTTAACATTTAAAATTAAATCATTGCTTGAACCCTGGCACCTCTTTCATTACAAGTTAAACACTGCCTCTAGCTCCCACACTGCCTCTAGCTGCCCCTTTTCTCTGCTTCCACAACTCCTCAGTCAGCTATCAGATGTTGATTGGTAGATGATTTCCCATCAAGTCATGCCCTGGGTCTGACTCTCCCAAGTTCTCAGCAGCTGAACCTCTGTTTGTCTTTTGTTTTGTTTTTGGCTAGTATTCACACTCTGACAGACTAACTGAGAAGGAGCATAATTGAAGGTGGTGGAGCATATGTGTATTGTCAGATAATTTATGTTAGAGAAATATCACAAATTCAATGTCTGATAATTAAAGATAATATATAATAAATTACGTGGGCCACAGGAAAAGCAACATTTTATTCACTCAGATAATTTCATTCCGTGACCTGCCATCCTCCTAATAATAATAAAAATAAAAAATTCTTGGAAAAATAATTCTTTATAGGATCACCTATCTAGGAAGCATCTAGCTTCTCCTCCAGGTTTTGTTAAGGTACCCACTTAAAACCAAGATAGACACACTTATTCCAGTTAAAATGATGGAATTTTGCCAGAAGGATGGAAAAAATCTACAGCGCCACTATGAAAACTGTTAGCTTTCAGAAAATTTAATTTTCTGTCTCCTGATTTGGCAAGCCAAAATTAGACGGATATAACAAAAGAGAGAGAGAGTGTGAGACCTTCACTAATAATAATACCCATCTTTTACTTTACATCAGTATTAACACATGATCACAGTTAAAAGGATCGGGGCCTATGGATGTTCAGATATCAATGTGTGTGTGTGCATGCATGTGTGTAAATCAGAGTTCTCAGGCAATCTGCACAGTAGTGGTGAGGACTAGCAGGAACACTCCTTGTTAAAACGAGGAGTCCTTGTGGCACCTTAGGGACTAACAAATGTATTTGGGCATAAGCTTTTGTGGGCTAAAACAGAAGCATCTAATCAGAAGCATCTGATCAAGTGGATTCTAGCCCACCAAAGCTTATGCCCAAATAAATTTGTTAGTCTCTAAGGTGCCACAAGAACTTCTTGTTGTTTTTGTTGATACAGACTAACATGGCTACCACTCTGAAACCTGACTCCTTGTTAAGTTTCCTGGTACCCATCTTTCACTGAAAGTGATGCCACACGATAGCAGAAAGCAGCAGCAACCAAATTTTAAGAAGGAATTACCCAACTGTGTTTTCCCCCCTGCATGATCTCCATAGAGTAGCTTCTGCAGTCCAGAACTCTGTGTAGCCAAAGTCGGCATACACCAGCCATTTATAAACTTGGACATAGAATTGAAAGATTTTAAAAGGTGTCCCTTAAGTGGGTCCCTTCTCATATCTATGCCACTCTCTCTGGTGCAGGGGTCTCAAATTCAAATGACCACAAGGGCCAGCAGTGGCGTAGCCACGTTCTAACATCAGGGGGAGCATAAAAAAAGTGCCACCCATTTTGGAAGGATAAAATGCCCCGGATGTGATTAATTAAAAAAACTGTCCACACGGCAGCCATGGCCTTTTTGAAAACAAAATTCAAAATGTCAGAATTTCTGGAAATTTTGAAATTTTCACCAGCTCCAGGTGAAATTCTTAATAGAAAAATAAATTCCCCAAAAAATCTCTATTCAGAAACATCCCAATATTTTGCTTGGGCCTCTTTTCATTGAACAGAAACATTTAATTTTGGTTTGTGTAGTCAAAATGAAATATTTTATTTTCAGTCAACATTGATCTGTGTGTCCAACTGAGGAGCCATCGCGCCTCAAGGAAGTTATAATTCCAGTTCCCTCACGCTGCCTTTCTCCTTTACGTGCCTTATTCCGTAGCTACACTGCAGGACTGCCCAGAGGATTCAAGGTGTCTGGGGCAAAGCAATTTCGGGGGCCCCTTCCATTAAAAAAAAATTGCAATACTATATTCTCGTGGGGGCCCCTGTGGGGCCCAGGGCAAATTGCCCCACTTGCTCCCCCCACGGGCTGCCCTGGGAAAAATAAACCTTCCGCATCTCAGCACAAACCCAGTTTTGAGAAAACTTCTTTACAAGGTATCACTGGTTCTCAGCATCATCTAGTACTAAAAGGCACTAAAGCTCATTAAAAGGGTTGGACAAATATTTTCCATCAAAACTTTTTTTGGATCAAAAACTAGGGGTTTTTAAAAAGCAGAAAAAAATCATGGACAATGTCCGCTTTCCATCAAAATTTGTTGTGTTTTTTTAAATTGAAAAGCTGAAATTAGTCTCCCAAAACCTGAACATGGTTTGAGGTTTCAGAAATGTGTGTCCAAATATTTGCTGCTTGCTGTGTTTGATTGTTTAAAGAAACAAAAAAAAAAATTCTGCTTAAAAAAAAATCCAAAAACTTTTGAACCAGTCAAGTTTGTGACCAAACGCCCTGAGCCGCATTCAGTCAGAGATTTTCCAGGTTTCTATACTCTGCTGCTTCCTTGTCTCATATCTGTCTTCATAACTTTGGGTTTCACTTAGGTTAGACAGGGGCGGCAACCGTTTGCAGAAGTGGTGTGCAAGTCTTCATTTATTCCTCCTAGATTTAAGGTTTCGCATGCCAGTAATTACATTTTAACCTTTTTAGAAGGTCTTATTCTAAAGTCTGAGAATATATAATAAACTATTGTTGTATTAAAGTAAATAAGGTTTTTAAAATTTTAAGAAGTTTCATTTAAAATTAAATTAAATGGCAGAGCCCTCAGACCAAGTGCGCCAGGACCAGGCAGGCTGAGTGGCCAACTGAAAATCAGCTACGTGCCACTCGTCCACACGTTGCAATAGGTTTGCCTGCCCCTGGTTAGGAACATAGAACAGCCATATTGCGCGTCAACCAAAGGTTCATCCAGCCAATTATCTGTCTACGGACAATGCCCAATGCCGAGTCCAGAGGGAGTGGAACCTAACAGGTGATGATCAAGTTATGTCTCTCTCCTGCGCATCCACCCCACTCTCTGACAAACAGAAGGCTGGGCACACCTTTCTTACACCATCCTGGCCAAAAGCCATTAAATGGACTAACCTCATGCATTTATCTGTTCTAGAGACTGGCTCCATGGGGACGTTACAAACTAAGACAGTTACTGTAGGTTTGTCTTTAGTATAGCTTATGTACATACTTCACAAACTGACGCATTTTGAAGCTTGTTCCAGAAATCTGGGATGAGCCTATGGTTGTGAACTGAAATGCTCAAAACTAGCACATGCATGTGAATGGATACAGGGTTGCTAAAAATTAAATTAAACCGCAGGGGTCTCAAACTGTTTAGGTCGGGACTCCTCAGGGGGTCACGAGGTATTACTGGAGGTCGGCGAGCTGTCAGCCTCCACCTTCTGACCCCCTTTGCCTCCAGATTTATAATAGTGTTAAATGTATAAATTGAAAACCTTTTTGTATAAGGAGGGAGGGGTCACCTGCTCAGAGGTTTGCTATGTGAACGGGTCACCAGGACAAAAGTTTGAGTAGAAACCACTGAATTAACCCCTCTTGAAGCAATCAGGGCATGCATTGGGGGCGGAGTGTGTGTGGTCTCCCAATAGTAGGGTTGGAAGGATATTGCTCTTCTCATTGTGATCCCTCCCCCAGTGGCTAATTAAGTGAAGCTACCCCCCCTGCATGATCTCCCTATGGCACTGAAATTAAATAAAGACTATAATTTTGCATTTGAGAAGTGAAAGGGATGGCAGCCCTAATGGAAAAACTAACAGCTTGGCTCTTCTGCAAACCTCAAACTGCTGAATGAGCTTTAGGGTAGGGAAGACTGTGCCTCCCAAACAGCCTGGCCCTGCCCCCTATCCAACCCCCACCCACTTCCTGCCCTCTGACTGCCGCCCCTCAGAATCCCCAACCCATCCTGCTCCTTGTCCCCTCACTGTCCCCCAGAGACCCCACCCAAGCACCACCCCAGTACCCCACCCCTGCTCCCTGTCCCCGACAGCTCTGACCCCTATCCACCCCGCCACTGAGTCCTGACAGACCCCCAGAACACCCATAATCCAACCCCCCATTCCCTGTCCCCTGACTGCCCCTCCCCAACCTCTGCCCCTTCCCTGTGTCTTGACTGTCCCCAAGACTCCCTGCCCCTTAGCCAACCCCCCTGACCCCAGCCTCTTGCCCCCGGATCCCTCCTCACCCAGAACTCAGCGCGTCCCTGAACAGCTGCAGCATGTCTCCAGTGGGCCTCCTGAGCTCCGCCCTGCTCAGAGCTGCGTGGTCTGGGGGCGGGGCTGCGAGCTCCAGTGGAGCCTGAGCTCCCTACGCTCAGCCTGGAGCTCGCAGCCCCGCTCCCTTACCACACGGCTCTGAGTGGGGCAAAGCTCAGGGGCCCCGCCGGAGCCACGCTGCTGCTGTCGAGCAAAGCTTCTGGATGCGCTGAGGCTCCAGGAAAGGGACGGAGGCGGGAGCCTCGTCCGTTCTCTTGGGGGCCCCTGCGGAACCCGGGGCCTGGGGCAAATTGCCCCACTTGCCCCCCCCCAGGCGGCCCTGCTATACTGTATCTACCATCATGTACCACAGTCTCTCTGTGTGACTGAGCCACCACAGTGCATTGTAAGACTCCCATCAGGCATGGACCATGTCAAGATATGTAACTGGCAAAAAAGTTAACAACCTCCTTTCTAAACAGAGATTAACATTATTCTTGGCCACTGCTGCTATCTAAATATCTAGATCAAGATCCCCAAGTTGTAAACATGAGTAACAAAAGATAGGCATAGTGCTTCGAGTAAAAGAACTGCTGTAAATCTCGCCGCTTCTTCTGGTTGATTCCCCCAGACTACCACTATTATTTCTTATTCAAATTAAGAATAAGACAGCTAAATCACATCTAAGTACCCATCTCTGTTAGAGACTGAGAAGGCTCACCTCATGTACTGCATAAGTCACATAAAATGGAGATGCAGAACTGTGTATCATCTGCATATAAAAGGCTCAGCAGCCCACTAATGGTGATATATACATTGAACTAGAGGGGTGAGAGAATAGAATCACCTCGTACCCAGCATAAGAATTCCTTCAGTGTAGATGAATGTTTGCCCCAAAGCTGTCTCTTTGACAGGCTAGAGTGGAGCTACTCCAGAGACACTCCTTATGTCCCTGCTCTGGTCCTCAACTGTCAGCAAATGGTGTCTAAAGCCGGTAACATAGATAAAAGAATTAGAATGGGCATCTGAGGCCAGATCCTCAGATGATGTGAATTGGTGTAGCTCTATTGACTTCAGTGTAGCTACACTGATTTACACCAGATGAGTATTTGGCCCATTATTTTAAGCCATTCTTAGAAGGACATCAAACATTCACACCAATGTAGCCTGTGTGTCACATCCAAGCTTTAAAACAAATTGACAGTGACCAAGGAAATCTTTGGACTCTGGATTTGTCTGGAGTTGTCCTTTCCACATAACCTTTCCAATTATATTCCCAAGAAAAGGGAGATTAGAGACAGAAGACAATGGGCTGAATTCTGAGAATCAAGGTTTCTTCAACAAGAGCCAACCAAAGGAAGGGATTGACAATCTCCTAAAAAAACAGATTCACTACTTCTCTACTTGATCGTACCAGCCTGGCAGGACACGGATCAGGTCTGCAAGTCACAGCTCAGAGCTCCCCAAGCACCTGTAGCTCCTCCATGAATAACAGAGGCTTATGGTCAAACAGGCAAGATTCACATTTGTCTGTACCAGACATGACTTTGCCTCCACAGAGATCATAAATCTGGTCAGATTCCAATTATTCTTTTTCAATAAAGAAAATAAACAACTCCTCACAACAAGAAACATTCAACTGTTTCTGAACAAAAACAACCCCAAGTTCGCTAAGGCTATTCACCAACCTTCACAGGACAGGGACTCAGCAGCGCCCTGGGCAGGTTTGAGCCTGCAGAGGCCCACAGAGCCACCATCTCCCTCCCCCCGAGAACAGGAGCAGGACGGACTCAGCCAAGCGCTCACAGAGTCGGGGCTCAGCCTCCCACCCACCCACACACAGGGCTGGTGCAAGGAAGTTTGGCGCCCTAGGCGAAACTTCAACCTTGTACCGCCACCCCCCCAGCTAACCCCCCCCACTGCCCTCCCGTGGCAGCTAACCATGGCCACCCACCCCTCCCACCTGAAGCCCCCCCCCCGTGGCAGCTAACCCCCCCTGCCGTGACAGTTAACCCCCACCCCGGGAGCCCCCCCCCCTTGCAGCAGCTACCCCCCCGTGCAAGCCTCCCCTCCATGGCAGCTAACCCCACCCGGGGAGCCCGCCCCAGCTCTCCTCCACTCCACCTCCTCGCCTGAGCGGGCTTTTAGGCGCCCTTAACCACTAGGCGCCCTATACGGCTGCCTAGTTTGCCTAAGTGGTTGCACCGGCCCTGCCCGCACATGCAGCTCTGGTGGGTGTGGGGATCCACCAGCACCTTCAGGGTCTCCTTGGCTGCCGCCCCAGCCCCGGCCCTGACCCTGGCCGCCTTTCCGGGCTCCGCCGTGCCCAGCCTCTTCACCCCCTTCCGAGCCACCACGCTCATCATCCTGCCCCTGCCTGTGGCTCCCGAACCCTGCCCTGCTCCCCGCACGGCTCCTGCCCGGCCCTGCGCTGACCTTACCCTGCACTGCTCCCTGCTGGCTCCAGGCCCCGCTCTCGCCGCCAGCCGCTCTGACATTCAAACCTCGAGCCAGAGCATTACGAGCCCCCAGCACGCTCCCCATTGGTTGCGAGGATTTAAAATCCAAGCCGTCCACTGCTAGGCACCATGGAAACGCCCCCTTCTGCCCGGTTTAAAGGGACAGGCGCTTCCTCTGCGCCGCAAGCTGACAGCAGCAAGCAAAGAGGTGCTTCCAAGGTCTCACCCTGCAAAGTCGTCCCCGTGCGAGTGTAAAAATTAAAAAGTCTCCACTTTTGGGTAATGTGCTCAGTGGGGGAGCGATTGCTCTCCCTGCTCCCCCCCATCAACGCTCCTGAGGTGGTCTAGTGCATTGGCCCGAGGGCCGCATCACTGACACTCCCACCCTCACTGTCCCCATCCCCACTCTGCCCCTGCCCCGCCTCTTCCCACCCCTTCCCTGCCCCTTTCCATCCCCTTCCCCAAAGTCTCCACCCCCATGCTGCCCCTTCCCTGTCACCAGAGGGTGCAGGAGGGGTGCAGAGTGTGGCAGGTGCTGAGAGCCGTGAGTTGAGGTACAGGAGGTGTGCAGGGTGCAGCAGGGGGCTCAGGGCAGGGAGTTGGTGTGTGGGGTGCAAAAGGGATGAGGGGTGCAGCAGGGGGTCGGGGTGGAGGGTGCAGCAGGTGGCTCAGGGCGAGGAGTGCAGGAGGAGTGTGGGGTGTGGCAGGGGGCTCAGGGCAGGGAGTTGGGGTGCAGGAGGGGTGCGGGTTGTGAGCTCCGGCCCAGTGCCGCTTACCTAGAGCAGCTCCAGGGTGGCAGCAGCGCACATTGGGGCCAGAGCAGGCTCCTGGCCATGTGTTTGAGACCCCTGATCTAATGGCTGATCCAATTTCACTCACACCCACACCCACAGTACATTACACAGGGACAAAGCTTTTCTCGTGACTGAGGCCTTATCTACGGGAGAAAATTGTGGTGCTGGAATTAAATGAGTTTAGAAACTCATTTAGTTAAATCAGTTAAAGTAAACTGAGGCAAGGTATTCTGAAACCAAAATAAGAGTGTCACACAAGGGGACTTCAGCAATGTAACTAAAACTGACGTAGTCAAAGCGGTACAATTTTCTACTGTAAATAAGAAAAAACAACAACCCATAAAACTCTTCAGTACAGAGGAATCTTGCATAGTTTTCTCTCTCCTCTTTCCCTCACTCCCGCCTACCTACCAGTCACATGGAGTCAGGTAAGGATTAACGTTTGAAGCACTTAAGACCCTCAGATGGAAGGCTCATATAAGCGCAAACAGTTATTAATATTTCACAATTACCTCTGGATCCTAGTTTCCAAAGTCTGGCCCTTTAAATAATTACTTCCATTTGTTCTTTTCTGCCGTTATCTTTCCCCCTTACTTCTTTACTTCCCATTACCTAGGGCTGTTGATTTAATTGCAGTTAACTCATGTGATCAACTAAAAAAATTTAACTGTGATTAAAAAAATTAATCGTGATTAATTGCATTGTTAAACAATAGAATACCAATTGAAATTTATTAATTTTTTGCATGTTTTTCTACATTTTCAAATATATTGATTTTTATTACAACACAGAATACAAAGTGTACAGTGCTCACTTTATAATATTTTTTATTACAAATATTTGCACTGTAAAAATGATAAGAAATCATATTTTTCAATCACTTATACAAATACTGTAGTGCAATCTCTATCATGAAACTGTAATTTACAAATGTAGATTTTTTTTTTGTTACATAACTGCACTCAAAAACTTTAGAGCCTACAAGTCCACTCAGTCCTTCTTCTCGTTCAGCCAATCGCTAAGACAAACAAGTTTGTTTATGTTTACGGGAGATATTGCTGCCTACTTCTTATTTACAATGTCATCTGAAAGTGAGAACAGACATTCGCATGGCACTTTTGTAGATGGCGTTGCAAGGTACTTACATGCCAGATATGCTAAACATTTGTGTGCCTCTTCATGCTTCAGCCACCCTTCTGGAGGACATACTTCCATACTAATGATGTTTGTTAAAAAAATAATCTGTTAATTAAAGTTGTGACTGAACTCCTTGGGGAGAATTGTATGTTCCCTGCTCTATTTTACACGCATTCTGCCATATATTTCATGTTATAGCAGTCTCGGATGATGACCCAGCACATCTTGTTTGATTTATGAACATGGTCACTGCAGATTTGACAAAACGCAAAGAAGGTATCGATATGAGATTTCTAAAAATAGCAACAGCACTCGACCCAAGGTTTAAGAATCTGACATGCCATCCAAAATCTGAGAGGGACGACGTGTGGAGCATGCTTTCAGAAGTCTTAAAAGAGCAAGACTCCAAAGCAGAAATTACAGAACCCGAACCACCAAATAAAAAAAAAAAAGCAACCTTCTGCTGGTGGCATCTGACTCAGATGATGAAAATGAACATGCATTGGTCTGCTCTGCTTTGGATCGTTATCAAGCAGAACCCATCATCAGCATGGTTGCATGTCCTCTGGAATGGTGGTTGAAGCATGAAGGGACATATGAATCTTTAGCACATCTTGCACATAAATATCTTTACCGGTTACAACAGTGCCACGCAAACGCCTGTTCTCACTTTCAGGGACATTGTAAACAAGAAGCAGGCATCATTATCTCCTGGAAATATAACCAAACTTGTTTGTTTGAACAACTGGCTGAAGTAGGTTTCAGAGTTTTAGTCTTTAAGGTGCCACAAGTACTCCTTGTTCTTTTGGCTTAAGTAGGACTCAGTGGACTTGTAAGATCTAAAGTTTTGCATTGTTTTATTTTTGAATGCAGTTATTTTTTGTACATAATTTGACATTCGTAAGTTCAACTTTCATGAAAAAAAGATTGCACTACAGTATTTGTGTTAGGTGAATTGAAAAATACTGTTTCTTTTGTTTCTTACAGTGCAAATATTTGTATTAAAAATAAATAGAAAATGAGCACTGTACACTTTGTATTCTGTGTTGTAACTGAAATCAATATATTAGAAAATGTAGAAAATATCCAAAAATATTTAAATAAAAGGTATTCTATTATTGTTTAACAGTGTGATTAGTCATGATTAATTTATTTACTCACTTGACAGCCCTACTATTAGCATATTTGCTCCTTCTCTCTTCATCAACCCTCTTCAATTGCATTCCAGTTTTTGATCTTGTACCCCTGTCCTAACTGCCACTCTCTCCACTTCCGGCCATGTGCTGGCAGCTCTAGTGTTCATTTACCAAGTAGCAACCCTTCTCATCTAAGACTCCCTGTCTTGCACCACTGATAGCTGTAACACAATGGATTAGCTCCCTAAATTCAGAAGGCAGTGAGCCATAGCCCTAACTAATGGATTTCTAACCTCATGCACTGTCTGTCTTAGTCTTCATATGCAATGGCAAATGATGTACTTTTACTCCAAAAATAACCAGTGCAAAAAGGTATAAGTGTAGAGAAAAATGGCTTAAGGCAAGCGCTTTATCTGCCTTTTGTTTGAGATTGTGAATTCTTTAGGTCTGGAGCTGCCTCTTACTATGCGCTTGTACAGTGGCTACCACAATGGGACCTGTATTGAGGCTCCTCGATGCTAACATATTACAAATATTAAACAACAGTATTTGATATGTGGTTAGGGGATCCAAACTCTTGACTGTGCATATGACAGCCCACAGTGGAGTTCCACCCAATGCAGGCAGTAGAAAAAGAAAAATGAGGTTAAACGGAATTGAGGCTAACAGGTACGTTACCTTTTTATTCTGGATACCCTGGTTCAAGTTTGGCTTAAGTCACACATGAAAATGATTTTTGTCTGATGTTGAGCAGACTTTTGTTCCCATCATGAGAAAACTATATCATTTGGCATAATTCATCATGGCTGTCAGACTACCTAGTAAAGGCAGAAGTAAGGATGTTGTAAGTCACAATTTACTGGAAAGATTTTGAGGCAGCTGATTGCATAAGGATCACTAACTTATAGGGCCTTATTACGTAATGCTTAGCTATAGCTGCTGTTATTAGATAGACAAGTTGGATAATATCTTTTATTGGACCAAATTCTGTTGAGGAGAGACAAGCTTTTGAGCTTACACAGAGCTCTTCTTCAGGTCAGGGAAACTAACTCAGACCTTGTCTACAGTACAACTTACTTATGTGACTGAGGGGATGTGAATAATTCACACCCCCTGTGTGACATAAGTTATACTGACCTAAGCCCCAGTGTGGATAGCACTATGTTGGCGGGAGAGCTTCTCCTGCTGATATACAGTAGCTACCGCCAAATGTGGGAGATGGAGTAATTAAACTGACAGGAGAGCTTTCCTGTTGGCTTAGAGCAGTAGGCCCCAACCTTTTTGTGGCCAGTAGCACATTCATGTTTTCAGAAGAGTGTGGCGGGCGCCAACAATTTTTCAAGGCTTATTTTGTATTTGTACATTACATAATACGAAAAACATAATATTTAATATTACATAATATATGAATCCATAAGATAAAGAGTAATTTTACATGTAAAAGGTATTAATTAAATTATTTGGCAATTACTCTTTCACCTTACCATGTGAATTTGCTCTTTTTTATCTACCTGGAAGAAAAATTAGGGAGTTTTTACAAAATAAATATCATAAACAGTTTTCATCTTATTTTTTTTTAAAAAGTAAAACATTGTTGAACTGCTGGTCCAAATATATTTATTATTCTTACTTTAACATAGAATGAAGCCTGCAGCCCCAGAGTTCCCTGTCCCTGGCAGGGGCGGGGCCGTGGCTTCTCTCCAGCTTTGAAGCCAGAGAGAAGCCATGGCCCCGCCCCTGCCAGGGACAGAGAACGCCGGTACCCGCAGCCTGCAGCCCTGGAGTTCTCAGTCCCCGGTATAAGTGCGGGGCCGTGGCTTCTCTCCCCTGCTGGGCACTAGGTGGGCGCACGTGAATGCCCTGGCAGGTGCCATAGTGCCCGCAGGCACCGCATTCGGGACCACTGGCTTAGAGCATCTCCGCCGCAAGCCCTACAGCAGTGAAGCTGCATCCGTGCAGCTGTGCTGCTGCAAGTGCTGTAGTATATTTAGATGTAGCCTCAGCAACACTGCTAAATACAAGGTGGAACAGATTGGTTAACTACTTGTGCTAACACATATTTCAAGGGACCATTCAAGATGGAGTGGCTCGTTAACACTTTCCTTTGCTAAAATTCCATAAAAAAAAGAAGAAAGCCTTTATATATCTAAGCTAGAAGAGTGTATTTAGATAAGAAACTAAAGAAAAATAAAGATTGACTGGGCAAATGAATTTAGCTCATAAAGAAGTACTCAGACAGCCATATGGGTTGCTTTTTCCATCACAAGGTCACAGATGCTCACAGTGGCTGTCTGAGAACATGAAATGAATTATTCATGGTTTAAATGAAGGAAATATGTTCTACCTGTAGTATTAGTATAATTTACCTTTTGTACTAAATTATAAAGAACAAAAGTATCTGTAAAAACGAAATAGACCCCCCAAAAATTGCATAGGATGGTAGAGGAAGAAGGGTAGCATACAAATGCACCATCATTATGCACCATGACTTGGTCAGATTCCTACTACTTTCTTACCCCTTCTACTTCAGAATTGTCCTGCACACAGACTTTTTAAAAAAGACAGGGTTTTAAAAAATTACACGGGGGGGGGGAGGGAAGGAATCACAAGCCCCTCAGGACAAGCATATTACTCATCTAATCTACTATATGATGTTGTTCTTGTTGTCCCCGACTTTACGTTCCCTCCTCTTGCCATTTTATTTTTTATTTAGTTTTATTCCCTCCTCTTGCCATTTTTGTTTTAAGTAAGCTCTTCAGGACAGGGACAAGTCTTTTTTGCCTGTATAGCTCCAGTCACACTAACGGCATAATCATAATAATAATGTACCCCAAACAGACCATGTATGCCAATGTCTGGGGTTTGCACAGTGGGCTGACAATGGCCAAATCTCTGAATAAATCCCTTTTAAAAAACCCTTTGTTAACAAGAAGATCAGGGAGAAGCTGATCTTCTTAGTCTTGCTACTTAAGCTTGAGTGCCCTCATTTCTCAAGGACAGGTCGTTTAAGTTGCAGCTAGCCATGATGGGCTTGATCCTGCAAGTTGTCAAGCACTCTGGTGTGCAGAGTCTCATTGACATCAAATGGATTACTGATCTCTTTAAAGTTAAGCATGTGCTAAAGTACTTTGCTAGAATGGGACCCAGAGTGTTGAGTACCTTGCAAGACTGAGCCCTATAGTGAAATTGACCACTAGGACCTCCCCCACTCCCCAATCTATGTCTACACTACAGACCTTACAGCAGCACAGCATGTTGCTGCAGCTGTGTTGCTGTAAGGTTTCCTGTTTAGCCTCTCTATGCTGGTGGGAGAGTTCTCCTGCCAGCATAATTAAACCACCTCCAACGAGTAGCAGTAGCTATGTCAGCAGGAAATGCTCTTCCCCCGACATAGAGCTGTCCACACTGGTACTTTTGTCGGTGTGGGGTGAGTTTTTCACACCCCTGACCAACTGAAGTTTTATCGACAAAAGTGCTAGTGTAGAAATCTCTCTCTGCTTGCAGGGAACATCAGAGCTGTGATCTCTCTTTCCGTTCTTCACCCCTGTGAAGTAGCATTTAGCAAGATGACTGGTATATAAATCATCGCTGCTTCCCTCCCCTTCTCCTGATGTTTTGAAGGGCCATGGACTTGTGCTATTCTAAGTGGAAAAAATGGATGGGATTATGACCAGGGCCGACTCCAGGCCCCAACACACCAAGCGCGTGCTTGGGGCGGCATGCCACAGGGGGCACTCTGCTGGTTGCCGGGAGGGCGGCAGGCAGCTCCGGTGGATCTCCAGCAGGTGTGCTTGCAGAGGGTCCGCTGGTCCCACTGCTCTGGTGGAGTATCTGCAGGCACGTCTGTGGGAGGTCCACCAGAGCTGTGGGACCGGCGAGCGGCAGAGCGCCCCCCGTGGCGTGCCGCCGTGCTTGGGGCGGCAAAATGGCTAGAGCTGGCCCTGATTATGGTGTATGTACTTTGCACAATATTGACATCAGCTACTAAAAGATGAATTTTGGAACATAAACACATTGGTGATATGGAGTCCATTGAGCTTTTCTCCTTTCACTTAGACCAGTAGTGTTAAATTGCTGTAAAACTGGTGTAGAAAGAGGAGAATCAGGCCTCTTATAGGTAGCAAGAGAGCTGAAGGTCAAAGGGTGAAAGCTGTTCATGCCCACAGAATTTTGGGTAAATTACACAGCATTCCTTTAAGGTTCATGTGCTTCTATGTAATGTAGTGTATATATTGTGGCAAATTGCCGGTACTGTTCTGCTGGGTCTCGCGCTTTCTCTTCTCTGGGGTAGGTTCAGGGCGCTATTGCTTGCCTCTGAACCAGTTCTTAATCATTCCCCTAGTGTCCTTGGAGGAGGGGAGTGGAGAGGGAGGGACCTGGGC
>NC_133769.1:225656885-225658389 GCF_003597395.2 Chelonoidis abingdonii
TGCTCTAATTGGCCACAGCTGTTCTAGTTAATCTAAAGCAAACCTTCCTCCCTTGGCAGGGAATAAGGCCCCCTGCTAACACTCTTATGCTGCCTTCTGGCCATGCTGTATCACAATATATATAGATAGATAATGGAGATGTGGGAAGGGTATTGAGACAAAGCTACTAGCTGATTAGACTACTGTAGAGCTATTAAAATTTTCTTTCTAAAAGTGATAAATAAATGTTAACCATTTTGTAAATAAAATCCAAGATCTTGATGTGTGATTTCCCCCTCATTCCCCAATGAACAAAAGGGCATATACACCATCTTTCCCTAGGGGATGAAGTCTGTGAATTACAGGCCGAATTTTAAACTGTTCTAATTAACTTACGGTGGGAAAATGTAATGATAGAAACAATGGACTAAATTCACCTTGGTTACTCTTGTACTGACGTTAGCAGGGTTGGCTGAGTGTAATGGAAGGAGGGCAATATTTGTCCCGATATACTTATCTGTTCTTAGAAAGTATTTGCTTTTGTAACACCATATCTCAGCCATTCAAGTTTGACTTTCCCTTGCTTTCTCAGTTCCAGGTTGGTGTCCTTGAAACAGACAGAAATGTAGGATATTACAGTGGTTTGAATATGGTTATAGAATTTATGTAGTAAAGTACCTTTTTAATTTTAGTTTACCTAATGTGAAAATATTGTGAACAAAATTAGCATAGTGTATTGTAGTATGGTGCTTGTCACCATTTCTTGGAACAGATCCCTGGTATTCAATAATACTTTGTTGCAATTGGCAGCTGGTCTTGTCAGTGTAAATAAGTCTACAAGGGCATTTTAACAAATATCTGACATTGCTTGTCATGCATGAGAGAAAACCTATGCTGGAGAGAAGATGATGGAAAACCTTTGCTGGAGAGAGGATGATAGAAAACAGCTGTTTCATAAGTGTTATTGGACTGAATAGAATGACTATAATTAAAATGACCAGTTAGAAGAGTGATATCCTTTTTGGCTCTTAATAAGGCTAGACTGATGGGAAAAGTCGTGTGTGTGCTGACTGCAAAGTGCTTCTGAAGGGGGGCAGATAGAGGCAGAAAAAAATACGTAAAGGTAAGTATTGCTAGGCAGGTTTCAGAGCAGCAGCCATGTTAGTCTGTATCCGCAAAAAGAACAGGAGTACTTGTGGCACCTTAGAGACTAACAAATTTATCTGAGCATAAGCTTTTGTGGGCTACTGCCCACTTCATCCGGTGCATAGAATGGAACATATAGTGAGGAGATATATATACACATGCAGGGAACATGAAAAGGTAGGAGTTGCCATATCAACTGTAAGAGGCTAATTAATTAAGATGAGCTACTGTCAGCAGGAGAAAAAAAACTTTTGTAGTGATAATCAAGATGGCCCATTTCAGATAGTTTGACAAGAAGGTGTGAGGATACACTAACATGGGGAAATAGAATCAATGTGTGTAATGGCTCAGCCATTTCCAGTCTCTGTTCAAGCCTAAC